>NC_069380.1:101781666-102120833 GCF_027475565.1 Acinonyx jubatus | reverse complement strand
AACATATAGATCCTGAGGTGACACTACCCATTAGACTTGACTGATCTCCTGGGAGAAGCAAGAGACCAGATTTGCCATCCTTTAGATTTGGGCTGCTGAAAGGAATATGGTTATATGAGTAGAAATAGGGGAAACAGGACACTGTAATGAGTTGGACACTGTAATGAGTTCAGCATGGAATCTTTAGAGTTTTCCAGGTTAGGATAGCTAGATGAGAGATGGAAACAACTGAAAGCTTAAAGATTTTGAGGCTGGAAATACAGATGTGGATGTCATCTACATTCACATCTGTATCTATTGCTTGAAAATAAGAAATAAATGTAGATTAAAAGAAAAATTATTTATAATCCTGAAATAACCAAATAATGATATAATAATACATGTCTTTTCACTACACATGTATGCATACATGAATATGCTTTTCAGCCATTCAGTTGCATGGGTAACTATTCCATTTTGAAAACATGTAAGCTGGCAGCTAAGATGTTTTAGCATCATCACTGTTCCAAAGCCCTAGAGTTAATTTACTACCTTGTGACCATATTGAGGTAAGGAAAAATAATAGACTAGGAGAACACCCATGCACATTCCGATATATATTAAGTGCTAGTAAATAAGGTTTTTGTTTTTGTTTTAGTGCACCTTGTTTCAAAGAGGATTTGAGGGGAAGAAATGCATTTAGAAAACACATTAACCTATTAACCTATACCTTAGGTTAATATGCCAAATCAAAACTGTCTTCTGTAATCTTCGTCCTCTTCGGTCTCTGACATGATTGCAGTCAAGTTAAAGAAAATGTAGATTTGGATGATCAAATAACTGCTTGGCAAATGAAATGTCTTTTCTCAGAGAAGAGAGCTTGCTCTAGGTTGACAGGCATTACTGTTAGGGTGTTCCCTTTTGGACCTGTGATAACAGTTTCAGACATGAGAGCCTCACTGTTAAGTTTCAGAGGCTTTACCCAGAATTGCAGTTCCTGTTAGGTCTTTTTTTTTTTTTAATGTTTATTATTTATTTTTGAGAGAGAGAGAGAGACAGAGACGAGCACAAGCAGGGGAGGGGCATGGAGAGAGAGGGAGACACAGAATCCGAAGCAGGATCCGGGCTCTGAGCTGTCAGCACAGAGCCCAACGTGGGGCTCAAAGTCACAAACCTCAAGATCATGACCTGAGCCAAATTCAGACGCTTAACCGACTGAGCCATCCAGGTGCCCCCTCTGCTAGGTCTTAATGCAAGTACATGAGAAGGGAAGAAAAATTACTCAGGGAAGAAAGTGATATGTAAATAGAAGGCAGGAAAAAAAAATGCTTTAATCTGTGTTCAAATAACATCGTCTAAAAATACAAAGATCAGTGGGTGTGTGCCTCTCAAGTCTGCAGTGAGAAAAACATCCAAAAGTTCACAGAGCTCAATAGTTTTTCCAAAAGGCCTGATTAGGAAAATCAATTAACTAGGCATAATGGGCCCTGTGGAGAAACTGCTTCATTTCATTGGAACAGGAAGAAAAAATGTGAGGGAAAAAAAAAACAAACTATATTTTGCTCTATTGCTTCACCCTTCCACAAAGCTATCACACACACCCACACACAGAGAATAGGTAGGAAGATGCCCAAAGGTTTCTTCACCCGGTTGAGCCACAGCTACCATAGTAAAATCCCAGCTTCTTCCTTACAGAATTCTGATTTTTACAGATAGCTCCTGGGCGTTTTTACTCCTTCGGGCTACCACCGAATCTTATGGTCTTGGTGTCCTAAGAGTAGCTTCCAAATAGGATGTGATCTCCACATTATCCTTTCTTTAGAGGTCTGGAAAACAAACAGACTGAGACTTTTCTTTTTTCAGGTCAGGTTCTCCCGCTAATGGTGGCGGAAGGGGTAAGCAGCAACAATGGCCAAAACAAACATAAATTACAGTGTTTCCAGAAAGTTTCCAACTTTGCCTCGGTGATTATCTCAGATACCCGGAGACTCACGCTGATATATTTTTCAGTGGAGCGTGAAGTTAATCAAACTTTGCTTTCCTTCCGTCCCTGGACCTTCTCTAGATGATAAAGACGGCTTTGTTACTTCAACTCCAGCGAGTTCAGCAGAAAGGCCTAACAAAACCCATTGGTCTGAGAACAGGTGTGCCTCTGTGGGACATTTCTGTAAGGCTGATCTTATGAGGATGATTGCCATGTTTAGGGGTAATAGGATTCTGACTCTCATCAGGTCAGTGTTTCTGCTCTACAGGTACAGGGTCCAGGTAGGGTATTTTCTCACCATGAAAGCTCTGACATCTCTAAGCAGAAACTACAACCTAGAAGCATCAGAGGCTGCTTGGATTTCAATCCTAGTTCCACCAGATCCTGCATCAGTGGGTTAATCTCTCTCCCTTCCTGTCTCCTCTGTGAAAAAGAGATCACAGTATTACCTACCTCCTAGGGATGCTGTAAGAATCCAGTAAGTTCCTAAGTGTGAATGGCCCACAGGTGTGCCTTTTACATTGTAAGCTTTGTATAATTACTACGACTGCCAGGATTCATCTTGCAGTGAAGTTGTGTTTGGACCTACGTTGGTGTTTTGGACTGAATTGTGTCCTCCACAAAAATCGTATATAGAAGTCCTAGCCCTCAGAACCTCAAAATGTGACTATATTTGGAGATGGGGTCCTTAAAGAGATAATTAAGTTAAAATGCAGTCATCAGGGCCTTAATCCAATGTGACTGGCATCCTTTAAGAACAGGACATTAGTACACAGACACAGAACAACTATGTGAAGAAAACACAGAAGGTGGCCATTTGCAAAACAAGGAGAGAGGCCTCAAAAGAAATCAACTCTGCTGACACCTTGAGCTAGAACTTGTAGCCTTCAGAACTGTGAAAAAATAGATTCCTGTTGTTTAAAACAGCAACGTCTGTGGTACTTTGTGCAACTGTACGAATTTTCTTTTTTTTTTTCTTTTTTTTTTTAAGGTTAATTAGTTTTGAGAGAGAGAGAGAGAGCATGACCGGGGAAGGGGCAGAGATCCAAGGAGACAGAGGGTCGGAGGCTGTGAGCACAGAACCCGACATGGGGCTCAAACTCAGGAACCATTAGATGATGACCTGAGACAAAATCAAGAGTCGGCCGCTTATCCACTGAGCCACTCGGGCTCCCCAAAAATAAGAATTTTCTAATAAAACTTCTGATTGGCGATTTTCTTGAAAGTCAAAATATTTGACAACAGTGAACTCCCCTCAGCTACACAGAAACCATGGAAGGCAGTTGAGCAATAGATACTATTATCTTCAGAGAGGGACTAGATTATCCGGTTGACCACAGGGCGCCATTTTTCATTTTCTGACTTCCAGTGCACTGGCCCCATTGGTATTTATGGAATCTGATCTACAGGCCTCGTTCATTCAGAGTTGGTAATTATTTATATTCTTATTCTCCCAAACTTAGATAATCCTTGGAGTAAATATGCCCTTTCCTGTCCTGACACCCATGGAAAACCTACATGATAGCTCACCATTTGTCGGCTTGAGGCTGTTCACAAGTAGTTACCTGTGCAATTCCACTTTCTCTCCTCTTTAGCATCGGCAGTAAAATACACATTTTACAAGTTATGTATGTGTGTGAGTGTGTATGTGTGTGTGCATACGTGTATGCTGTGACTCCACGTTTGAGAATTATTTTCAACAGGACAGAACACATCTCATTCTTTACATCCATTAGGATATCATGAAGCCATAGCCTTCACTTGCCTGAGTCTGGCTGGAATCTCACCCACTTTTCCATGTGCAGCGCATGGCTCCCTCGTTCTGAAAAGCATCATCATTTCCAAGATACCAATCCAAGGCCCCCCTGACATGGCCAGCCAGAGATGCTCGGCTCTAATCCCATGCTGAGCACTCTGTAATGAGGACAACTCCTGCTTGGAGGCATTTCTTTTCATGGGTTGCAGCTACCACCAGAAGAACGGTTCATGTCTGCTGCCGGCTGGTCAAAAAAATACTGTCAGCTTTTTAATAGCAAGCTGTAAGCACTTGGAAGTCAGAGGGAGGGAGGGGGGAAAAGAAAGCGTGCCCCAAGTTATTTCAATAGGCAAGCTGTAACGCATTCTAAGGTTAATACTGCCTAATTAATGACAGCACCAAATGGAGCCAAAAGCATGAAGTCTGCAAATGGCTAATAATGAGGGCTAGATAGATATATCCCACTTTCTATGTAGGTTCATAGGGCCGGCTACAGAATGTAATTGAAATAAATGGGGGTTTCTACTTATTTCTTCTCCTTTAATGCTGAGTGTTTGCTATTTTCTCTTTTCTTCCCTTAAAGAACCTCACTTAATTGTAGCAAATCTTACACCTGATAGTGTCACTGCTGGAATCCTTGACACACAAACCCTTGAAGGGCATTTGCAGAAGCAGTTGGGGCAGGGGCTGGGACTGTGGGGGGTGGGGACACAGTCATATGCATCCATCCAGCTTGCATTTATCTCTTCACAGTTACAGCTCAAGGACCCTAACTGTTGGGCTGGGGAGGAGGTGGGGAGATTGTTGTTTTCAACTCCTCATGCTTGTTAAAAGCGAGGCTTTCCATTCTTACTATTAATACACTCAAATCCAAATCATTTTTTAAGTACCGTGACCCTTTAATGAGAACAGCCAATAAGATAGGATCTGAAAAAGACAGATTTTAGAAACAAGGGATTTTTTTTTTCCTTGTGCTTTGTTTTCCCAGTCTTGAATTAATCACAGCTGTCTTTCACCAGCAAAGGTTATTTTTGTCTAGCATGCTTTAAATTAAAAAAACAACAACAAAGAGAGGAATCTGATGTTCTTCAGGCTTCCATAACCTTCCACGGAAAAGAGAAGCGTGAGCTCTGTGCAGCTAAGAATCCAGCTTTTAATTATATCTTTCTTGTGTTTACATGAACTTTAGTTTGCATTTCAGAAGCCTTATGGAAAGATTCCTGCGGCTGACCCTGGAGTAGTGGTGAATTTCTCCATCAAGTGAGTATTGATGAGCTGCAAAGTTCAGTGAACAGGAAAATTCTGCTCCTTTTATTGCCAATGTGACAGGTTACTTTATTACCATGCCTTTCACAGCAATTTAACAGTTACCCTGGTAACGGATTCAGTGAGGTAATGGGATCACAGGCATTAGAGCAGAGGCAGGCTGGCCGCTCGCACAGCCATCTGCTGGCTGCTGTTCCGAAGGCCGTCTGCCTGGTGGAGCCCTGACAATCACGGGGCCTGCATGGCAATGAGGCAGGTGAAACCGCAGGCCTGCCCTATTTAGCTGTACTCTGGTGATTTGTCTTTCTAATTCTATTGAAATAATAATCAGGATTTGTTTCTGATTAATTAACTAACCTTTTGGTAAAAAGATTAGATAACGAAATTGCTGCCTATTCAGAGATAATGAGATTTTTATTACTCTGTCAAAAGAAAAAAGTACATTTATGTGTCACCAGCCGCTGTGTCAAGGGGAAAAAAAAAAAAAAAGAAGAAGATTTAAGTCTTTGTCAGATGTGTATATTCCTCTGCGGACGAAGGGCGTGCTTCATTCTGCAGGAACCCCCCAGTCTTACTGGGGGCCTGTAGGAAGAGCTTTCCAAGCAGCAAACAAAGTAATAAACACATTTAGGCCACTAGGCTTTTGGGGAGGGTGCTAATTTGTTTTAAAATGTCTTCTAATGGAAGAGGAACGCTTGGGAGTCTCGGGGACTTGCCTGTACTGTGTGGGTGTATTTATGTAAGTGTGAGGGTGTGAAGAAAGCAGTAAAATCTCCACGCGAGGCTTTAAAATGACATATGTAGACAGGCTGCTTTTCCTCTGCACTACAGATATGTCTCCGGCTTGCAGTACATTTGTCTTCTGCCAGGAGTTGTACTTGGGCAATGGGAAGGGGAAATCATCTGAGCTTAGCAGGCTGGGAGGTCACCTGTGACTGTCACAGGTAGGCTGCGTCAGGAAATGAATTATTCTAACTGAGCAAAAAGGGAATCGGCCCTTCTTCCCGTCTCACTCCAAGAAACACAGCCGGACAATTTAACCTTTTCTCTTAAGAAGTCACAGCTCAATCCTTTGTTGGGGGGTGGGGGGGGGGGGCTTTGATTTTCTCATTCCTCTGTAGCTTTGAAACAAAACAAAACAAAACAAAACAAAAACCCAACCCCTGAAAAAGTGCTTCCCTTGGATGAAAAGATGCCAAATGAGCCAGCGGCAGTCAGTGTCGCAGGGAATAAAGTGCAGTGTATTTCCAGATAAAATTTCACAGAGCTACAATATTGTTTTAATTCCTAAAACCTGAGGAGGAAACACAGTGCGTGTCTCTTCCTGCAATGCAATAAAACCAAGGAGTGGGAGGGAGGGCCAAGGGATGGGCTGGGACCCAGCTGAGCATTTTGTAAGAGTGAATTTGTGTCACTGCCTTTTCAGACTCAACGAGACACTTCTGTTTCTTGTGACATCCTGTGGCCTTGGCTGCCTCAGTTTGTGTGTGTATGAACATGAAGGGATTTCAAGTGCTAAAAATAGAAGTTTTCTATTTCGAATTTCATATGGTTCACAGACAAGTTGAAACGCGCGCGCGCACACACACACACACACACGCACGCGCATGCCAAGGGAGGGGGACCAATCAGATGTGAACAGTCCAGAGCCTACTTTCCTGTCTCGGGGTTCCCAGTCTCCACCACCACCCCCTTTATTCTTAGTCCCTCTTGCAACTACAACTGCCAGCTAACAGACTCATTTCTGATAACAGATGCTTGACAAAGAAATAAGACATTAAAAAGGAGAAGGCGGCTGCCGGGGTGGGGATTTCTGATAGTTCATTGCCAATAGCTTTTTACAGGGACTTGTTCTTGTTGGCTCTCTACCAAACTGAAGGGGAAGAGCAGGCGGGGACAGGGAGTGTTTGTCTCCAAACTCCCAGTGAAATATAGGGTTAATATTAGCAATTATTATTAAAATTAGCCAAATGTTATTAAATGATCTTTGTGTAGAAGAATAAGTATAGTTTTCCCTTTGGCAGACAATGACATCTGCAGCTCTACATTTTCATGAAATGACTATACTTAACAAAAACATTACTTCATTTTCATGGTATTTCTTTTGTGCCTAGGAGCAACCCTGTAATTGTTCACTTCAATTACAACATTACTATTTTAAACTGAAACCCATTTTATCTGCATGCCAGCTTTTTATTTGTTTTACCAACTATATCTATTTCCATTACTGCAAGGCTGATGGTTTGTCTCAAGAGGAAATCAAATCCATTAATTCAGAAATTTCAAGCCTGACTAGCTCTACCATAAGCAGCATTTCTTATGCTAATAGCAAATGTGCTGAGGCTGACAGAAACTGACATGGCCCTGTTTTTTATCATAACTTAAGCATTTATGTAAGAAGGCAAATCTAATAGTCCTAGGAAACTGTAAGTGTTATTATATATAATTCACTTTCCTGAGATCTGGACAGGGCTCTGGTTTGCGTAGCCATGGTTTAAATCAAGCTGCCACGAGACTTTAACTCACCTGACTTTTCCTATTGAGCCAACATATTGCTTCACAACAGATACATCCAGCATGAAACTAGATTTGTGGTTTTGTTTTGGGTTCTCTTTTTTATTCTCAACTTTTTTATTTCCCTCCCTGAAAGACTTCAGTCCACACAGGGGAAAAAAATTCATTTGTATTCAGGTGATGCCTGAAACAGAACCCTGTAACAGCATTAGCCTGAGTCAAACCTGGCCCCATTCGGCTTTATTTTTAATGCATACTGTTTGGGTTCTATCACATGGTTTGTGTTCAATTAGATAGTTTGACTGGATAAAAATCTAACTCTGACCCAGAAAAAAAGAGAGAGAGAGAGTGAGAGAGAGAGAGAGAGAGAGAGAGACAAAGATTGATTCTCCTGATTCCTGCATAAGCTTTTGCAGGCACTGTGACCTGTTTATGTCACCAGTAAAGGGTACGAGATTCCTATCACAGAACCGCATCATCTTTGGGGATCTAAAAAAAAAAAAATGCAGAAAGCTCTCAAGAACCCTCGCCCTCCTTTGTCACCACAAAGCCCTCCAGTGCTATAAATCAGTCCTCATTGGGAGCTCTTATATACCAGCCGTCACCGATAAGCTTTGGAGAAGTAGACAAGACTTTTAGGAATTGCTGAACCATGAAGTTGACCTGCGTAGGGTTTTGTTGTAGGCTATTAAATCCAGGATGGCCGTTTTAAGATGATTCCGCTTTCATCTCTCCTTGGTCTGGTTAAAGAACTTTACCCCCAGCTCATTATTTGGCTGATTAAAAAAGGAGAGAGAGAATGGAACAACCTGCTGTTCGAGAAGACTACCTTCACACACCACTTTAATGAGAGTGACTTATGCTGACGTAGTTTACGGGCTCAAACATCTTGACACTAATTTTGCAGCTAAGAAAAGATTTACTAACTGTACATACTGCTCTGCTTTTGTTGGCATGAGTACCACGACTCTTTTCTCCAAAAACGAACTCAGAATCTTTTGTAAACATGCATTATTTGGTTAACACATTGTAAATGGTTCCCAGTTGTGCTACACAAGCGCTCTTCACTATTATGTAAACAATTATTCACTGAAAGGCTTGCTTTAAATTGTAAATGAATATATTTCAGCCTTAATGTTGCTTTCAGACCTGCCCAGTGGTATAAATCTGGTCATTTGTTTTTTGCACTCTGCCTATTACTAACCAGTTAGAAATGTGCTGATTATTTGCACAAGCCTTTCACACTGCGCACGCAGTTAAATTGCTGTTTTATTTTTCCTGTGTTTGATGAGTGTTAACAAGAGCGCCATTTGAGGAAACCCAAACCAAATATGGCTCTTTAATTGGGGTTGGGGGTGTTTGGGAAAAGCCACCCGGTGAGTAATTCCACTGTTTAATGTTCGAGAGTTCGCCCACCCCACCATAGGACTTACGGCAAGATTAATTAAAGGGGATTGACAAAAATCCACTGCCTTGCTCAAGCCACAGGAATGGCTGGAAATATCGTGCATCCAGTTATGGGAGGGCAGATTACTTGGTGAGGAAGCTAATTCCCAACTCCCTTTTTAAAACTCCTGCCAGTGCCAAACAGCCCCATGTGTGGAGAAAGCAGTTTTACATTCTGTATCCCTCAAAGGAAGCACAATTTGGAAAGAAAATGATGTAGCGCTCTCACTGGGCACGTGACTTGCCTTCACAGCGTCCGCCCCATGCTGCTGAAAGTTCCAGCTGACTCAGAGCTTTGTCTTCTTCCTTTTTTTCCTAAACAGTCATGGGGGGGGGGGGTTGTTTGTTGTTTTTTGAGTTTTCCCTCCCCTTGCCGTTTAATGGAGCTTCTGTCATGTGCTGATCTGCAAAGCTTTGGAGCTAGAAATATTCTGACCTCAGATAGTCTTGTTTGTGTGAACCAGAAGAAATGGTGTAGCTTTATCTCACTCTGTTGATAAAACTGTGAAACTGTGTGTTGCCTTAGATAGCACTGACCTTAGATCAAGCCTAGGATAATGGAAGATTCCCCAGGTTCTAGCCCTGGATTTGTTCCTAACTAACTCAGTGACTCCAGACGATCACTTAACCTCCGTGAGCCTTATCTGTGACATGACACGGTGAGGCCGTAGGACCACCATTGTTCTTCTGAAACTAAAATTTTAGGGTGCGTGTGGGACATACTTCTAGCCGCTTTTGGGGATTTGTAAATAAATGCAGGATGTTTGATAGATAAAAGTAGAAGGCTCTTTATTTCCATATTGAGTATTGAAAAGAAGATCCGTACTTTCCTTGTTTCTTCTTTCAGTGACTTCTTTGCAGCCACAACTGACTATGTTAACAGTGAGTAGACCACATAAGTCATGCGTTTTCCATCTAAAATAGCTTGTAATTGTATTATTTCCAGTTTTTTAAAATATATTCCGTCCTCTAGCGATCAGTATTCAAACTACCTTTTTCTTCCTAATCACTTATTCAGATATTCTCTTTTACATTTTAAAGTCATTGTAGGTGAAATAATGAAAGTAATGTGGGATGCCTGGGTGGCTCAGTTGGCTGGGCATCCGACTTCAGCTCAGGTCACGATCTCGCGGTCCGTGAGTTGGAGCCCCGCGTCAGGCTCTGTGCTGACTGCTCAGAGCCTGGAGCCTGCTTCGGAGTCTGTGTCTCCCTGTCTCTCTGCCCCTCCCCTGCTCATGCTCTGTCTCTCTCTGTCTCAAAAATAAATAAAACATTTAAAAAAATTTAAAAAAAGAAAGTAATGTGCACATCAATGTATACCGGTGAAAATAAAGATAGAAAGCTTTCCCCATCTGAAACTTCCTTTTCTCTAGATATTGGTTTGTGTTACCACTCATGAAAAATCGGCGCTATAATTCTTGAGTACAAAAAGCCCATTTAGGAACCATTACCATCAGCTTTATTATGATGGCAAATACAGGATTGATTCAGGTTTCTTGTTGGACTAAACACAGTTTTCTGGATAAGAAACAGACAAGCTCCCGCAAAATTTCTTCTCCCCACTATATATGTTCTACGTGCAGTTACATACAGAGAACATACAGAAATATGTTTGAGTTATCTATGTCTGAGTTAAAAAAAAAAATCTTAGGAAAGTTTTAAGTATAGGTTTTAGTCTTAATCTTGAGTCTTAGTAGTTGGCTCATTTTAAAATTTAGATGTTAGACCCAATTGAGCTATTAACAGTGCCTCCTTTTATTGGCTTTCTCAACTGCTACACATTCAGTACTTCCTAGAAAATACGTATTTGACTACTCACTGCTTTCCTGTTTTCTTTGCCCGTTCCTGGCCCGGTTCAAACAGACAGCTGTGCTGACATGATTTTACCTTTCACCTCCCCACCTTATAACGTAGCGTTTAGGAATATTCTGCCTCAAAGAAGGAACCACTTATTCAAAGCTAGACATGTAGAGTATTAATAAAGTCCATTCAGAGCTGAATGAAGTTGTGCGTAGACCAGCTCGCTGTGGCCGTATTAACATATTGGGGAGGGAAAAAAGTTTCTGGTCTGTACCGTCTACGACGGTTTAGAGGAAGACAGACTTGGTCTCATTGTTTCTATCGAGCTTTCATGTTTGTTGCAATAAACAGTCACAAAACACCTGCAAGATTTCAAGCAAGTTTTCCCATCACTATGCTGAAAGAGTGTTAGAAATGGAAATATTCTAACACGCAGTCTAGCTATGCCTCAGTTGAGACTTCCTTTCTATTGTCTATTAGCCAAACTAATCTAGTTGGAAAATATTCTGTACCATTTTTTTAAGCAGGTGGAACCCCCTTGACGTGACCTGGATCTCAGAGGATGTCTAGCTATTTAAAAGATGTTTAAGATAAAGGTCACACAGCCTTGATTGATCTGTTTCTTTTCAATTACTTAAACTCTAAATCCTCAGAAGGTAGAGAATTTACCTGCCTCATCTTCCTAATCTGAGATCTAGCACAATGGCTCACATTTAGGAAGTATTCAGTAAGTGTTTGTTGACCTAAATAATTACGGCATCCTGAATATTCGTTCTTCCTTCGAAGGTGGAAGGCACAAGTCACATAATGGGCAGTGTAAACAATTTACATGTATATGAAAATGTTCTTTCCTGCATACAGAATGTTCTGTTTGTGATTTTGCTTGAGCCTAGACACAAGTTCAGAGGCTAAGAAGTCATTCCGACCTAGAAAAAATGATTTCCCTAAAATATAATTGAAATAATACACCTATTTGAGTTAAAGCAATATGCCAAGGGAGGGAGGAAGATTATAAGGTACAAATAAAGAAATGAATCTTGGCATTTAAAAGAGCTTCTATTACGTTCATAGAATATGATATTCTGCATAAACCTGTATGAGAACATGTAGCTGCACCTTCTTCTGCTTTTAGACCTGTTGGTATGAGGACTTATAATTTGACAGTCGCTCATTTAAATACCTTAGTAACAGGAAGAGAATGATTTAGTAGTCATTGTCCTATATTATATTATTGCGTGTAAAGAAGTGTGTATTCCTTTTGGTAACAATAGTAAAGCTTTTTTGAAAAAGAAAACTAGATGTGCCATTCTCTCAAATGCAGTGTGACAGGAAACCAGGACAAAAGGCATCAGGAAAGGCTGCCTGCAGATTGATGTTACAGCTGTGCCAAGAGTCTTCAAGGATAAGGGGGTTTAGCCTGGATACCAAAAGCAAGGTTCATTTCAGATGCAAGACTATATGTTATTCTTTAGCTTTTAGTTTAAATCATACTAGATTAGAAACACCATTCTTCACTATAATACAATGTTGTTTATATTTTGTGAAAGCTTAATGAATAGTTTAGGGAGGGGTGCCTCGGTGTCTCAGTCCATTGAGCATCCAACTTCAGCTCAGGTCATGATTAACAATCTGCGAGTTCAAGCCCCTCATTGGGCTCTGCACTGCCAGCACTGAACCTGTGTCAGATCCTCTGTGTCCCTGTCTCTGCCCCTCACCCCTCTCAAAAATAAATAAACATTTACAAATTTTAAAAATAATTTAGGGACATTTCTCTACCTCCTCCTTAAAAAAAAGTATTGATTTTTTTAAAATGGTAATTTTGGATTTATAATAAAACAGCTATTAAGTGGCTCGCTCAATGTGGTCGCCTTCATTTTTAACTCTGACAGTACTTAATGTCATTTGTTCATCTGTTCAGCAAAATTGTATGGAATCTCTATGAACCATCTCTAAGAACTATGAGAGCTAGTGGGGCTGCAGGAGTGGAAAACCAATGGGGCCTCGTGTTCTCATGTTGCTTGTAGATGTGTGAGGCCATGATCTTAATCATCAACAGTGAGTGGGTCTAGAAGTAAATCTCCCAGAGATGGGTACGAATGTATTACTTTTTTCCTTTTCTTTTTTTGCCATACAACAAATTATCACAAAACTTGGTGCCTGAAAACAACAATCTTTATTTACTATCTCACAGTGTCTTTGGATCAGGAATGTTAGAGCGGCTTTGCTGGGTTCTGACTCCAGGTCTCTCAGAAGTTGAAGTCAGATGTTGGCTGGGCCACTGTCTTCTGAAGGTCAGGCTGGCCTGCAGGCTCTGTTTCCAAGGTCTCTCAGACATGTGGCTGTTGGTGGGAGGCCTCAGCCCATCACCACTGGGCTTTTCCACAAGGAGGCATGACTGACCCCAAGGCATGGCACTGGTTTCCACCAGAGCAAATGATCCAGTAAGTCAAATTAAAAGCTTTGACTCCTGGGGCACCTGGTTGGCTTAGTTGGTTAAGTGTCGGACTTGGGCTCAGATCACCATCTCATGGTCCGTGTGTTCAGGCCCCACGTCATGCTCTGTGCTGACAGCTCAGAGCCTGGAGTCTGCTTGGGACTCTGTGTCTCCCTCTCTCTCTGCCCCTCCCCACTCATACTCTGTTTCTCTCTCTCAAAAATAAATAATAAAAATAAAATAAAAGCTTTGATTCCTTTTATAACCTAGCCTCAGATAACACACATCTACAGTATTGTAGTAACAAACCTTAATTAAATGAGAGAAGGAACCACACACTAGGGAATGAATACCAGGAGGTATACCCGGTGGGCCTATGTTGGAAACTGGCTACTGCACTTCCTAAGTCTTCCACATCTCTGAATCTAATTTGTGACATAGTCGTGAGTTCACCCGTAAGTTGACGTCAACAGCTCTTTTAGCTAAAGAATCTGTTAAGTTTAAGGTACAAATTCTCAGGCAGTCCTGAGCTTTTGGTTTCTTTGTTCTCCATTAAATAATCATCCCTAGTACTTTGAAACCATTATTCTCCATCTGAGAGCCACTGCCTGGAGTGAGCTTTCCCTCTGTTCCCTGTGAAGCCTAAGAGCCCCAAGAAAGTACTAGAGTAGTTGCATGAACCATGGTATGTTTTCCCGTTACTACAAACAGTGAAAGTTCTGACTCACCAAGGAATCATTTCAGCTCTTCCATCTGTTTTATACACTGAACTTCTGACAATTTCAAGTTTTCAAATTTTTCTATTGAAAAAAAATTCAGAGTATTGATCTATTTCAAACTCTTACCAAATGCCACAGTTCTTTACCCCACATCCCTTAGAGGTGGTCAATGGGTAGATGGATCGTGTTGCATGGGTGAGAGGGAGGCTCGCTTCTGGGAAACAGTAAAGTTATATCCAGAAGAAAGCCACCTTCAGCCTGCTGCAAGCTTGGCCCACGAGTCTTAACTCTGCCTTCTGGAGTGCTAGAAGACAAGTAAGGCCCCCTTTTTCTGTGTGACAGCCCTTCACATAGATAGCTGTCATTTCTTGCCCTTATAAACAGGTAATAAATTGACTATAAATTGATATTCCAACTATAAGTCATTATTATTTAAATCCCCTGAAGCCACATTCTATTTACCTAATTTCAAGGTATCACCATTTCTTCAAAGGTATTGTTCACATCAAAATGTATCTTTCTCTTCCTTCGCCCAAATTAGTGAGGTTTTACTAAATGCAAAAGCAAATACTTGTGAGATTTCTCAAAGATTGTGAATTTAATTTAATGGCCCTCTAGAAATCTGGAGCTTAACCGAAGCAAATTCCTTTTTTGCCTTCACATCTATTTTTGCCACAGAGGACTTAAAAATCAGATTGCAAATCCTAAATGCTGCTGCCTTCTATCTGGTTGACAGGTATTCGTTGGGTTTGCTTCGAGTCAGAGATGAGATTAGCTAATCCCAAGAGTCCTATTTTCCCTTTTGCCTAAAGCCTTCCTGGCTATTAATGGGGTGCAAGGAGAGGTGCAGCATTAACCCTTTCAGGAATAGCTTTTACCTTCCTTTCATTACATGCTCTGCAACAATAATGAGGTAATCATACCCTTCATTGTGGAGGTCGCCATGTTTTAAAGGAAACCCCGGTGTTACCAGACAGAGTTCATACATCCAATTCTCAGGCAGAGAGCTACCAGGAAAGGACTTGAGATTTCTCGACAGTTTGCTCAGTACCATTCTTCCTGGAGACTAACTCCTTTTGAAAAAATCCCTCCTTGGTGGAGGCTGGCTTGTTGTCTTTTCTCTGACCTTCCTTATGGTGTAAGTGCCTGTCTTAAGATAGCAATGTTTCCATCTGGCTCTGTGCTCCTTTGAACTGAGGACACATGGAAAGATTTTTCTCTTTCTCTGTGTTCCTCAACAATCAAGAAGGTTAATTCACTCTTTCTGGAGAGTTTTATCAGTGCCAGTAGCTCGCCTGTGGTTGCACACCAGGGCAGCAATTGCTACATTTTTAAAAGTGTCCTATTGTATCAGAGTCTTCAGAATCATGTTGGAAAAGTAGCATCTTTATATAATACAAATAGTGTTTTGGAACTCCTAAAACCTGTGGTTTATGCAGGACCAAGAACAAGATAAACATGCCTCATCTCCGCATATTTATTGCCTGTTCACTTTCTTCTAGTGCTATCTGGGGTCAGACAAAGCTAAAGGAATTGTTCTCTTCAAAGAGGACAAGAGATGGCCTTGCCAAACAACCAAGTGCAATCAACTCTCACCTCAAATGTGAATGTTCTGGGTTTGTCCTTTCTTATTTATTGATAAGTCATCAAGTCATTGATAAAGACTCATCAAGTCATTGACAAAGAAGGTATATTTCATCATTATAAGAAGTCACTGAGTAACATACACCATTTATTTCCAGGAAAATGAGGGATATTTCTCTGGGTGTCTTTTTTTTTTTTTTTTTTTTTTTTTTTTTTTTGCAACTAAATTTTGAGCAGTTTGGGGACTGTTTCTATGTTGGTAGAAATGGATTTCAAGGGAGTAGAGTGGACTTTTTTACTTTTCTTCAGGTTGTATCAGAAGAAGGAAATTAAAAAAAATAAAATAATACCACAGGATTCCCCCTACTACAAACATTAAGCTCAAAAATTAGTTTTAAATATGATATTACCTACTCAAATGGCATATTACATCATTGCCTCAAGTTACTATGATCTTCATGAATCTATACACAGTAAGTAGTTAAAGAGAAAAAAGACAGGGGTGCCTGGTGGTGCAGTCAGTTGAGCGTTGGACTCTTTGGCTCAGGTCATAATCTCATGGTTCGTGAGATAGAGCCCTGCGTCGGGCTCTGGGCTGGCAGGACAGAGCCTGCTTTGGATTCTCTTTTCTGTCTCTTTCTGCCCCTTTCCCCGTGTGTGCATGCATGCACTCTGTATGTCTCTCAAAATAAATAAATAAACATTTAAAAAAAGGAAAAAAAAGACAATCTTAAATACTCAAAATGGGCAATGTTTAGATTATCAATAAGAAAGTACTTAAAATGCTGAAAGCACTATATAATATTCAGAATGGTTCCATGCTGTGTTGTCGAAGTCTTAGAGGAATATTATGAAGTTATTAAAATTATGTGTTATCTCTACTTTACAGGTGACTGAAGTAAAATAGACACTTAATGATGGTAATGAATCTAGATTACAAGGTAGTTAATGACTCATCTTGTGTACCTACTATTTCCTTTCTGAATCCCTCAGGATTCCTTTGCACACTATTATGAAGAAGAGTCAGTTCTCTGGCTGCAATCTTTGTAGTTATATTTCCGTTTATTTTATATCCAGTAGTCAATCATAGTGAGGCTGGGACATGAGTAGTATAAATTTTTATCAGCCAAATCAAGGCGATTTTGGGAATGAGAGGGGATGGTACTACTAATTATGCTGGGACCTTCTGTACAGAATGGAAAACTGTTGACCAAAAAAGTATTTGTATGTAGATATATATATATATCTTTTTTCAGTTTTATATATTTTGTTTGGCCGCAGCGTGTGAATCCTTTTCTTATGAGTGGTTTTGTTTCCTTGCTTTCTTTGTGTGTGTGTGTGTGTGTGTGTGTGTGTGTGTGTGTGTGTGTGTGTTGTTTTTGGTTTGTTGTTTTTGTTTGTTTGTTTTTGCTAGCGTAAGAGATAGTTGAGGAGAGTAATTCTCCCCATAACCCAGATGGGACATTTTTTCCCTCTTTACTTCTTACTATCTCTGAGGATATTATGCAGGTTAGTCAGACATATTTAGGCCAGTGACACAAAATAATAAGTATAAGGAAAATTTTTGATCTTCAGAGGTTTTCCAGAAGATGTGTGCATGCATGTGTGTGTATATGTATGTATTTGCACATACATTTTTTCTTGTCTTGAGGAGATAGGTGGAAATAATGGAAGCGACTGATGTCGAATAGTACATTTTTTTAATTTGTGATTTTTAATTTTGTAAGTTTTATCTCCAATGTAGCTGACATACACTGTTATTTTAGTTTCAGGTGTTCAATATAGTGATTAAACAATTCTATACATTATTCTGTGCTCATCAAGTTAAGTGTACTCTTAATCCCTTTCACCTCTTTCCCCCATTCTCCTGCCCACTTCCCTCTGGCAACCATCCGTTTGTTCTCTACAGTTAAGAGTCCATGTTTCACTTTGTCTCTCCCTCTCTCTCTCTCTCTCTTTTTCCCCTTTGTTCATGTGTTTCTTAAATCCCACGTGCGAGTGAAATCATATGGTATTTGCCTTTCTCTGACTGGCTTAATTTGCTTAACATTATACTCTCCAAATCCATTCATGTTGTTACAAATGGCAAGATTTCATTCATTTTAATGGCTAAATAATAGTCCATTGTATATATATTTAGCACTTCTTTATGCATTCATCTATTGACGGACATTTGGGCTGCTTCCATAATTTAGCTTTTATAAATAATGTTTCAATAAACATAGGGGTGCATATATCCCTTTGAAGTAGTGTTTTTATATTCTTTGAGTAAATACCCAGCAGTGCTATTGCTGGATAGTAGGGTAGTTCTGTTTTTAATTTGAGGAACCCCATACTGTCTCCCACAGTGGCTGTACCAATTTGCATTCCCTGCAAGCGAGCACAAAGGTTCCTTTTTCTCCACATCCTCACCAACACTTGCTATTTATTTTTTTTATTTTAGCCATTCTGACAGGTGTGATGTGATATCTCACTGTGGTTTTGGTTTGCATTTCCCTCATAGTAACTGATGTTGAGCATCTTCTCATGTTGGCCCTCTGTAGTTATTCTTTGAAGAAATGTCTGTTCATATCTTCTGCCCATTTTTAAATTGGATTATTTGTTTTGGGGGTTGTTGAATGGTATAAATTGTTTATATATTTTGGATACTGCACCCTTATCGGATATGTTGTTTACAAATATCTTCTCCGATTCAGTAGGTTGTCTTTTAGTTTAGGTGATTGCTTCCTTGCTGCGAAGCTCTTTATTTTGATGTAGTCCCAATAGTTCATTTTTGCTTTTGTTTCCCTTAAATTGCCTTGGGAGGTATATCTAGAAAGATGTTATTAAGGCTAATGTCAGAGAAATTACTGCCTGTGCTGTCTTCTAGATTTTTATGGTTTCAGGTCTCCCATTTAGGTCCTTAATCCATTTTGAGTTTATTTTTGTGCATGGTGTAAGAAAGTGGTCCAGTTTCACTCTTTTGCATGTAGCTATCTAATTTTCCTAACAGCATTTGTTGAAAAGACTCTTTTCCCATTGCATCTTGCCTCCTTTGTTGAACACTAATTAACCTTATAACTGGAGGGTATTTCTAAATTTTCTATCCTGTTTCATTGATCTGTGTGTATGTTTTTTGTGCCAATATTATACTGTTTTGATCACTACAGCTTTGTAATATAACCTGAAGTCAGGGATTATGATACCTCCAGTTTTGTTTTTCTTTTTCCAGATTGCTTTTGCTATTCTGGGTCTTTTGTGGTTCCATATAAATTTTAGGATTCTTTGCTCTAGTTCTGTTAAAGATGCTGTTGGTGTTTTGATAAGGACTGCATTAAATGGATAGATGGCTTTCGGTAGCGTAGGCATTTTAATAATATTTGACCTCAGGGTAAAAGCTCTCAGCTTTTCGCCATCGTGTATGATGTTAGTTGTGGGTTTTCATCTAAGGCTTTAATTATGTTGAGGTATGTTCCCTCTAAGTCTAGATTGTTAAGGATTTTTATCACAAATGGATTTTGTAGCTTGTCAAATGCTTTTTCTGTGTCTATTGAAATGATCAGATGAGTGTTATCTTTTCCCTTGTTGATGTGGTATGTCATGTTGATTGATTTGCAAGTATTGAGCTACCCTTGCATCCCAGAAATAAATCCTACTTGATGTTGGTGAATGATTTTTTTAATGTATTGCTGGATTCAGTTTGCTAATATTTTGTTGAGGATTTTTGCAGCTACCTAGACCTCTAGTTCTCCTTTTTTGTAGTGTTTTTATCTGGTTTTGGTGTTAGGTTAATGTTGGCCTTGTAGAATCAATTTGGAAGTTTTCCTTTCTCTTCCATTTTTTGGAATAGTTCGGGAGGAATAGTTATGAACTCTTCTTTAAATGTTTGGTAGAATTTGACTGTAAAACTCTGGTCCTGGACTTTTGTTTGTTGGGAGTGTTTTTATTACTGATTCAATTTTATTGCTGGTAAACTGTTTGTTAAAATTTTCTACTTCTTACTGCTTCAGTTTTGGGAGGGTGTATGTTTCTAGGAATTTATCTATTTCTTCCAGGTTATCCAATTCATTGCCACATAGTTTTTAATAATATTGTCTTAATGTATTTCTGTGGTGTCCACTGTTATTTCTTCTCTTTCATTTGTGATTTTTTTTTGAGTCCTCTCTTTTGTTTTTGTTTTTGTTTTTGTTTTGATAAATCTGGTTAGAGGTTTATCAATTTGTTGATCTTTTCAAAGACCCAGCTCCTGGTTTCCTTGATCTGTTCTATTGTTTTTGGTGTTGTTGATGCTTTGGTTTTTTCATTTTTTTTTTTTTGTCTTTTGTTTTGTTTCTATATCATTTATGTCTGCTCTAATCTTTATTTTTCTTCCTTCTACCATTTTTGGCTTTTGTTTGTTCTTCTTTCTCTAACTCCTTTCAGTGTTACCTTAGGTTTTTGCTATTTTTCTTGCTTCATAAGGTACACCTGTATTGCTATAAACTTGCCTCTTTCAGTAGCTTCTGCCGCACCCCAAAGGTTTTGTACCATACTTTTGCTTGTGATTGACTTCTGGCTTCATAGCATTGTGGTCAGAAAAGATGCAGAATATGACTTCGATCTTTTTGAATTTGTTGAGATTCTTTTTATGGCTTAATATGTAATCTGTTCTGGAGAATGTTCCATGTACATTTGAAAAGAATGTGTATGCTGCTGTATTAGGATGGAATGTTACCATATATCTGTTAAATCCATCTGGTCATTTAAAACCACAGTGTATCATTCAAAACCACTGTTTCTGTGTTGGTTTTTTTGTTTGGATAATCTATCCATCGATGTAAGTTGGTATTAAAGTCTCCTATTATTATTGTATAAGTCGTGATTAGTTCCTTTATGTCTGTTAGTAACTCTTTTATGTATTAGGTGCTCCCATCTCGAGTGCATAAATATTTACAATTGTTATATATGCTTGTTGGCTTGCCCTTTTTATTATTATATACTGTCCTTCTGTGTCTCTTGTTACAGTCTTTGTTTACAGTCTATTTTATCTCCTGTAAGTGTTGCTAACCCAGCTTTCTTTTTACATCCATCCGCATGCTAAGCACTTCTCTATCCCTTCACTTTCAATCTGCATGTGTCTTTCTGTCTGAAATAAGTCTCTTGTGCGCAGCACAGAGATGAGCCTTATTTTATTGTTGTTGTTTTAGAGAGAGTGAGAGAGAGAGGTCACAAGGCACAAGTAGGGAAGGGGGCAGAGGGAGAGAGAGAAAGAGAGAGAAAGAGAAAGAGAGAGAGAGAGAGAGAGAGAGAGAGAGAGAGATTCTCAAGCAGGCTCCATGCTTAGCACAGACCTCAACATGAGGCTTCATTGCACAACCCTGGGATAATAACCTGAGCCAAACTCAAGAGTCTGACGCTCAACTGACTGAGCCACCCTGAGACCCTTACCTTAGTCTTGTGTTCTAATACAGTCCAATACCCTGTATCTTTTAATTGGAAGTCTATATTCAGTTGATGGTCGCTTAAGTTTGAACCTATTCTTTGCTCCCCTCCAACCCTCCGTTTACATATATGATGTCATACTTTACATCATTTTATTTTGTGAGTCCTCTGATTGATTTTTATAGACGTAATTATTTTTATTGCTTTTGTGCTTCCTACTTTTCTTACTATTAGTTATGGTCTTTCCTTTCAACTCAAAGAATTCCCTTTAACATTTCTTATAGGGCTGGCTTATAGTGGTCATGCACGCCTTTAGATTTTGTTTGGGAAAATCTTAATCTCTCCTTCTATTCTGAATGATAGCCTTGCTGGATAGAATATTCTTAGCTGCAGATTTTTTTCCTTTCAACACTTTCAGTGTATCATGCCACTCCCTGCTGGCCTGCAGATTTTCTCCTGAAAAATCCACTAATAGGGGCAGTTGGGTGGCTCAATTGGTTAAGTATCTGACTCTTGATTTTGTCTCAGGTTATGATCTCACAGTTTGTGAGTTCAAGCTCCGAATCAGGCTCTGTGTTGACATTGCAGAGCCCCCTTGGGATTTTCTCTCTTTCCCTCTCTCTCTCTCTTCCCCGCCCCTGCTCACACACAGTCTCTCTCTCAAAATAAATAAATAAACTTAAGAAAAATCCACTGATAGCCTTATGGGGTTTTCCTTTTATGTAACTGTATTCTTTTTCTCTTGCTGCTTTTAAAGTTATCTCTTTATCTCTACTTTTTGCAATTGTAATTATAATATGTCTTGTTGTGGACCTGCTTGGGTTGATTTTGTTGGGGACACTCTGTGTCTCCTGAATCTGAATATCCTTTTTCTTCCTCAGATTAGGGAACGTTTCGGATGTTATTTCTTCAAATAAATTTTCTGTCCCCTTTTCTCTCTCTTCTGCTTCTAGGATCCCTATAATGTGAATGTTTTTATGCTTCATCGAGTTTCTGAGTTCCCTAAGTCTATTCTCATCTAGCATTTTTTTTTTTTGTCTCCCTGGCTCAGTTTGATTATTTTCCATTACTCTGTTTGCTACTTACTCAGGTTGCCACTTAGTTTCTCTGCTTCCTCTAGTCTACTATTTATTCTCTTGAATGTATTTTTAATTTCATTTATTGTGTTCTTCATCTCTGATTGGTTCTTTTCTATCTCTTTGCTAAGGGTCTCATGATGTTTTCCACTCTTTTCTCAAGTCCGGTGAGTATCTTTATGACTATTACTTTAAATTCTCCATCAGACATATTACTAACCCCTATTTCACTTAGGTCTCTTCCTGTGGTTTTCTGCTTTTCTTTCATTTGGAACCTATTCCTCTGTCTCTTCATTTGTCTAACTCTCTGTGTCTGTTTCTATGCATCAGGAAAGTCAGCTACATCTCCTGCTCTTGATAGTAACAGCCTTATGAAGAAGAGGTCCTGTAGTGCCCTCCAGTATAGTGTCCCCTGTTCACCTGTGCTTCGGGGATGTCTCCTATGTGTGTTGCATGCACCCTGCTGTGATGTACGGGCCGCTTTTTCCTTCAGTCCAATCATCGGCAGTGGCGTTCTGATCCATGGTGGACAGTGTTTTATCCCTGTGGTATTAGTGGACCAATCTGGGGCTGCCTTAGGCTTAAGTTTTGTCAGAGTAGGTATTTGCAAGAAATGAGGTAGCACCAAACCACAGTGCACTTTCCCTCTGTTGTGCCCTGAGCTTTCATTGGTTGGTGGGGCCTGCAGTCAGACCAGTTGTCTGCCCCCACCCCACTGCTGGGGCTGCAGTCTCACTGCATTGTGTAGCTGTCTTCCTCCTTCCCCATGGCAGGATTTACTGGAGAGTGCTGCTGGCCCCCATTCTGACTGTTTGCACACTACTGGGCTTGTGGCTGTGGTTTGAATGGGGTCCAGCCAAGAGCATATTGAAGGGGGCAGGACAGGCAGTGCTTTCAAAATTTTCACGCTGGCAAGAGAGGACTTGCTGCTGCTGAGACCAGGTTCTCAGGGGTGGGGTACACGTTTTTAACAAGGTATGCACCGGTCCTTTGGGGTAGGGGGCCCGCCCTCACCACCACTGCTGCTGCTGGAACTGAGGCCCCTCAAAGTGTGTGAGTCCCAGTGTTGGCAAGGTCTGTGCTCATCCTCTGGAGGAGGGGGCTCCAGACTGAGGCAAGCTGACTGGAAAGGGCAGATCTGCCAAATAGCGGGGTGGGTGGGGCTGGGTGCCAGTTAGGTAGTGAGTGTTGGCAACGTGCACTGTTTCCCACAGGTCGCTTGGTGTTCATGCTAGGAGGTGGGGGAGGAAAATGGTGCCTGCCAGCTCCTTTGTTCCAGGCAGAATCCCCCAGGGATCTCTATCCCTGCAGTACCTGCTCTGAGATTAGCAAGTAACTCTCCCTCCTGTATGCTCCAGGTATTTTTCTGCTGCTTCTATGCTGTATCTGCATGGGCTGTTTGTCCTGCTGTCTCTCTAAGGGCAGGGACTCAGTTTCTTATTGCTCTCCAGGCTTTCCCAGAACGGAGCCTGCTGATTTTTAACATTCCGAGTTTTATGTCCTGCTGGTTGTAAGAACTCATGAAATTTGGCCCTTCTGTTTTTCAAAGGTAAATTTTATAGGCTTTCATCTTCCCTGTGCAGACTCCCAGAGGTGATAGTCCCATTTCTCTCTCCTCTCCAAGCCCAGACCTCTGGCCTCCAGTGGCCAGACTCACAGGGTTTAGCTCCCCAGTACATGTCTACCCTTCCTACCCTCTTTGATGTGACCTCTTCTCTACCTTTCGTTGTGGCGTTTGTTCTGCCAGTCTTCAGGTCGTTTTGGGGTTATTTACACTGTTAAAAGTGTTAGATAGTTGTATCTATGAGACGAAGTGAACTTGGGGTCTTCCTGCTCTGCCACCTTTCCGGTTTCTGTTGAGTACTTTCCTAAATACTCCAATGTTCTATAAATATCTTTACATGCTCTTAATATTAACTTTGGAATACTGATAATTGCAATCACATGCAAAATAATCCAGTGCTTACATTATCAGATTTTTTAAATGTCTCAATAGTAATTCCCCCATCTGAAATTATTTGTTTTTTAATAAGGGATTTTAATGTATAATATTATAATTGTTATCACTAAAATATTTGTACTTATTTATAACCATCTTCTATTACATTTTTCTTCCATTCTGTTTTCTGTTGCTTACTATTTACCGTGTTTATTATTTTCTTTCTTGTTCATTGTTTTGTCCATCATATTTTATTTGACCTAATTTTTTTTTCAAATAGTGAGAAAATTCTAACTTTATTAATATTTGACCAGTAATCATCATAGATTAGTAGTAAAAACATTGTGGATAAGTTTTCCTAACAACATCAAAATCAATTAGCTAATTGTCTCAGTCAGTTTTGCTTTGAGAACAACTTTCAGAGCTCGGTGGTTTACCACAAAAAGCTCATTTCTTGTCTTCTGTGGAAGTTGTAGGTTGCCCCGTGGCTCTATGACATATGTCTTCTTCATTCCAGAATCTAGGCCGAAAGAGCAGTCCCTTTTTAGGATATGCCATCCTCTTGGCAAACAGAAAAAATTAAAAGAACTGAGACCCTGAAAACTCTCAGAACTTCTGCTTGGATATGGTGTATTTTGGGTCTGTTCACTTTTCATTGGCCAAAGCACGTCACATGTCATTGATATCAAGGGGATTGAGATGTATGCTCTTCCTATATGGTGGTACAAGTCACATAGCAACAGAAAAGATCGTGAATAACTGGAAGGGAGGGTGACGTTTACCGCACTAGCTCTAACCCGTGGCTCTAAGACAATATCAAAATGTACCCAACTCATCTCTGTGCTAGAAATACCGTAAGAAACAAAACCATCCTTGTTTTGATGGAATTTACGTCAGGTCATGATTTTCCTACCCTTCTCCTCTTCTGGTTTTATACTAAAATTGTATGGGATTTGCGCTAAATTTTCCGAAGTCTGACAACCCCTTTTGCAAAGCAGCTTAGTCTTACTCTATAAAGTTGGTATCTTGTCAAATCCCTGGGGATAGGAACACCTATTTTTAAGTTTTCTCCTAGTTCTGGTGCCAACTTTACTTTCTCAAGTAAGAGTTTAGGTGTATCTTTATCACTTGTTGGCATTTCTCAGGTTCCTGGTGATTGATTTGTGTGTGTAGTTCAAGTAAATGTCAGCGTTTTCCAGGCAAGGAATGCGGGTTCTGTTTGCAGATCATCTGGCTATAATGGATAATCACTGTCAAATAACTAGGAGGGGCCTGATGTGTGGGAGCAGTAAACATTTTGTTCGATTGGTTTTATGTTAAGGTACCTGTGAGCTTATCTTCTGCATACAGATGATTCTTACATATTGTGGAAGTCATTTAGACTCTTGCTCTGTTTCTGTCTCTAACCTCAAAGTTCACTCTAGTTCCCCATGGAAAAGTTGCCATATTATTTGAAGAACTTATCTCTGTACTTCATTCTGAGGATGAACACCAGAGCTAGCCTATTAAGTATAGGGTCTGGCTGAGCAAGTCACAACATGTTAGATAATATCCAAAGACTGTCTCAGAGGCCACTCCTGCTGCCTGTTGTGAAGGTTACTCTAGGTACAGATGAGATTAAGGTGAAACATTCAAGGTGAGTGTGGTTCTTGCCTCAGGCACAAAATTTAAGCGATGATCAAGATACACGGTATTTTAGTGCAGTATAAAAAGAATTAAAAGTAATATGAAAACCTAGAATGGATAAAATATCAAAACTTTAAATAAAGACAGAATTGCCAGCAGCACCATGCTGAGCCAAATTGGCAAAAGGCAAAATCAGTAATAATGCTATTTTCTAAATCATGGAAGTTTTGCATACATTTTTATTTTTAAGGCATTATCTACTTTAATTATCAACATTTTTTAGCACCTCTTCAAATTTTCTATTCAAGATAAGTGCCTCACTCCTCATTTACCTCACCCGAGTCGTGTCTCTGACTTAGCCCTTCTAGGAAAACCTATTGTTTCAACAGGTCTATATTATGTCTATATTGAGTGAGCATTTTTGGCTTTGTTGGGTTAAATTAAAAAATCTCATCTATTACGTTAGAGATTTTACAAGCTTTCCGATATTATTGATCACTGAAGGAACTTAATTTTTTTTTTCTATATTGCTGTAGATTTCTTCTTATTTTTTGTTTTGGGGTCTTAGTTTCTTTTTTCCCCTCAGTAGGATTTGAGGAGAGAGAAAATGAAGTGGGAGCTGGTGACAGACATAAAAATATGAGAAAAGTAATGGTAAAATAAATTATTTGAATTTAAGGCATGTGGTGGATGAGGGAAAGATCCATAAATGAGATAGGAGTTTAAAAATTTTTTTTTAATATTTATTTTTGAGAGAGAGGGAGAGAGACAGAACATGACTGGGGGAAGGACAGAGAAAGGGAGACACAGAATCCAAAGCAGGCTCCAGGCTCTGAGCTGTCAGCACAGAGCCCGACGCGGGGCTCAAACTCACAAACAGCGAGATCATGACCTGAGCCGAAGCCGGAGGCTGAACCGACTGAGCCACCCAAGTGCCCTGAGATAGGATGTTTTAAATGTCACTGTTTTTCCTTCAAAAATAACAGAAGAATTTGAGGTGAACATATTTTAGAATTTGGAAATGAAAGGTTTGAATAGAAAGAGAACAGGTAAGTTAGGTGTTTTCAATCAAGCCATAAAGAAATAATCTAGAAAAGTAGAGAAATAAGCTATTCCCATTCCATGTGCAAACTCCAAAATATTATGTAGATAGATTCCTCGGCAGAAAAACACATAACTGAGCAAAAAAACTTTTAAAACATTGCATTATTAAAAAAATATATATTAACTTTACGTAAAAACAAAGTCAGAGGCATCCCATGTTGTGCTGTTCTAGAGACCTAGCCTAAATGTTGCTCATCTATTTGGCTCTAGCAAAGCCTTCTCCAGTGCTTCACCGGCAGTTCAAGTCAGAACTCTAAACAACTCAATTGTATCTTCAACACTGAGGTGGTAAAATAGAAACATAATATCTACCATTTATGAATTGCTTGATATGAGCCAGAGAGTAAAATACTATCTCATCGCACACTTAAAAAACAAGAAGTAAAGAATTAAAACTTTCCTTATTTTATAAATAAGAGCACAGCTTAGAGAAATCAAATCACTCGATCAAGATGACAACATACAACATGTGGTGAGCTCAGGTCATGCCCAGACCTCTGATCCCAAGCCTCTACTCCCAACCACCATGTTACAATTGAGCGCACAAGAGATAGGTTTTATCTTTATCGGTCATCATGTTAATACTCCAGTAAACACAGAGAAGTAAGTAGAGGACCCCAATTGTCTCCTTCTTCAGTCATTTCATTAATACCTGTTCCTTGCGAGTATGTTAACTTTTTTTTAACTTGCATTTTCGCATGCATAAAATGAAATAGTACCTAAGATTTCTATCCGCTTTCAAATTCTCTGTTTCTGTGATTCCTATCGACAAGCCATCCACTCTAAGTAGGATGTATTTAGAGACCCTGGTGACTTAAAGGCTAAAGCAAAAGAGAGTGACCCAAGTATGCAGATTCTAAAGTAACAGAGGGTATTAATATCCTTCATTTCATGCAGTTTTTAAAATTCTCATTTTCTTCTTTTTCATTCTGAATCTTATTTATTTATTTATTTATTTGTTTGTTTGTTTGTTTTAATGTACCAACCTCGCCTTTCTTTCATCTTGTAGTGGTAGAACAATACAATGCCCTTTGGTTTTCTTTCGCTACTCAGTTTTTTATCACATCACATTTTAAAACTCAGCCACTTTTAGATGAGCACAAATCCCACATCAAAAGATGCGACGCATCTCCCCGGGGCAGTTGTGGGGGTGGGGCATAACGTCTCCACCCATCCTGTAAGAACCACGGAGATAGCCTAGTGAGTTAGCCTACAGCCAAAACAGTTTGTTGAGTGAGCTTCGCTTTTTGGAGGGTTGTTTTTTTTTTTTTTTTTAATCACATTGTCAGGGATTTTCAAATTTAAAAAAATGAGGTTCCATTTCACAACCACCGGACTAAATTTTTGAAAGTACCCCAGAGGATTTCAGGCAACAGACACTATCATGAATTGCTTGGCAGAGGGGAAGGTAAGCTTGTACAACCACTTGAGAAAGCAATTTATCAAAATATGAGAAACCGTAGGACGTGCATGTCCTCAGACCTGGCAATTTCATTGTCTTATATGTGCAGCCAGATACATTCTAAAAGAGTTCACTGTAGCATCACTAGTAATATGGAAAAACTGAATAACAGAAGTGTTCATCATCAGAAGAGCAGATAGGTGAATGGTGACATAGCTGAGGAATGGAATATTACACATCGATCAAAATGAATGAACCAGCTCTGCATGTAACAACATAAAACCGAAAACGTAATCATAAGGGCAAAAAGAACAAGCTGCAGAATGCTCCATACCATAATGAATCCTTTAACTGCTTTAAAAACATGTGAAACAACAGAATATTTGGTTTATGGGTATAGAATTCCAAATTTACAAGTTGAGTTTGTGCGGCAGAAAGTTTCAATTTGGTCTGTTGCTCCTAGATCTCCAGAGGGTAATGTGTACATGGTTACTTGTTAGGTTATGTTTATACTTTCTGTGTGACTTAAATATTTTTAATAAAGTAATATATTTTATTTTCTAAATAAGGAAGTGTAGTGGGGGGAGAGAGGAAAGCAAACCATAGGAGACCTCAAACTGAGGGTTGCTGGAGGGCAGGTAGTTGGGGGCTGAACTTGATGGGTGATGGGTATTAAGGAGGACACCTGTGTTGAGTACTGGGTGTTATATGTAAGTGATGAATCGCTAAATTCTACTCCTGAGCCCAGTATTAACACTATATGCTAGCTAACTAGAATTTAAATAGAAGTTTGCAGAAAAAAAGACAAAATAAAATAATAGCATGAAATTTAGTATGTTGTTTCAAATTGCACACATTTTTCTCCCTAGACACTGATATGTCCCCCGTGAGAATGAGAATCATTGCTCTGGCAGTGTTAAACGTCCAGCATAATTTTAAGTGCCAACTAGGAGCTTAACCAAGCACCATTTTATGGACTTGACCACCATGTCCCTTCCCCCTGAACTTTAGGGGAGCCCGAACTTTCTGGGAAATCATAGAAGCCAGGAGAGCAGTGTAACTGGCTGGATTGGTCCACCCCCAAATTTAGCCTGGGCTCAGGGCTGCTGCTGACAAGGAACAACACTGACTTAACTCCAAATCAAAGAAAAAGCTTTGGACTGCAGTCCCTGGAACTCTCAAGTACACAGGCTTGAGATAACCCTTGAATATGTCATTCAGAGTCTGTCCCTTCCTGACATCATTCTTCGCTGCCCCTGAAGGGGAAGCTAGGAAAGCCGTGGGTGGCCCAGCCTCAAGTGACTCCCTGCTTAATTTGCTTATGGGTCTCTTCAGTAAAAGGTCATTAAAATAAGGTTTGGTTTCCATTGCCAAGATACCAAGAATCATCTTGTACATGATTTGGCCTCCACTGAGACCTTGAGGTCTACTTCCCCAGAAATACTAAAATAGCCTTGGCTCCCTCACTCGTGGGGTTGAATAATGTCCATCATCCCACATGTTCTTCAAGTATTCTCGGTTCCAGAATTTGCACATATTTCTTTTCTTGTACTTATTTATTTGACTCCCCTGGTCAACCTTTCCAAGCCAACCTCAATACATTTCCCCACCTGTCTCACCTTGGGTACACACATTCTAAATGTCGTCTTCACATGAACTGTCTCTTTATTAGCTTACCTCATGTACCTCTTTTACTCAGGTACTATTTTATGCAACCATTCTTAGGCAAGAGCTCTAATTTATTAACTACATCATCAGTCTTTCACTGCTGATAACCTCTTGTTTTCCATCTTCCCTGGATAGGATTCCAGATGCCTTCACTGAAAGACTTCCTTTGCAAATACCCTCAAATCCCTGGCCTCTCTCCCTCCATCGCACTCACTCAGCAGATACTGACTCTGGTTAACCCAGACATCTGTTCTCTCTATGGCTGAACCGCAGCAACTAAATATTGCTGAGGAAAAACTACACAATTTGAATGAAGTCATTTTAAATACAACACGCGAACCTCAAAAAGAATTCAACACTAACTCTGATTCTGTCTCATTTTGCTATTAAGTTTTCTTTCTTACTGACCAGGGTGACCATTTCATAATCTTTTCAGTAGTTTGTAAGCCTCTAATCCCTTCCATGTCCCCTTTGCATTACCTAAAATTTAGTCTTGCCTAATACTTGAGAAAAGAAGACCAATAAATTAAAATTGCCTAGTTGTCTACCAAACCTTTCTACAAATTCATTGCATATCTGTACCCATATGCTTTATCTTTTCTCCTGTTAAAAAGATAGACATATCCCTGTTTCTTTGAATAACCAAGGCCCCTACTTATGTTGAATATCACTTCCCATTTTGTCTTTTCAACGACTTTGCAACTGGGGTGTTTTCATTATCTATTGTTGCGTAACAAATTCTTCTGAAACAAAGCAGCTAAAAACAGCAAACGTTTATTAGCTCATAGTTTCTGAGGGTCAAGAATTCAAGAGCAGCTTAGCTGGGTAAATCTGGGTCAAGGTCTCTCACAATTTTGCTGTCAAGCTCTCTGGGAGCACAGTCATTACACTGCGTAATTAGGGCTGCAGGATCCACTTCTAAGCTCCTTCACGTGGACACTGGTTAGTTTTTCACCAGTTACTAGCTAGAGGCTTCAGTTTCCCACCACTAGGGCCTCTCCATATAACGTCACACAATATGGCAGCTTGCTCCTCCCAGAGCAAGTGATACAAGAAACAAAGAGAGACAGACCAAGTAGAAGCTGTAGTCTATTATAAAATAATTTTGGAAGGGACCACCCCATTACTTCTGTTTTGTTTTTCTCTTGGTCACATAGACCAAATGTAATACAAATAGGATGGGTCTACACAAGGGTGTGAATACCAAGAGGTGGGACCACTGGGAGTCATTTTGGAGGACAACTGTATGTATTTTTTTTTTCCTTGTAGGTTTGGTTGCGTACTGTTTTATTACCTCTTTATATAGTAATGATCTTGATGTATTATTTTCTATAGTCACGATAGAAAGATAATTTAGCTTCTCTTTTAGACTTGTTGATCAAGAAATCTTTTATTATTTTTTTAAAGATTTTTTTAAATGTTTTTATTTATTTTGGGAGAGAGAGTGTGCACACAAGCAGGGGAGGGCCAGAGAGAGAGGGGGAGAGAGAGAGAATCCCAGGCAGGCTCCATGCTGCCAGCACAGAGCCCCACATGGGTCTCTAGCCCACAACCCGTTGTATCATGACCTGAGCTGAGATGAAGAGTTAGATGCTTAGAGCCATCCAGGTGGCCCTCTTTTTTATTATTTTTTAGTCTAGAGAATTTGCTTTCAACTTTACAACTCCTCAATGATTGTCAGAGTTGTCAAATTTGGGAATTTTTTGTCAGATTTATGGCAAATGGGAGATACAAGATTTCGATGAAGATGAATTTTCCACAGATTAACTTTGACTCCATATACTTCAAACCTCATTTCTCCTCTGCTTCTGGCACCAGGTGTCATGACAAGCCCTCCGATTCTTCCATTTCGGTCATACTATATGAGTGAGTTCACATAGTGGGCATCTGGAGCATTCCTGGAGGCCATTCCCATACTGGCCAAAACTTAACAAGAAAGGAGTTTAGAAACTATCTAAATTTATTCCACTAAATTCAAAGTAAATAAGTACATAAATGTGTTATATGCCAATCTATTAAGGTATACGATTTCTATGGGTTTTTTCTATTGTTGTGTAACAAATGAGCACAACTTTCGCAGCATAAAACAACACATGTTTATTATCTCACACGTCTTAAAGTCTGCTTACCACAGTCAGTCTTAAGGAATAGATAAAGAGGGGTGCGTGGGTGGCTTAGTTGGTTGAGCATCTGATTCTTGATTTCTGCTCAGGTCATGATCCCAAGGCCTTGGGATCGAGCCTTGTGTCAGGGCTCTGCCCTGAGCATGGCTCCTGCTTGGGATTCTCTCTCTCCCTCTGCCCTTTCCTCTCTCTCTGTTTCTCTCAAATTAAATATATATATATATATATATATATATATATATATATATATATATATCTCAGATTATATTAAATTTATACATAATATAAATTCTATGTTAAATATATATAATATATTAAAATATAAATTATATATGAATATAGTATATATTAAATATATAATATAAATATGTAAATATATTTATATATTATTATATATTAAAATATAAATTATTATATATAAATATATTTGTATATAATATAAATTAATATATTATATTAAATAAAAATATATATGTTAAAAAAATAAAGAGAAAATATAAAATGATGCTTACTATATAGAATAAAAATTTCATGAATTTAACATAATTTGCATGTATCATCAAGTCCCAATATCTCTATGAGGTAATATGTGTGGTTTCCACATAGGCAAATGAGAATTTTAACTTTTTCATATTTTAGAGCCCCCTAATCGAGCTAGAACATAGACCTCTCAAGTCTCAACATGTAATTGATCCTTCAGTAATAGTAACTTCCTCTAGAAATACTGAGAAGTTAAAATTTTGGTTCTTTGAGATTGCTTTTAAGTACCAGAATCACTCAGCACACATCTTTTAAGCAAAAACAAGTTACTGAGAATTAATTAAGCCCATAGTTTCCATTTGCATGCATTGAAATTCATATTCTTCTGGACATATCTTGGTATATCACCAAGGCTTCAGATTTATAAACCCAAAGATTTTGTGAACTTTGCTTTATTTTTCTTTTTCGGGTAATCAAAGGTATCCTTATCCGATCACACTTTATTTTATAAAAATTCACACGGAGATGTTCACCTCTATTTTCATTTTTTTAATGTTTATTTATTTATTTTAAGAGAGAGAACGGAAGAGGGTCAAAGAGAGAGGGAGAGACAGAATCCCAAGCAGGCTCCAGTCTGTCAGCACAGACCCCGAGGCAGGGCTTTATCTCATGAACCAAAACCAAGAGTCAGATGCTTAACTGACCGAGCCACCCAGGCTCCCCATCGATCTTTAAATTATCCAAAAAGGGGAGCAAGAACCCTTCTCCATGACTTTAAGAGTAAGTTTACATTGGCATTATGACAAAGTATAACTTGTTTAATTTCAATGGCCCTGTGTCCTTTTTCTTTGCTATCACCCTTAACTGGGTACCATAATATAAACATTCCTTGTTATTACAGTCTTTATCCTCTACACAGATAAGCCCTGGGATTAAAAGGCCATGTTCTTAAAGCAGAGAAAATACAGATGTTTTCACTCGCCCGTTACTGCACACAGCAGTGGTATTAGCCTTTTAGCAGTCTACACCACATTAGCAATCTGAGTGTTTTTTGAATCAAAGCTGAAATTTGTAGTGCCTCTAATGTGTAATGAAGTTGCATATTTTTACCATGCATTCACTCAAGCACATGGGTTTTATAATTGAACTCAAGAGATTGTATTTTGGATTCACTTCTGCTCTAATAGAAATGTACACGTACCAGTGCTTCTGTCTCTATTTGGAGACACAATTTGATGCAGTTTGGTCATTTATTTTAAAGTGTAGGTATGCTTTCATTACTCTGTTAAAAGGCTAAAGTCAGGAAAACTTAATTATGCAAAATAACCTTACTAAATAGCGAGAAGTCTATATTATATCCCCATATGGTCATTTTTAAAGAATTATATGATGATACGAACTAGCAGTGCCCAGAACAAGTATCATCGGAACAAATATGCTTAATATTTTTGAGGAGACATGGAGTTTTAAAATATCCATGTAGTTCTAGTGTTATTGCTTGTAATCAACTAAGTTTTCAAATAAATGTTCCTATTTATATGAATGTTTAAATTATAGATTTTAGGAACACTCAAATTACACTCAGAAGCAAGTATTTCCAGATTTTGCTACTCTTACAGTATCCTTTTTTATTACAATTGAATATCATTGAATCACATTTGACAAAAGAGTGGAAGTAATCAGAAAATTCATTAAATCTTTTTAGATCTCCTTTAAAGCTGTGAATTAAAGTTGGACTTTTGGGTAAGTTCGTAGTTTATGGTTGTCATCTGTATAAAGTGTCAATTCAAGGGCTGTGATCGTGTAAATTAAATTTGAGTGGTTTTAATTTTTTTTCTTTCACTTACTTTCCTGCCCTTATGTGGAGATGTACCTACATATTTTTCTCAGATGTAATCACACCATTAATTGGGACAGCCATTGTTATAGTCTTCTAATCAATGAAAAGAAACGAACACTACAGAGATCAAAACCATGAAATGGACATTTTTAGTTTAAAATTATTTCCTAGAGGGGCGCCTGGGTGGCTTCGTCATTTAAGCATCTGACTCTTGGTTTCTACTCAGTTGATGATCTCTCGGTTTTGTGAGTTCGAGCCCCACATCGGGCTCCAAGCTGACAGTGCAGAGCCTGCTTGGGATTCTGTGTCTTCCTCTCTCTCTCTCTCTCTCTCTCTCTCTCTCTGCCTCTCCCCAACTTGCACTATCTCTGTCTCTCTCAAAATAAATAAATAAACCTTAAAAAATAAAATAAAAATAAAAATTTCCTAGAATGTTGTTCTTAAGATATTATAATATTTCATTAGGAAACAAATGGAGCACATATTTGCTATTTCAAGATGAAAACATAAAAATCACTGAAATTTCTTGAGCATTTACCGCTCTCAAGTGTTTGTTTCTGTGTATTCGTATACTCCGCTGTGTTAACTTATCACATCTTCACAACAACTTCATAGAGAAGTAAGATTATTTTCCAAATGTCAGAGAAGAGGAAACTGAGGCACAAGAGGCTAAATGACTAATAAAAGATAAAGCTGAGATCTAGCCCTGGAAGTCTCTGGCTCTGGAGGGCTGACATCCCATCTTCAAGAAGTTAGCACCAACTTGAAACAATCTTTTAGTGACAGCTTTTCCAGTGTATTTTGAAGAAAATGTTTCTCTTGATGAAAATTATAAAATGCAGGGTGCCTGGGTGGATCAGTTGGTTAAGTGTCTGACTCTTGATTTCAGCTCAGGTCATGATTTCATGGTTTGTGGGTTTGAGCCCTGTGTCGGCCTGCACTAATAGTGTGGAGCCTGCTTGGGATTCTCTCTCTCTTTCTCTCTCTCTCTCTCTCTCTCTCTCTGCCCCTCCCCTGCTCTCAAAATAAATAAATAAATAAACTTGAAAAAAAGAAAAAAAAGATTATAAAATTCATGTTTGTCTTATCTGCTATTGAACTGCACAAAAAATTTACAGGACATGTCCAAAGTCTACTCTGTTTTTATAATGCAACGCTACCACATAAGGTGAAAATGATCATATTGGTTCTTTTGCATTAATACCATTTGTTCACAGCTTTCTTCCTAGTGTTTTTCCATTGCTTCTTAGCTTTTTTCATTTCTCAGTGTTGAAAATTTGTTTCCTCTTTTGTTCTTCACAATCAATACCACTTCCCTTCCCCACAACTACCAAGTAATGACAGTAGATATCCTTTAATTGCTCAGCCAACTATTTTGCTCAAACAATTATATTTATTAAAATAACCAAATTGATTTTCTGTCTATAAGAAAAGACATTTTGAAATCTATAGGCTTCTTGGTCAAAGGTTATGTCAATAAAATACTCAGTAAAGTGGAGATTTGGAAATCGTCCAATTAATTTGATCAATAGAGAGACAAACTCAATATATTAAATCCTAAAGGTTTTTTTCTCTTCTGAAATACCGTGTGCAACTACAATGATACCATCAGCCAGATAATCTCACTGCCACTTGTGTTCCATGGTTCACTCACTCTTCAGTGTTGTAAACAATTGATAGGCACCCCCAGTTTTCTCAAAGTATAACCCTTCTCGACAGTTGGTACACAGTTGAGAAGCAAGGCGATTATAGGAAACCTCAAGAAAATGTGTAATTTAACTGAATTATAATTATTATTCTAATGAACTCTCTGACTTGTCCTATAAAAATATGATAGGGCACCTGGGTGGCTCAGTCGGTTAAGCATCCAACTCTTTACTTTGGCTCAGGTCATGATCTCATGGTCCTGAGATCGAGCCCTGCGTCAGCTTCCACACTGAGCATGAAGCCTGCTTAAGATTCTCTCTCCCTCTCCCTCTGCCCCTCCCCACTCACTTTCAAAAAAAGAATGTGCTAATTAACATGAACTTCTACATGACTTCAATATCAATATATGGTTTTGACTTTAACATTCTCAACAGAAAGCAGAGATTTGCACGGGGATTTTTGCCCATATCTATTTCACCTGTTTTGGAACTTTGCCTTGTCGAGGTTTTAAGCGGAATTCAAAGAACCAAATGGTAAATCAATTTTAAAATGTTGTCCTGCCTTTACAGCAATCGCAGTGACAGAGAGTTGCTCTATTTCACTCTCAAGGGTTTCAAAACACTAATCATTTTCAAGAAGTCCTCCCATGTCCTGCACCTTCTATTTCATGATGATATCATGAATCATCTGAGATCATGTTTTGTGCTGTGAAAAAGGACAAATTATGTGTAATGAAGAGTCTACTGTTATTCTATTAATAGCTACATTTTCCCAGGGAAAATGATGTTTTTCATTCAAAGTAGGAAAAAAAATGTTAACTCAGTTGGTTTAAGCCACAAGCCTTTATTACACTCACTGTCAAAGAAAAGATTTGGGCATTAATGCATCATTTTGGACTCTGGGACTCTAAAAAAAATAATCAACTAATGGGGGACTAATCACCTATTTATGAAAGTGTCTACTTATGAAGAATAAATGGCACAGAATGACTATACTTAAAACAGTCTAAAAGTAAGTGAAAGAGTGAGGCCAGTGTTGTTGTTTTTTTTCTTTCATGTATTCATGACACTGTGTGATTATTTTACACATTAAGCTGATTTGTGACTACTGAAAGAGCTGACCCGTTCCCAGAAAATGAGAGTACATAGCAAATATAAGGAAATCCAATATGAACTTTCTGGGTCTATTCGTATGCAGATGAGCCTTCCTAATTACTTCTTAATGTTTTCTATAAGTCATCAAAAAATGCTAATACATCTGTTGAGCCCATGTTTGGACATATATCTATATGTTAAGATACAGAGGGAATACATAAAAATAGATTATATGATAATACCTATCTCTTTGTTTTGTTTTTTTTTTAAACTTTTTTTTAACATTTATTTATTTTTGAGACACAGAGAGACAGAGCATGAACGGGCGAGGGGCAGAGAGAGAGGGAGACACAGAATCTGAAACAGGCTCCAGGCTCTGAGCCATCAGCCCAGAGCCCGATGCGGGGCTGGAACTCATGGACCATGAGATCGTGACCTGAGCCAAAGTCGGATGCTCAACCCACTGAGCCACCCAGGCGCCCCTATAATACCTATCTCTTAATGCCAAGTCATTTAACTCTGTGGAACTACTAGAATTTGTGAAGTACACATGATTTTTTGTTTTAACGCTTTGGTCCAATTTTTGGCCTGTTTTCTCTTTCTCTATTCCTGCTTTGTGCCAGAATAATGTCCAAAAATACCACATGAATCTATCATCTGTTCTTATTTAAACCTAAAGCAATTTCCCATAATAGTATTTAAGTCAGATAGATATCTTGTTGTCTTACGTTCAAAGCGCATTCCTCATACATATGTATAAGTAGAAATATAACTGGTCTACTTGGTAGGTGCTAACCAAAGAGAACTTTTAAAACCATGATCTGTGGGGCGCCTGGGTGGCTGAGTCGGTTGAGCATCTGACTTCGGCTCAGGTCATGATCTCACAGTTTGTGAGTTCGAGCCCCACGTCGGCTCTGTGCTGACAGCTCAGAGCCTGAAGCCTGCTTCGGATTCTGTGTCTCCTTCTCTCTCTGCCCCTCCCTCACTTGTGCTCTGTCTCTCTCTATCAAAACAAACAAACAAACAAAAAAACCCAACCATGATCTAAGGAAGGAATAGTTATCTTACCCCTAAGATACAAAATTAACTCCATATTTAGGAAAATATTTTTGAATAACGAAGAGTTTTCCATTTGAATTCTTGGCCTGATAATACTGCTAAAATAATCCTATCAAGAATCACTAAAATTTCGGGAGAAAAGGAAAGAAAGGATTTCTATGCTTTCCAAGTTTTTCATTACATTTATAACAATAAACTAGAAGTGTTCCATTTTCCAGAATATTACCTAAAATACAGAACCAAGGGAAAAGGACAAAGGAAAATTAGGTTTATAATTCACGGTGAACATATCAGATTTGCTACTAAGGTTTATTGAAACGGGTACTATAGGTGCACGGGTAAGAGACCAAGCAGAAAGGCAGACACCCCACTAGGTACTACAAACAGAGGGTATTTGATAGAGAGGATAGATAGGTGTTCAAAGTCTGAAAGAGCAGAGAGGGAAAGCGGATAGGAAGGGGTCAACGTTGTAGAAAGACAGCACCTTTCGGTCTAGAGGAACTAAGTGAGAGAAGCGATGATACTAGAAGGTAGAACACTGAAGCAGAAGCCCTCGTGGGCGAATACTGGAAACTCTGAGGTGCATCCATGGCTGTTGCTCAGACCGCTGAGGGAAGTGCCCGACAGCTCAGATGTGCCCCTCTGAAATGATGCCTTGCCGGGAATGCCAAGTCTGGTGGAGACAGCAGGTGAGGGCACAGCTGGTATTTGGCAGGCAGGGGGTAGGAGGAAGCACAGCTTGTATTTCGATCCCTGAAATGCATGACCCAGCTGGTGCTCCGACCGCTGGAAGGCACGGGGCAGGTCGTGCTGCAAGCGCTGAGAGAAACTGGAAGCTGGTTGGGAAGAGAATTGGAAGAGAAATTGGAAGAGCCTTCCAGTCTCTTCTACTCTTGGAGGCATACAGACCCAAGCAGAAATGGTTATGGACTCATTGTGTCCTCCTCTTGCTTTCAAATAACTCTCCAGTTCCAATTCCTCCTTCCTTCCAGCCACCGGTGACCACTGACCTACTTTTTGTTTGTCTGTGGATTTACTTATTCTGGATAGTCCGTAAAAATGGAAACACACAGTATGTGGCCTTTTATTGTGGCTTTCTTCACATAGCGTAAAGTTTGGAAGACTTGTTTATATTCTAGTATATGTCAATGCTTCATTCATTGTCACAAATGAATAATATTCCATCGTGTAGTTATGCCATATTTTGTTTATCCAGTCATTAGCTCATGGACATTTGGGTTATTTCTACCTTTTGGCTCTTATGAATAACGCTGCTGTGAATATTCATGTACAAGTTTTTGGGTGAACATATGTTTTCAGCTAGAAATCTAGGAGTAGAATTGTTGGATCTTATGGTAGCCCTACTTTAATTTTTGGGAGAGCTGCCAAAATATTTTTCAAAGCCAGCTACTCTATTTTATATTCCCAATAGCGATGTATGAGGGTGTCAGTTTCTCTGCACCCTCACCAACACTTGTTATTGTCCATGTTTTTGATTATAGTCGTCCTAATGGGTGTGAAGTGGTATCTTACTGTGGCTTTGATTTGTAGTTACCTAATAACTATTTTGGGCATGTTTTCATGGGCTTATTTGTCATTTGTGTATTTTTTGGATAAATCCCCATTCCTTTGTCAATCTTTTTTTTTTCTTTAGGCAGAGAGAGCAAGCCGGGGAGAGGGGCAGGAAGAGAGATAGAAAGAATCTTAAGCAGGCTTTATGCTCAGCATGGAGCCCCATGCAGGGCTTCATCCTGCGACCCTGAGATCACGACCTGAGCTGGACTCAAGAGTCAGACGCTCAACCAACTGAGCCACCCAGGCGCCCCTCCTGTGTGTGTTTTTAATTACATCATCTTTATTGTTGAATAGGAAAAGTTCTTTATATATTCTGGATACTAGATTCTTACCAGATAAATGATTTGCAAATATTTCCCCATTCTGTGGGTTGACTTGTCAGTTTCTTATGTGGATCTTTTGAAGAACAGGAGTTTTAATTGCGATGAAGTCCTGTTTGGCTATTTTTTTCTTTGGCTGCTTGTGCCTCAGGTGTCATAATTAAGAAATCATTACCTTATCTAAGGTCACAAAATTATCTTCTAAAAGTTTTGCAGTTTCAGTTTAAATTCTTACACTTAGATCTTTGATCCATTTTGAATAAATTTTCATATATGTTATGAGGTAGGGATCCGACCTCATTTTCTTGCATGTGGATATTCAATTGTTTGGCCCCATTTGTTGAAAAGCCTATTCTCTCTTTCTGTTGAAAGACGCTCAAAATCATTTGACAATACATGTATAAGCGGATTGTCCCCTAAACTCTCAGTTCTAGTCCATTGACCTGTATGTCTGTCTTTATGCCAGTTTCCACTCTGTCTTTTTTAGTTATGTTTTTAAGTCTTCATCTTTTACAGTTTTACACTGGAGTGTATTATAAATAAAATAATACAATGTGTAGGATTTACTTGTAAATATACCAAGAGTTGAGGGTGATAGAAATGGGTAGATATAGATACACAAAGTTAAATAACATTGGCCATATGTTGGTAGTTTTATCGTAGTCACTATATGTGGTAGTTACCATATGTTGGTAGCCTGGGTGATGTATGCACAGAAGTTCTTTACACATCCTGATTTTCATATATTTTATATTTTTTATAACAAAATATGAACACAGTACCACCACCTATACCACCACCATATTATAGGTCTGTAGGAAGCAAAGGAGTAACTTGGATTTACCTTTCCCATGCATGTATGCTTTCCCAGCATATATCAGGAAATGTATATATTTTTCCTACTCATGAATCCTGAGAAAAAATGGTCAAAAAATGAAGAAACAGAGGAAAAACATTATAATTTTTTTTTGCAAGATTTAGAGCTTCACAATCAATACACAAACATTACTGGCAGAAGAAATCGCTGGTGTCCAATTGAAAGCAAGAGGAGGAAACGCAGACGGGGAGGTGCAAGGTTAAGGTTGACATTTCTGGACAGGAGAGGAGCATATTGGAGAGAAATAGTTCAGGTCTAACCCAACTTACCTGTAATTGTTGTCATGTTGTAAGCATGCTCCTGACCCTGATTGCTGTGAACAGGTTGGTTTTTTTTGTTTGTTTTTGTTTTTTGCTTTTGTTTTTTTGCAAATAGATAAATGTTGATACGATTGTTTACCTAGTGTATTTTATGCAAATCCTATGAGTGATTTTCTAAGAAATAAGTTTTGGAACCAAACTATATTCTTAAGTTAATAATTTTGACCGAGCATACTGTGTTTTGCTGTCAACCCTGCTAGGATATTTGAATGGTATGTTATTTCAGTGCTACCCAATGTTTCCTGGCATTCCCCAGAGACCAGATATGTGCTGTGGCTCTTTGTAAATATCTGAACAGAAGAAATGCAAATAGAAGATGTTCTTACGGACTATTTCAACAGTCTTTCAACATGAAGACTAGAAGATGTTTTTGTGGAGTATTTCATCAGGAATTCAGAAACTGATCCAAAATGTCTATTCACAAAAACAATATTGATAGCAATGACAAAATCCAAATCAGAGTAAGCAAACAAAATATTTTCACTGTTAGAAAGTAAGTGAGATTTATGGAGCAGTAGGTACGCTAACCTTAAAGAAGCTGTGGACAAATTTGTAACAATTTGATCAACATTATTGAAAAATGAAATTTTTATGCACTGAAAAAGAGCAAGATACATAATAAAAGAACAAGATCATGCAATAGGGCAGTTAATGCTTTGGGGGTTTTATTTATTTATTTATTTATTTTTTAATGTTTATTTATTTTGAGAGAGAGAGAGAGAAAGAGTGAGCCGGGGAGCTGCAGAGAGAGGCAGAGAGAGAATCCCAAGCACTGTCAGTGCAGAGCCCAACATAGGGCTCCATCCCGTGAGTGTGACCTGAGCCAAAATCGGGTCAGATGCCTAACGGACTGAGCCATCCAGGCACCCCGATGCTTTGTGGGTTTTAAAACTTCATTTTAAGGAAGATCATTTCTAATTATTAAATATGTGTGGCATTATCTCTTTGAATTAAATAATTTGCCATTTATTTGATGTGAATGCTATTTTCTTTAATGTTTTCTGACATAAGATGTCCCTATCAGATAGAGCTCGTTTTTACACGTTATTGCAAGACACAATCCTGCAAAGCCATACTTTTATTAGTATATCGGTTTGTTACATTAAATCTCTGAAGGTATAGTGTAAAAATGGCTTACAGTTCATTCTCATTCATTATCACAGAAAATGTATTATAAAAATAGAGGGAAAATTATGATTTCAGGACTCCCTGAGAATTTCCAGGAATTCTGGTTTCTCATTCCAGAATCTTGATGATAATTGTCTGTCAGGAATTTGGAAATACTGTTTGGAAATATATTCTATTTTGAAGGTGACGAGCTATCGTATGAAGACCAGAAGCATGGAGGTAATGGCGCATTATGCTCCAGAAAGACAGTGGCCTAAAGCTAGGAAGCTTTTAGAAATGACAAGTTATCCCTCAGAATGAGTTAATGGATCCATTCCTCAGACAGACCCAGACGCTCAGTGGGAAAGAACACTTGGTAAAAGACCAGACTTTTTGTGTTTCCTGGAATGGGAGCTCAAAATACGATTTGGCCATCGTGGAGTAGGATGACCCCTTAAAGGTAGAACATTCAAGAACCTCTGAGATTTGGAAAGAATTTAAGTTCTGGAAGTAAGAAGTAAGTGAGCCTTAGATGTTCAGCCTGCAGGAGAGAAGGGGTAACTCAATTACTGTTGTAGAGTGTGTCCATAACGGCCCTTCTTGACTACCTTGGAAAGTCTGACAGAAGGCAGTAGAAGTGGCTTCAAATAGAAATAAGAAAATCACTATGAAGTGTCAGGATGACACTTATTGTAGAATCTCCAGCTCTTGGGATATTGAAGAAAAAGTTGAAAATTACTTATTCTGAGCAGTAAAATGCATCTCTTCGAAGTAGGGCAATTGGGCTCTTTATGCATCTTTCTAAAAGTCAGAATTTGAGGCTGAGGTTTTATTTACATTAGGCTACAGGCCTTAGTGAGCTTCAGATCTTTTTCCTGTGTTATTATTGAATAAGTAAATCCATCCATTTAAACATAAGTCATCTTGAAATTTAAATCAGGAGAAATATTAAGCTTAGTTAAGAGTTTATTTCTCTTCGCTTAGGACATTGTTGGTGGAAGGTTGGGGGAGGGGTGGTGTGTGTTTGGCCTGGGTGGCAGTGTAGGACGTAGGGGAAAGGTGATGTTACACATTTATGTCACCAGCCCACTATTAAACAAATTCTTGATGAAAAACATGAGGCGATACTTTGGGAACATGAAAGATTTAGTGTATCTTCCAAGGCAGTGGTTCTTTCCTTATTAGTCAAGATGCTGAGGCTCAGTGACCATTTCATAGACACAGCTGACATTTTGCAAATTGCAAACAAGCATGGGCAAGCTACTTTATTTTCAAGTGATTTACAGAGGCAGAAAGAGAATATCATACCCACAAATATGCTTACTTGAAATAGAATGTTTCCATTCATTTTTCACATGAAAAGTTTTGACAGTGGAAGTGAACTGACTTTGGCAATTTTTCTATTTGCCTTTTAATACTTGCTGCTCTTTTACAGAGAAACTTAAAGTTCAATTAAGTGTATTATACCATGTTGAAATTGTATAACATTTAACTAAAAACCTAAAAGCAATAATGCTTTTCAAGAATGGAAAAGAGGTATAATAGTCCATTAGAAGTGGATTATTTGTATCATTAAGGAGAATGATTATGTGCTTTTGAATGAGAAAACACACTGAAGAAACAGAATTTGATGGTGAGCGAGCATTTGGTTAATAGTTATGCAGCATACATTCAAGAGGAAATAAAGATATGTGTATGAGACTAATAGACAAAAGAATTTGAAACACAAGTTGCATGTAGCATTAAAACACAGTTATTTCTGGAGAACCCATAAGAAGATTTTGCATCGGTTCATATCATCGTGTTAATATTCATTTTTCAAATATATCAACTTTGAAATATAATATGCCATTTCCCCAGCTATTAGAAACTTAAATGGCTGCCATTGAAGGATTTATAGTGGTTAATCCAGATGCTCCCCAATTCTTCAGTCAAAATGCAAGTATCTCAGTCACAACCCATGTACACTCCTTCTTCTGTATTATAAACCGTGATTTTATCTCCATCCCCAACCAACCATGAGACTTGAAACATAACCTGCCGATTATGTGGAAATGTACAGAATTGTCTGGGATTAGGGATGGCTGGCTGACTTAGGTGTGGGTGTATGTAATGCATATACGGGTGCTTACACATGAATGATACTTACTTTCTGCCCCCCCCCCCTTAATTATTAAAGTAACCAATGGCCAAAAAATTCAGGAACTACTCTTAAATAAGGAGTAATAGGAAGGCATAGAGGAACCTCCATACAGGTGAAAACGTCCCTTAAAAATATGACTATAGGTCTTTTTTTTTCTTGTTGGAAAAATTAATACATCATTGAAGATGAAACATTCAGAATTACTAGGAGCAGAGAAAAGTATTTTCCTTTTGATATTCTCAAAATAAAGGTAACGAAATCACCCTATTATCTTAATCTTTCATGTGCCTGTGTGTGTGTTGTTTTGTCTTAAAAGCCCAAAGGAGGGAATCACACACACACACAGACACGTATGCATGCGCAATAAAATGAGATGAGATGAGGCAGCACAGATACGCATCGTCAAATAAAAAAATGTTGTGGGGGTGCCTGGGTGGCTCGGTTGGTTAAGCGTCCAACTTCCGCTCAGGTCATCATCTCACGGTTAGTGGGTTCGAGCCCCGCGTCAGGCTCTGTGCTGACAGCTCAGAGCCTGGAGCCTGCTTCCGATTCTGTGTCCCCACCCCCCCCCCGCCCCACCCCCCACCCCCCGCCCCATCCCTGCTTGTGCTCTGGCTCACTCTGTCGTTCAGAAATGAATAAACATTAAAAAAAATTTTTTTTTAAGTTGTGATGTTTACTTGTACCCTGCATTTGAGCATCACCACGAGACTGTCTTTTCCAGATTACTTAAAATTTTACCTCGTGATTTCAAAAGTTTATCTTATGTTCTCCTGTTTCATAACATCTGAACTCTAAGGTTCCAGAAACACTCCTTCAGCCTCAACTTTGTGGCTTCTAATCTGCTGTGATTTGGGAAATCGTATAGTGTATCTTGCTCTAATTGTGTCCAATATCAGATGAAAGAAAATAGGTCTGGGGCGGGGGTCTACAGGGCTCTACATTCACTTCCTACTAGTTCTTCACATGGCCTTGGATGATCACTGAGTTTCGGTTTTTTTCTTCTTTTACAGAAAGAGAATCCAACACGAGGCTGGATTCCATGGTCTCTAAACTCTTTGATAGCTCTGGGATTTGTTGTGGTTCTCCAAGGCAATTTTTTTGTTGTTATTTTCTGATTCCTATTTCTCTTCTTAGTTTGCTGGATAAGTGACCTCCTTTTGAAGTGTTATTGTATTTTATTCTCTCAATTATTTAGTGGCAAGATCTTTCCTAAGAATCCAAGTTGAAAATGAAGCTTAAGAAATAGATTGTATAAGCCGCCCTTCTGTGCCACTTTAAAACATTCCATAGGTGTGGCTGCAAAGATTTACGATAATATACTTGTATTGCCCCAGCAAGTCACATGAAATCATCAATAAATATTTGATGCTTGGGTGAGGGAATGAACATGTAACCAAATAGGTCAGGTAGCATCATGTATCAATCAGAGAATAGGATTTACATTTTAACAGCTTTTCTATCATTCTTTATTTGTTTAGTTTACAAACGAAAGCATACATTGTCCTTCCTTCTAAATTTAAATGTAGAGTATTCCGATCCATGTGGACAGAGACTAATTCTTTTGACAGAAGTTATTTTGTGTTCAGTTATTTGTTAGTGGGCTTTTCCTGAATATTCCATAACCTAATACTGTAAATGAGAGAGAGTCATTGCAATGTATGCATGTTAACATATATGCATATGTTATACAGATATGAATATGAATGAGGAAATGACTAACAATGATTAGCAGTTTATTAAAAGGATTATTTTTTATTAAGTAGCTGTGTGCACTGAACCTAATTTCTTTCTTTTTACAACTTCCCCTTCTATTACAGGCTGTTAAGCTCAGAACCTAGATCAGCTAAGCAGCAGACTCAGTAACAGTAAATGAAGTGCTGTGAGCTTACATCAGACTAATTAGTCTAAGGGATAAAAAAAAAAAAAAAGAAAAAAGGATGGGGGAAGGGTTTGGGAGGACTTTTCAGGTTGCTTTGTGAAAGGCAGTTTGCTTAATTAAGCCAACCACTAATTGTTAAATATTTTTCAGGCATTAACAGAGCTACTCTGAGTGTAATTAAATTTTGATTTTAGTGGTATTTGCGGGGATTAAAGTCACAATCTGCTGAGGCACTGGGGTTAGTTAATATTCACTTCACTGCCACAGCTGTCCTCCATTATAATACAAAGGACAGGAAAAGAGACAGCAGAATGGGGGTGAAGTAATGAGAAAGCTATTCATTCATCTGAACCAGCTCGTCACTCCACAGCCTTGTACAAATGGGTCTGAGCTGGATGACACACAACCAGGCATTAAATCCGATTTAATTTGATACATAAAAGGATGCCTAAGCCCTGTGCATTTTTTATTTTTATACATGAGACTCTGGAATGGATTTTTAAAAAAAGATAATCATATGATTATCATACGTTTCCATCCAAGTGGTATTTCTGGACTTATTAACTCTACAGGGGTCCACCAGGATTGTAAACCAATTCCTGCTAAGCCATTATTTGTCCCAACTGAGCGTGAATGAACCCTGTGGAAGGTAGTGGTGACTTTAAATCCCTAGTAAAATCTAAACTGGCAGGATTAATGTTTTGAGGGTTTTTTTTTTTTTTTGGACTGAGCCTGCACCCTCCCCCACAAAAAGCCCTAAGGGTTTATATCCGCTTGAAATGGATGAAGCTTAGCATCATGTGATTGACAAGGAACATTCCTACTGATGACTCATATTTCTGGGGTTTTATGTGTTGTTTTTTTAAGCAGTGTCTCCCAGTTACTACGTACTCTGAAAAGAGGGTAGACATAGAAAGACATCATCCTATCCTCCCTTCCAACGGTACCCTCCCTAACATAGGAGTCTAACCTAGCATCTACTATTATTTCGTATTCAGTGATTGGCTCTTGATGGTAGCATTTTCAGGATGATCCATAATTCAGAGTTCCTGCATCCACATGGAGGCTGTCAGTGGTATTTGACCAGCCTTGGAACTAGCTTTTCAGTACAATTTATCACTTACATCTTGTATTGATGAAAATCATTAAAAAAATAAAATAAAATAAAAGCCACCATAGCTTAGAGTGCTCCTAGCGTTTATCTTGATACTTGACATTAGAATAAGAGATGGGGGTGGGGGAGGGGAGCAGGAAAGAGAGGGGAAGGCAGGGGAAGGAGATCAAATCTAGTGAAATTCCATCTCAAGGGAATTTGACTACAACATTTCTATTTATAATGAGACAAGTTCAAAGACCAAATGGCTTATATTAAACATGAGATCTCTTCTATAATCGAGTTAAATTACTATATAGCAAACCCTGCCATTTGAGTTTATTCTATAACAAAAGATATTGTCTAGCTGTTTCTGCAGGCAAAGAGAAGTAGAGAGATGATGAATGGATTGTATAGAGCAATCACCTTGAATTTCAATTTATATTTGCATAATTTAATTCTAGTGTTAAGATGACACTGGCCCAAAGGACTAGGTTACTTTTCTTAAGGGGCTTTGATTTTTCACTTCACATGAGGTCTCACTCAGCAACTGGGAAACGATTTCTATTAGATAAGCCAAAGCTTCCAATATAAAAGAGCACAATGCAGTGCCTTGGGAAGAAATTTAACAGAAAGCAACAAGCATTAACCACGCAGTCCAAATAGGCTATGGAATTGGCTCATGATGTCCCATTCTCTTGGGTCTCTAAATGACTAGATCTAACAGGCAGCCTTCTTGTCCTACACTAGTTATGCCTCCTTGCTACTTTCTACGTTGTGACCCTTTCTCCTATCCTCTGGTTTGGACACCTCTCTCGGTGACTTAGTAACAGCTCATGTGATCATTTCTGCTTGCTGCCCTTCCCTCAGTTTCTGAGATAGCTACAGCATTCCGTTTCAAAACTTTTCATCTAGCAGAGAAAAACATCACTTTTTTTTCCCTCCTATACTGTGGTTATTTTAGTAAATGAGTGTATTGAACAAACAAATACAAAACCCACTCCTGGGCAGGTCATTTTTCTCTTCAGCCTTTCTTTTATTATCGGTCACATGTACTCATCAGCATGAATACATGAATTTTCTATCTCATTTTGGTTGTAGTCTGTGAAGCTTTCCTCTCTACTGCCTTTGCCTAGTAGGGAGAGGCTATATCTTCTTCGCTTTAAGGTATCTCACCCCCAGTATATTATCCAAATAAGGATCTAAACATGAGAAACAAAATCTCCAGTGATTTCCATGAATAATACTCATAAATTTTTACTATCACTGTCCCTTTAGATGCAAAGATAAAGCCTAAAATCTACCCTCATTATGGCACATCACTTTCAGTCTCAAGAGACAGAAGCTGAGATATGTTATGCTGATTAGCCCACAATTTTCTGTTGGTTCCTGGCGAAGAACAACTGTGGACAGTTTTAGAATGGTTGTTCAGGAACGGGGTTTTCCATTACTGTGAAAACACCAAAGCTAGCTAGCTACCTACACAGCATAGATAGTAGCCATCTGTATGGCTGCTAGAGAATCATGTTTCAGTTAAACTGAGCTACCCTTTTGCCAATAGGATTGAAATGACTCTAGTCTACACTGTCCACATTCATGAAAGAGAACTACAGTTTTGCCTGTGGAAACACAAGACTACCCCAACTATAATTTGCACCCACCACCAAGCTATCGCACTTAGAAAGTAGGGTCTGCTTGACATTTCTAGATGTATTCCAGCCAAATTGATGCATCAGCAGTTTATATCAGTGAGCAAGGCACTCATCAACCAAGATGCGCTTGCCAGTTAGTTCTTTTCAGGCAAAATCGGTTTGGAAACTAAAACCTCCAAGAAAAATTCCCCCCACATTATAAACATGGCAACCAACTTTGTTCTTTGCCCCAAATTCTAAAACAATGCAGCATGGCAGGTATTATTTTTATTATCCTAGTAATTTGTTGGAAAAAATAAAATTTATTTTAGGGTCAACCAAACTATAAAACAAACTCAAATAATTCAATTGATTGATTCATTTTTTTAATCTCTTGCTCTTTTCTGGAGCTTACCTTTTAAAAGTCTCAGCTTTCTCTTCATCATCAATCATTCTTAATAGGCTTAAGAACACCTCTGGCAATGTTTAGATTACCATTATATTTCCTTTTGAATTATTTGGTTCATACTCAAAAAGGAAAATTGTTAGGATCTTTGATTCTTAAGGTTCTCTAACACAATCAACTTGAAGGTAGAAGTAGCATTGTTCTCTTGGAATGTCTGATTTGTTAGATGATCAAAAAATGCTTTGGAAGCATGTTGCAAAGTTTCAGTTACAGGCTTTTATACAGCAGGTATGTAAGGTACTAAAATTTAGGCCAAAATCATGCAAGAAATTCTTAACAGGGTCTGAAGGTAAAGCTGAATCAATTGTTTCTTACCAAGATGTTTCTCCATTGTTACCAAGATGTTTCTCTGTATGTTGTTACAGGGGGGAAAAAACCTCTTTTCACTGTGATGTGTGTTACTGCTTGTTTTGCATCCACGGTGGGGGGGGGGGGGGCGAGGGGCAAAGTCCCGCGATGACCTGTGTCAGCCACGTGGTTATATTGCCCTGCTCTTTGTGAGATACAAATATTTAAACCGTGCAAAGACTTTGCCTTCCTAACTCAGAATTCTGTGCTTACAAGACCATAGCCATTAAGTGATTGTAAACAGTATAGTTTGAATCTTGTGGCCGCCCTAGAAGATCAAGTTGGGAGAATTTAGACTGTGGGAAAGCAAATGCTTGTTTAAACACATGTATGATATAATTAAGGGAAAACTCTAGGGAAATCATCCAAAGCACATAAGAATCAAATAGATTCACTTTAACAAGAATAAAAATTCTATTCAGAGAGAAGCTTTTTGTGACTTTCTAAGAGATCCTACTTGAAATAAAATGGGGAGGGGTAGAGATTATAATTCATTCCAGAACTATATAGCATAAGTAAATGAACAATAAAAATGATAAATTGGGCAATAAAAAAGATTACAGAAATAATGCTTTCACATATTGGGCATTCATTAAATTGACTTCTCAATGTAATTACTTTAACATTTCTATTTCTGATTCAGTACAGATTTTTGGATCATTAAATTAGATAGTAAATATTATACATTTTTCAGGAAGGTAATTTATGGTCTAACAAATTCTCCAGCAGAGAGTAAGAATGTCTGATGACCAGACCAGCATTTTCCGTAATAAAGTGTTAGAACTCAAAATCATTCTTTAAAACCATTTTAACAAATACGCATTGTGCACCTGCTCCATGAGGCATTTCACAGTAAATTAGCACATAATTGACACACAGCAGTGATTTCATATACCTCTGTATTCCCATAGGATTTTGAGAATACTCTTTATACATTATATATTACATAGTCTATATGTTATACATCATATAATAATTACTTTGAGTGTGAGTTTTCATTCCCACGTGAATTGCAACAATGGTACTGTCACTGCCTACAAGGAACTCACAACTTCGGAAGAAAAGCACATACGCAACTAAACAAGTATCAATAAAGCACTGTAAGAAGACAGATAAAGTTGCAATTAATTTTTCCTGGTAAAGGTAGAAAGGCTTTAGTAATAGTATATGATCTAAGTCTTTGGAATGTAGGATTTCACTAGATAGTGAGGGAAGGAAAGAATGTTCTGGGCAGTAGAACAGGTGCAGATATGTGGAAGTGCATGGCATCTGCAATCACTTACGGAGGCTTGTTTGTCCACCTGGGAGCTGGCTAGACATACAGAATCTTAGGTTCCATCCTTGAGCTTCTGAATAAGAATCTATATCTTATCCATATCCCCAAGTTACTTGTATGTCCATTAAAGATTGAAATATACTAACTTTTTTATAACTCTTGCACTGTTGGAGTATTGGAAGTCTACGTTACTGGAAAAAGGTAAACAGAAACTAAATGAGCATAAAACTAGACCACACAATTCATCCTAGAGGCATAGTGGACCACCTGAGGTTTCATACAGGGCAGAGTAACATTACAGAACCATAGTTTCAGTAGGATAATGCTTGTGGAAAATGATAAAGAAGGAAATTAGGACATTTTTATAAGATTTTAGGTAAAAGATCATGATGGATCCCTGGCTTAATACAATGGTAGCAAGAATTGAAAGAATTAGACATATTCCAGAGAAATACCTCAGGAAGGATTGTCAGGATTTTATCATAGGTATCAGAAGCTATATTCAGAGATGAAAGATGGAGAAAAGAAGTTGCTTCAGGAAGTGACTAGTTTCAAGATGATGCCTGTAATATATTGTGTGTATATATTACAGTTTAAGGAGGACTTTATCCATATAAAATTTGTTGGATGGATGGATGGATGGATGGATGGATGGATGGATAGATAGATAGAGCTACAAAGGTAAAGAGACTTTAAAACTAGGATGCCAGATTGGTCAAAGTAGTAACACTAGTCATCTACTTATTTAGTCATTCATTTATTCAACAATGTTTGTTAAATGTCTGACATCTATATACACTGAATACTTATGAACCCTGAGGAAGCTGAGTCTTTGTCTACAGGAACTCATGTTCTAGAAGACACCCACGAAAAACAAACAGGTAGATGAATGAGAGTATAATATAATTTCAAGTGGAAATTACTGTTCATGTTATTTTTTTTCTTTTTTCTTTATAGTAGGCTCCATGCCCAAGATGGGCTTGGACTCATGATTCTGAGATTGAGAGTCATTCGCTCTACTGACAGAGCCAGCCAGGTACCCCTAGTGTTTATATTATTAAAAAAACAACAACAGGGTTAATGGAGTCAGAGGTCAGAGAAGGACTCTCTGTGAACCAGGTCTTCATGACAATAGAAAAAAAAATGAAGTATTTAGAACTGTTTTGGGAAAATTCAACTACCTTTAAGAAGACATTTATTTTGTTTCATTGTTTTGCAGGAGAAATTGATTCATTAATATTTTAAGGATAACTAAGATAATACCTTACCTCTGTGTGATTTTTCTGTTTTCCATTTTCACATGTTATCACACTGATCTATTATAATCCTTCTGAAGGGGACAGAGGACAGGCTTTACAGATAAAAAGTCCAAATTTCAAACAGGTGGAGTGGTTGGTCAAGATTACATACCTAAGAATTATGAAATCTCTCTGATCTTATAGATGACTTGGCTATTAAATAGCGACTTATGCCATGAAGTCTTCTAAGCACCAAGACAGAGCTTTAAGCTACAGAATTCAAAACATAAACCTAACTGTGGTAGATTACAGACAACTGCAAATTCTTCCCTCTTGCTCCCTTTGAGGAGTGAAGTCTAATTCTCTCCCCCTTGAATCTGGTAGGTGACTTACCTACCAGACTTACCTACCATGACTTAATTGCTAATAGCTTGTAGAGAAAGTGACGTGATACTTTGTGACTTACGAAGCTAAGCCTATGGAAGCCTAGAAGTTTCTGTCTTTGCTGATTACATGACTCACTGTGGGAAGAAGCCAGCCACCAAGGAAAAAGTCAAAGTATCCAGAGACCACCATGCTTATAAGGAAGACCAAATGAGCCAATGTGGAGAAACTACATGGAGAGAGATACCCAGCCGCTTCAGCTACGCCGGCCACGCCAGGCCCAGTACAAGATCCATGGGTGAAGGAGCCTTCCGAAGACTCCAGATCTAGTTGCCTTACCCAGCCATCACATGAGGAAAACCCCAGGGAGAGCTGCCCAGTGGGATCCAGTCAATCCACAGAACTGTAAGAGATACCAAAAACTTATTGTTTGATGCCCTCAAGTTTTGTGGAAGTTTCTCACGTAGAAATAAACAACCACAACACTCATCCTTTTCAAGAGGAATATGACGAAATACAAAATAATATAAATGAATGGATACTGGCCAAAGAGCTTGGAAAGTAATTCGTTCTTCCATAAGTATTTCGTTCCACAGCATCGGCATAGACTTCCACATAATCAAATGACAGTTTCTTTTTTAAGTCACGACTTTATTTTGAATGTATAAGGTGTTGTAAATGTAATACTCCGAGTAAACAGCACAGCATCAAAGAGAAAGGGAGGGTAGGAGAGATTTCACAATTTGCAGAGATTCACAGAAACTCAGTGATGAAACTTGGAAGCCTTAGGTCTCTAGATTCATTGTTTTTCCCCTTTCTCAGAGATTGTTTTAAAAATCAGTATTTCAGCAGATGGTGAAATCACCGTGGTATTATTTGACTACCAGATTACACTTCGTATTGTCAGATGAATTCAAGTATTGTATAAATTGGACCTAACACTTCAGAAAACCGTACTGTTTGGTTTTCTGATACATTGTGTTAAGCTATATTGGTTGGCAATTTAAAAGCAAATGTGCTCACAGGAAAACTAATCTATGGCAATGGAAATCAGAAAAGCAGTTACCTGTAGGTGAGGAGGCTATTGACTGGAAAGAGGCAATGAGAACTTCTGGGGCATGGTGGAAATTATCCAGAACTTGACTGAAGTGTAACTTACGTGAGTGTGTATATTGATTAAAACTCACAGCACTGTATTCTTAAGATCTGAGTGTTTCATTGGATATAAATTAGTCCTTAGTTAATAATAACAAAAAGGAAGGAGAGAGAGATTTTGTTCCTTCACATAAGAAAATGGCTTTTCGATTGCTTTGTCAGTAGTAGTGAAGGGTTTGGTATTAAATACCCTCATTCTCTGTTTTTCAATTGTGAAATGGGTGGGTGAGGTCAAGGGTATGTACATCTGTGTTCATAAACCAAAGTAAAGATAAACAAAGCAAAGCTAAACAAAGCCACTCAGAGGCTACGTATATGTGACCACAAAACATTAGTGTTAGGAAGGGACTGATTAATTCATTTAATCCAACTTTGTTTCATTTTACAGACAATCTAGACCTAACTAACAAATCCAGTAAACAGCTGTTCTCTCTTAAAACTTGATGTGGAAAATGAATATGTTGAGTCATTGGTTGAGGAGTAGAAGCCCATTGAGCCAGAGGAATTGGATCAGCAATGAAAATAGGTTAAAGCTGATATTCAAAAAGAAAGGAACCCAGATAATGCTAGCATTTTTGTTTACGTCAACATGAATTAGATTTAAACATCCATTCTTCACAGTCTTTTGATGATGGACTCTAGCCTTGTGTTGTTTCCTCTAACTGGGTGCCCCAGTTAGAGAGCGGTCATAGATAGATTGTCATCGATAAAGAGAGGTAAGGGAGTGCAGTGGGAAGAGAATGTCTTCTGGATAAGGCTGCCTCAGTTCTAAATCTCAGCTCTGTTCCTTGCTGGCTGTGTAACTAAATGGGAAGTTGCATAGCCTCTCTGTGCCCTAGCTTCCTCAAATGACAAATGGCACAATATTACCCACCACAGAGAGTAGTCATGAGGATTCAGTGGGTTAATATTTCTAAAACATTTAGAATAGTTCCTGGTGCGTTGAAAGTGCCATTAAGTGTTTACTTAATAAATAAAAATAAAGCAACTTCTATAGTGCATCAGCTTTGACTTCTACTTTAGTTTCTTTAGATGAATAAGAATTTTAAAAGATCTTTTTTCCTGTTTTTTTTTTACAGTGGTCTAGTCTATTTCATTTGATGGCAAATTTTTGTTATATTTTAAAGATTTTTTAATGTTTATTTGTGTGTGTGTGTGTGTGTGTGTGTGTGAGAGAGAGAGAGAGAGAGAGAGAGAGAGAGAGAGAGAGAGAATCCGAAGCAGACTCTAGGCTCTGAGCTGTCAGCACAGAACCCGACACGGGCATCAAACTCATGAACCGTGAGATCATAACCCAAGGCGAAGTAGGACGCTTAACTGACTGAGCCACCCAGGCGCTCCTCTTTTTTGTTGTTATTTTAACAAATCAACTTTATCAAGTCTTTCTTTAGCATAAAATTTCCTTCTGTGGAAACTCAGTAGTCTTTACATTCTAATCTGGCCACTTGGTGTGACACTTATTAAATGAAACAGTAATAATAAGAACTAACATTTGTGTGATATTAACATAGTAAATGCTTGGTAGACACCAATTCAGCAAGTGAGGTCAAGTGAACAAATACACCTGAGAATAGCTCAGATGCCAATTGCTTACAGAATACAGTGGGCATGAGTCACTATAATTTATGGAGAGAATGAGAACTTTACCTAATCCAGTGAGGTTAAAGGGTTGCTACTCTACTATGAAACTGTCATCTTAAGATACTTGGAGCCTTTGTGCTGTTTCATACTTGAACTTGAGAGATCTACGTTTATAATTTATAAATCTAATACTTCGATCATCCACTGAACCTCTATTTTTCAGGAAGTATCATTAATACTAAATAGTTTAGCGGGGGGAAATCACATAACAATTCTCAACAAGTCTTTAATACCCAGAGATTACATTTTATAGTATCAGATGAATCCAAGTATTACATAAATTATACATAGGACGTAACTCTCGAAGCAGTGTGATTTGTTTTTCTGATATACTGTTACACTCTATGGCTTGGCAGTTTGAAAGCAAATGTGGAGATCTAATCTATGGGAACAGAAATCAGACAAGGGTGACCTGTGGGGTGGAGACAGGGTTGCCGGAAAGGGACTCAAGAGAATCACCTTGGGTGGTAGAAACAGTCTAACTCCAGATTAGGGTGTGCATTCCACAGGGATGGCTATGTGACCTAGATTCCCTCCCCCCGCCCCACTTCCGTGCCTCTCCAGGGCTGTAGATGCCCACTGCCTTTTCAGTTCACCCATTCTTGCTACCTGCCTCCCGCCCCCTGCCAGAACTGTTCATGAGTAACACGTCAGCAGCCACAGCATGGCTTTCCCACATGCATATCTGGCCAGAACAGGACAGGAACTGAATCTGTGATAAAAACGTGTCTTAGAAATTGACACTGACATGAGCTGAGCCCCTATATGTGTTTTAAAACCATCTGTTGGACTACTTCGTGCTGAGGGTTGACAGATCACATTCCATTTCTTCCATTCTGCTCAGAAAAGTGGTGGGGCCAAGTAAGGACAAGGCAGTAACACATCACTTGCCAACACGGGCTAAGCATGCATTTCAAAGATAAATGCAAAAATCTCCAACCAGTGCTGAAAAGCATGCATTTTCATCCGAGACAGGCTGATTACAGCCTCACCAGCAGGGCTGTGTGTTGATCCCCATTCAGTAACACTTTGGACGCCTTTGTTCCAGCATTTCCCAGCAGTGAAAACATAATGGAAAAGAAACTGCCAAATGACAGCTCTCGCGGCTGCTGCCGCTTTACCTTTTTATCTATATATGAAAAATAATCGCGAAGGGGGAAAATAAAGTGAGGAGGGATATAAAAGAAGACAGAGGGCAACTGGATCAAGCAAATCTAGATAATCTGAAGTACAGGAGGCTTTTGCAAATATTTTGTGGTTTGCTTTTCTTTTTTAAGGAAAGGAGCAATAAAACAAAAGTAAAGAGGGGGGAAAAGATGTTCGTAGCGGCGACTGCTGCGAAGTACGAAATCAGCGTTTCAGCCTAAGCTTCACCTCCCAGTGGTGGACTGAGCTGTTCTTACAGAACATCTGTGAAAACGGGTGTGATTGAAGGGAATACATTCCCGACTGCCCTCAAGACTGTCTAACAGTAAAACTGCACTTTTAGGATGATAAAGACACGTTCTAACCCCATTTTAAAACAATAATCCTACAAGGACACACACACATGATAGGAGTCTTTATAAATCAACAAGCAAACAGTCCACGTGGGCTCAAGCATAGCTAGCAACGTCCTTGTGCTTCTCTTCTGCCATTTTTCACGTTAGGGACGGGATGCTCTTGTTAGGCCCCCTTTCCCCTGTTTGCTTCCTCTTCGCCGTAGCCCTTGTTGTCATGCGTGAGAAAGTCACACGTACACGCAATGCATCCATTATGGCCACCAGTGAATTCTAAATCAGCTCCGGTTAGAAATGTATTTTTTCAAAACAAGTCAACACATTGCCAACAGGAAAGCCGTATTTTAATTTAGAAAGCAGACTAAAACACACAGACAGGGCAGAGGAGATCTGACTCCCTCGTGCTCTGTGCTGTGAGGATTGGGGGTGGAACTGTCACAGCGAGGAGGCTCTCAGAGAAACAGAGATGGGATTCCAAGCCAGCACTAGCTCCCCTGGGGTCTGTTGTAATCAGGAGAGAAATGATCTGTACTCAGTAGCCTGTATTCATTCTTTTGCAAGGGGCTGCCAAAGCGAACTTTCCGACGCTTTTGTGGAAATACAGTACGAGTCTTTTCCCCCCACCGCTTTCAGTTGCTTTAGGACAAGGAGGGGGAAAAAAAAGCCCACTGCTGACAAACACTGCTTTGGGCATTTGACACTGGCCTTTGATCTAGTTACTCAGACAGTTCAAAATAAACAAATTAGGTGTTTACAACAAAAGACATTCAGCCCATTCAAATGCCAAGCCAGCCGGATGGACAGTCTTCTCGAACAGAGCTGGGGAATGTCTCCCTGCCAGGCCAGACCTGCGCTGAGACTTGATTTCCCCCACAGACGTTAATAACTTAGGACACCGTTTCTGTGAATTAAAGAAGTAAAGAAAACAGGGGGTTGGGAGTCCACAAAGTGAAATCTATACCATGTGGGGTTTGAGTCAGGACGCTGCAGATCGCTCAAGCTGGAGGCACACAGGGACATCTCTTAGTTTTTCATGGGTGGTTTCATTACGGGACCCGCACAGAAAAAGCTTTCATTTTCATTTCTGCCCCAGGACCACGGCACCCATCCAGTCTGTACACCACAGAGAAAAGGACACATCTTTATCCTATTATGTAAATTCAGCTGTTAAAAGTATTCTAACGTTATTCTCAAAGGGAGGAGGAAAACTGGGTGTCTCGGTGTCATTTCTATTCATAGAAGAGAATGGTTTTGTTCCCTTGACTTAAGTGTCTGTTTTATTCCATTTGAAAACAGTGCGTCTTAGAAAAGAACTCTTTGCCTCGGTTTCTTCTTTGTGAAATGAAGTGTTTGCACTATGAGACGGTTTGTTAAAAGCTTACTCAGTCTATGATTAATAAAGGACCGCCTATAAATAGAATATGTAATTTGCAGCATGTTTTTCTAGTAGGGGACGCCTGGGCTCTTTTTAATAATATTTTATGATGTTTAGAAAAGCAGGCACCGTCTCAGCAACTGTGCCCAGCAGCAGTGGGCTTTGAGGTCTGCTATGTCATGTAAGGAGTGACATATGGAACATGCTGGAAAGTGCTGCCCTAAAATCACATTTCATTTTCAGCAAGCAGTGGGGAGTGGGAAAGGGAAAGTGAGTGGAGGAAAAGAAAGAAATCTGTTAGCACAGATCCAAATATCCCCTAGAATCGAAATGTCAGACTTGAAAATACCAAGTGAACCAGCTTGTCTAATATGTTACCATCCTGGCTTATAATTACCGGAAAGCAGTTATTTATCTGTTGTGTTCAGCTACCCTGTCAGTACTCCTGAGTTTAATTATCAGACTTCACTGAAAGTTCAATTTCCTCGGTTCCCTCCTCTTTTTGCAACAAAATACATCGGAATTTCTTCATGGTTTCTGTTAACTGTTTTGGCACACCTTCTCTCACATCGCCCCTCCCCCCACCAGCGGGCGGCCTGCTCCCTCCTTTCTCAAAGGAGGCAGCTGTTTGGCGCAATTTCAATCCCCACAAGCGTGACTGCTTGGTATATCAAAGTTCACAGCCTCTTGTCCATCAACTCGGCGAGAAGGAGAAGCCTCTCCAAGAGGCTGTTTGCTAGCTAGCTTCAGCTCCATGGAACATAAGGACTTCAAGCGTCTGCCTGTGGTGGTCCAGCCCAGCCAGGGAATTCTAAGCCACTCCAAATAAGGGGCCCCTGGAAGTAAAACAAACAGTTCTTACCATGCCCTCCCCTCTTCTCCTCCGGGGCAAGGGATCCTTCCCGTGAAAAGGATCTTGTTCTGGGTGTGAGTCTTCCATGAAGTCCGTTTGTAGAAACAGCCTTGACTGTGAGACACAAGAGCTGGGTAAGTGCGGAGCATCTGGGGGCCTTGGGCATACCAAATTTAGAAGAAAGAAAGAAAAAAACAACCAGAACTCAAATGTTGTATCCCCACTTTCTCACCAGTGGTGAGACCGAATCCAGCCCTGAGGAGAAACGTGGTTACTTGGGGCAAGCTATCATTACAAGGTCTGCTGAGAATCTGAACTCATCTTGTGGAAAGCATCCTACATAGAAGTAAATAATCAGACGGTAGCGATGTTTGTTGATGTTTATTCGTAGTTGGGCTCCACAGCAACTGAAATCTTCTCTTAGTCGGTTTCTCGGCGATCTTCTCCATCACCAAAGGCTAGTGGCAGTCAATGAGCATAGACTTTGAAATCCCAGCTCTGCCACTGACCGTCTCTGGGACCTTGGACAAATCACCTGACTCTTGTCATGGCCTCGGTATTCTCCAGAGAGCGAAATAAATAACAGGTCCAACCTTGTGGGGATGTTAGGTATCATAATATATAAATGTATTATATGCTGGATATTTAGAACAGTGTCTGACACATAGTAAATGCTAGGAAGGGTCAGGTACAGCTATTATTATTATTATTATTATTATTATTATATAGTATTTCGTTTTCTGTACTGTTTCCCCTTCCCCATAATTCCTGGCATATTGCCTTAATTTATTCAGAGTAAGCTTTCAATAAATACAGATTGATTAATAAAGTACAGTGCAACGTTCCAGGCTTTTAAGGGAGAATTAGTTCATCGACAAAGACTTTGAGCCAATATTCTTGTAAGCTCAACCTCTAACAAGGTGATGGTGAACACTAATGTAAATGCAGTAGAGCTCCTCTGTTTACAAGTGAGCATCTAAAATGGACAGAATTTTGGACATTTTGCCCAATTTTAGAATCTAAGGGTTCGTTGTCTGTGTTAGTTTCCTGCAGCTGCCATGACAAATTACCTCAGCCTTGGCTTCAAACAACAGGCATCGATCTCATCATTTTGGAGACCACAGGTCTGAAATGAGTGTCTCAAGAGGGGCCGTACTCTCTTTCAAGGTGTGCTTGAGGGGAATCTGTTCGCTGTTCGTGCAGCTTCTGCTGGCTCTGGGCATTCCTTGGCTTGTGGGTGCATCACTGCAAACTCTGTAGCCAAGGCCATACGACCTCCTGCTCCTCTGTATGCCTTCACCCTGTGCGTCTGCCATATTTCTCCCTGCGTCACTCTCATTAGGATACTTGTCATTGGATTTATGGCCTACTTGGATAATCCAGGATAAGCTCCTCTCAAAGCCTTTAGTGTAATCACATGTCTTGCCATATAAGATAGAATTCCCAGGTTCCGGGGATTAGGAAGTCGGCATAGCTTTTTGAAGGATACGACTCAGCTCACTGCAGTGTCTCTTACCAAGATACACTGAGAACGATTTCGAAAGTTGCCCAGTTTATTTTCACCAAGGGCAAAGAATTTATAAGTTTGTAAGGAATACTTGTGCTGGTCTAACAAGTATACACACACACACGATACGGATGTGCCTACACACCAGCTTTTTTTTCCATTAGGGTGAGAAGGAGTTTTTGTTTTTGTCATTGGGAGAAAACATGCTTCACTGGGTGAGCAGCTGGGGGAAGCAGGAAGGGGGGGGAAAGAAAAGAAAGCAGACGACAAGATTTCTGTATCACCTCCCCTGAACCAGTTTTCATTCTACTTCTAAGAAGAGATGGTGCAAAGCAGGAGGTTATGAAGGGTCACAGCCTGGCTCTTTACAGAAAGTAGGAAGGACCTCATGGATCCCCCATGCACAGAGAAGGCTGCTTTGGAGCCCAGCAACCATGAGGGGAACAGAGACCGAGTGAGTCATTCTCTCTGCCTCTGAGCAGGACCAGCCGAGCTCCTGCTTCCTGAGGTTCAAGGCTTTGGGAACCTCCTGCAGCACCTCCCATATCTTAGATATGAGTCCTCTCAGGATATGCCGGGGCATTGGCATAGCGCTGGAAATGGGCAGGCAAACAGGGCCAAAGAAGGAGGCATAGAGGCAACTTCTGTGAGAACCTACGAGATCCATCCCACCAGAAAGATCTGGAGGGCTTTTACTCACATCGGGGAAACCCTTAGCGTGTGGGTGGAAGTCATCCTGCAAGTTAGTATTTGCATAGACATTTCCCAGCTTAGAGGAGGAATTGAAGAATTGAGGGGGAAAAAAAGGCGGGGGGGTGGGTGGGAAGGGGAAGGAATTGAGGGCACCATTCAGCCCTATAAAAGGCTGAGAAACTGTGAGAAGCCTTTTGACAAACTGGATGAATTAGTTTTCCGTTGCTGCTTTACGAAAAACTTATGGCTTCAAATAACACTCATTTATTATTGTTTAGTTTAGATTTTGCCTGGGTTCTGAAATCACAACGCTGTCAGAACTGCATTCCTTTCTGGAGGCTTTTGGGACAAATCCACTTCCAGGCTCTTTCAGGTTGTTGGCTAACTTTAGTTCTGTGTGGCTGTGGGACTGAGGTCCCCTTTTCCTTGCCGGCTGTTGGCTGAGGCTTCTCATTACTGTCCACGTTCTCTGACTCATGACCCACCCCCCTCTTCGAGCTGTCACTGGCACATCTGATCCTTCCTGGGCATCTCAGTCTCTCCATCTTCTCCTTTTAGGGGCTCATGTGATTACACTGGGCACCATTACATAATCCAAGGTAATGTCCCTATGTGAATTTTGAGAATCAGGAGCCTTAATTACATCGGGAAAAACTCTTTTGCTATGTTGGAAAACATACGTATTGGTATAATACCAGGAGGATAAGGTTATGGGGGTCAGGAGTCTGCCTATCACATGCGTAATATTGCAGTTAAACCCTCCCCCACCCAAGAAAGATCTCTGGGGTAATAATCAGAAGACCGTGTTCCATTTTCACTTCTGCAGCCAGCTAATTTGTTGACGGGTAGCTATTTCCCGGCTTGGGGACTGTTTTTTTATAACTACAAAGTGAAGGAGTCTAAGTAGATGTCATGTAAAGTCTCTCATTGCTCCAAAATTATGTAACTCTGTTTCTCCAGTAGCAAAAGATTATCACCTGTTATCAAATCTGCGGTCCAAAATGCATCTCATACTTTTTCAGCCAAGTGTTGAACCGTTGTCAGTGCCATCATCAGGGTCAGAACAGTGGGGTGCTGCCAACCTATCTATGAGCTGTGCTTTTACAATAGACAACCCTGGGAGTATATGGTATGATAAGCATTCCAGAGAATTTCCTTGAGGAACTCACTGAGTATTCATTCAACACAATCATTGAAAATAAAGGTTAGAACTATGTGAGTGTAGGCTTTATCAGCAGATGTTACTTTTGTACAAACCAGTTCACATGCCGTTTAAATGTAACCAAGTATTTAAAGAAAAAGACAATATGGGGCGCCTGGGTGGCTCATTTAGTTAAGTGCCCAACTTTGGCTCAGGTCATGATGTCACGGTTCATAGGTTTGAGCCCCGCGTCAGGCTCTGTGCTGACAGTTCAGAGCCTGGAACCTGCTTCAGATTCTCTCTCTCCCCCCCTCCCCCACCCCCTCTGTCTCTCTTCCCCTCCCCCGCTCACACTTTGTCTCTCTCTCTCTCAAAAATAAATAAACGTTAAAAACATAATCATAAAGTAAAAGACAATAGAGGACCTCTAACTTCAGCACACCCCAAGCGCAACCCATGAATAATGCAATGAACTTGTCCTACCCATAGTATTCACCATCTTCGATAGATCTGTCTCAGATGCCCAAGCTCGGATAGCATTTACCAAAAGGACTGCAGTTTGGCAAATCTTGTCAGAGCCTAAAGTCTAAAGCATTGCCTCAAATCTACTGACTTCCAAATGAGGGTTTAAATGATCTAAATATTTAATCCTATCGTTCATGTCAATCACACTAACAAGATTTTGGTAGATTTTGACATGCCAAGTGCATCAATGCAGGATTCATATTTACTTTGTTGAAAATGGGAAGGACCCTATCTTTCAGGTTCTATCTCTTTCTCTCTCAATTGCTGTCTCTCTATTGCTGTGTCCCTAAATCCATATCCACATTATTTTTGTTCTCCTCTATATCAATAACATTCTTCAAAGAATAAAGAAGTTAATATTTTCATGAATTTTCCTACAATGTTACTAGTAGTTACTGAAACTGAACCATTGAAATTTCACGGTACTCAACAGAGATGCTTCCTAAAAACTCCTATGTTAGGTCAAGAACTAAATCGAATTTCGTTCATCCCACACATATGACTACCTACTATGTACCATATTTATCTGCTAGGGAGAAATGATGAAGAACAGACTGTAATCTCAGAATTTACATTTATTTATACAATAAACAAATAAATCAAAATACTATCAAGACAGATGAGGTGAGGAAGGGAGTAGAGTGTGACCAAGGAAGAATATTTGAGAAAAAGAGCTTTCTGTCCTGGTGACAGATTAAACAGGAATGAACATCACGAATATGTGGGGCAAGAGGATTCCAAGCAGAGAGCATAGGGGGGCAAGTTCAAAGCCCTGGAATCAGATGTGTTTGGCACATTCAAGGAACACCAAAAAGCCAGGGTAATTCCAGGGCAGGCAGTAAGAGTTGGAGAAGTAGGAAATGCATTTGAAGGGACGGCCAGGGTCAAATCATGTAAACCTAGAGTAATGACTTTGGATTTTATTCCAAAGGTGAAGAATCCAGTGAAGAAAGTCAATGAAAACCGAGGAGTGATGTGATTTGATTTACAATTATAAGCTGACACTGTGACTGTGGTTGGAAGATAAAGTTCAAAAGTGAAATCCAGAAGGCAAGTTAGAATAGTTATTGTCTAGCAAATATAAGCTCAGGCAAGTGATGGACCAGGGTGATCGTTGTAAAAGCGTGATCAGGTTTAAGATATATTTTGAGGGGGGTCTTCTGACATGTCTTGCTAACGGAATGTACGTGGAAAATTAGGAAAGGAGAGAATATTGAAAGCCCATCATTGACCGGTATAGGGTAGCTATCAAATGCATCCTCAAACATAAACTCTATCTTTGCTTTAAAGGGAAGGATTTGCTAGTTTTCTTCTTTGCCTTTCTCCTTGGGACGACTTGCGTGTGTCTAAATGTGAGGATATAATGATGGATCGCTAGAAGGAATGGACCCATGCCCAAGGCATACCAGCAACATGGGGAAGGAAACATTGTGATCCATTTTATGCACGTAAGGGGACTCCATTGAAGGAGAGAGACCAGCATAAAAGCACACACTCTTACCTTCTCCACAGCAGTTGCATAAGGCAGTCATAATCAGGGAGGACAGGTCGTCATTTTACTTTAAACTTTAAACTACATGATCTGACTGTGTCAGCTTGCAACCAAACTGGCATTTGACAAAGTAGAATGGAGTAACTTTTAATAAAGTTTGCAGGTATTTTACAAATACACCTTTACCTGAAAGTAACAATTATTTGGCCCCTGAGACTCTTTTTTAGAGCAAGATTTGAAGTTTTTGCCACCCGACCCTTAATTTTCACACCTGTTCAAATGTGAGTACTTAAATACATATTCAATAAGCCAAGCGAATATTTTATGTGTTGCAGTACAGGAATATTCAGCTATATAAACTCCTTTAAACATTTTTGGGTTCATACGAAGGCGTAGTATCAACTATTTTATTTAGATCCAGTTATTTAATAAATCATTATTGAGTTCTTACTGTAGGCTAAAATCTGCTTAGACTCTGGGAATACAGTTATGAACGCATCAGCATAGCAGGAGAAAAAGAGCCATAAATATCCATATTAGTATATAGTTTCAAAATAAAAGAATGAATAAGTGCTACAGAAATAGTGATAAATAAGCTATAATTATTATTTGGGCGAGGTCTTCAGGGAAAGTGAAATGAGAGAGCTGACATTTGAGTTGGACCACAAAAGCTTAGAATGACAACACAAATGAAAAGTAGGAGAAAGCATGTGTCATTTGTTGTTGCCTCTACTGGTAGTTCAAGATCCATGGGAGTGGGGAAGAGGATAGCATGATGGTCAAGAGCACGGTCTCTGCACCTGCAGCCTCAGCTTAAATCCCAGTCCTGCCATTTAACCGTCTGTCACTGGGCAGTCCAAGTAATCGCTACGTGCCTCAGTTTCCCCAACAGTAATACTAGAATCATAGCTATTTCATAGAGCTTTGTAAGGATTAACTAATTTAACGTGTACTACTTGTAAGTAAATCTCTTAGTACATAGCAAGAGCTATGCAGTGTTTTTTGTGATTATAGCAATAAAAAAGCCGGCTAGTGTTTTCTTATTTGCACCATGTTAACGAAGAAGGTAAGATCATTTTTATGGAGTGATTCAGGCTTTAAAAAATGATTTTTGTCTCTCTTGATCTCAAAAATTAAGACTGAACTTAACAGGATGGAAACTTTCTTTTCTAATGACCGTGTTTGTGGTTAGTTATTCCTAATGAGGTTGAAGTGATAGGTTTCATGCCTCAGTGGGTCGTGTGGCTTCACCCTGCTCTTGGTCACAGACAGAGCCTTCAGCCCTCGCTAACCATGAGGCAAATGGATCATGAAGGAGGCAGACCACACAGTGGAAACCTATCTGCATTACTCATCAATTAGCCGCTAGAAAAATAATTCAGAGTCATGCCCTGATGGCAGCGAGGCAGTGATGTCATTTTAATAAGTGAATTTAATGCTTCAAAAATTATAAATTGAGCTACATTATTCTTATGCCTGCAGAAGAGATCACGTTTGAATTGTAAGAGTGCAATTCTGGGTGAGATTCTCGTGTGCTTACTTCATGCTGAGTGTGATTTCACGCACACACGAAAACCGGTAACGCCATGGCTTTATCACATCCTAATTTCCAAAATGGTAAGATGCTGAACTTGAGAATCTTGAGTGAGTCTTAACGTGGTCACCGTGCGAGATTGCCGTAGAGAGAAACGGTGAGGCTGCCAGGGTTTAGCCATGGTAAAGCCCAGCTTGTTGATGGGCGGTGAGGTTGAAAAACAAAGGAAAGGCGGCTCGCCTGAACCCGCCGTCCTGTGCCCCTTCATCTACCCTTTCCTCCTCTCTTTAACTGGCAACCATAAAACATCCTTCAGTTGCCAAAGCAGATACACAGCCAATGTCTCCTCTGCCAGCCGCGCATTTACATGACAATACAACCCTTGTTGTTAAGGAAGGACAGCCCGGTGAACTGGAGGTGCCTTGCCTACAACTGCTTCCCTGGGTTTCGACTGTCCTTCGTGCATCATTTATTCTGAATACATTTGAGGGCGCCTGGAAACAAACTGATGAGCGAGTCTGAATATTGAGGGACGTGGAAGGAATGACATTTGAAAGGCAAACACTGAGGCTTCCGGGCCAGAGGAAGCGGCAGCCGCTACAGATGCTGATGGAATGGATGAGCCCGGGAGCAGGGAATGGGTGGGAAGGAGTGTCAGTTCAGTGGCAAAAGCTGCCCCACGGAGGAAGCGGTCCACTACTGTAAAGACTGCAGCACCCAGATACTGCAGAGTGGTCCAGCTTCCTCTCGCAGCAAGATGGCTTGCTGAGACATAACAGGCCAGAGAGAGAGAGAGAGAGAGAGAGATTTAGAATGCTTCTGTCCCTGTGGCAGAGGACACATTGTAAGTAGCATTCCAAATCTGAAGAGTATAGCCCACATGCTGCTTTTTTCTTCAGAGCAAGCTGTGCCCAACTCCTTTGGAAGCTAAAAGATGGTGCTTTATGTTCAGTGACCTTAAAGAAACTCCACTTTGGTACCTTTGATTCAAGAATTCTTTGCCAACCACTCTGTTTTGAAATCATTAATGATGGGGACAAGTGTCAAAACATTTGACTGGGTGTGCACAGCGTTCGAGAGTTTCAAAATATAGTCTTGTTGGTTGAAAAATGCCATTGAGGTGTCAGTTAACCTTGAGGACTTTCTGACCGTTGTCCTCTAAAAGAGTTCATGAAAATAGAAACAAAGAGAATCAAAATGCGCCTAACTCAGTATCTGCAAACCCCATGAAACAGCGTATCAAAGGATCAGTTCCAAGTCCGTCTGACATTTGAAGAACAGTGGGTCTGACATCAGGTGTGATATCAAAGAAAACAAAAAGGAAAGCCAGGCAATTGCAGCCTTACCTGGCCTTTGCTCGGAAAGAAAACCTGGAAAAATCTGAGGCATCCATTTCTCAATATGTTCATAGCAAGTCAAATGCTTTCATACACACAGAGAAGTTACGGAAGCCCAATTTTCCTTTGGCCATTCGAGAACCGTTTATTGAGTCTCTACTGTGTACCCAGCGTAGAGGACTGGGACACAATTGCAAAAGACATAGTACTTGATGACAGAGACATACATACAGATATATTATGTATATATTATATAGGTAGCTGATATATATCTATGTATCTATATGGATATATATATCCGTATATAGATAGATAGATAGATAGATAGATAGATAGATATAGATATAGATATAGAGATGTAGACATAGATATATACCCTATGTATCTATACGGATGTAATTATATGTTTTTCCATGATTTCAAAGGAGTGTAATAAATATTCCAAAAAGGGATGCAGTACTTTTAGAATGATAGAGAATAATTTTAAAGAATCCCTCAAGGAGGAATCTAGTAAATAATAATAACAATAGCGCAGGGAGGTGCCCAGGTTTTTGTAGATAATGAAAAGTAGGCCTTGCCATTCAATGAGAGAGCATCTAAAAGAAGTAGATTTAAGAGGGAATGTGGTGAATTCAGCCTTGACTGTGTCTGTCAGATTTGCATAGGGGTCCCCAAAATAATAAATGGCCCGAACGGAGTTTCTTTTCCTTTTGTACCACTGACGTTATAACACATGAATGGCAAAATGAACAGGCAAGAGACACAAAGGAAAAAACTGATTGGCCTGGCTCGAGAAAAAGTATTTAGGACACCTGAGAGTTCTGGGCAATGATAACCAGGCACTCAGACGGCCTCCATCTTGGTTTTGTTTTTGCCCTACATTCTCTCTGGTTTAATTGCTAAAAGTATGAGCCCAGAATCTGCATAGGTTCAAATTCTACTACTTGCTGGCTGGCTGACCCTGATCACTGACCAGGTCTTCCTATGGCTCTGCTTCCTCCTCTGAGGAATGAGATGAGAGTACCTAATTCATATAGCTGATGGAATCCTGCACATTTTTTTAAAGCACATTTTTTTGAAACGGTGGCTGGGACATAACCAGTGCTCAACGGGTGTCAGCTACTTTCCTTCCCTACTCTTGTTCTCCTATTCCTTATGCTTTTAATTCTCCTCCCTGCCCCCAGCCCTTTCTAAAGAAAAAAAAAAAAAAAAGAAGAAGAAGAAGAAAGAAGAAGGAGACTCTGGGCTGAGAATATCTAGGTTTCGATCTTCATGCTGTCATTTATTATCTGTGTGTTCTTGCGAAAATCCCCTGACCTTCTGAACTTAACTTTCCCTAACCATAAATTGCAGGTGTTGGTAATGTATTGCTTATTAGGATGTGGTGAGGGTGAGGAGATGTTACGTGAGTTAGCTATTCTCTTTTGCCCTTCCAAATCCACTCTCCCACCTTACACACCTTTCTGTGCCCCGGTTGACATTTATCAACTAAATCTACGGACAACCTTGCCCTCTGCCTTCTGGCTTCACTTGGTGAATAAAAGACAGCAAGAAGAATTTAGGAAAACAAGAGAGTGAGGTCAGGGTACTTTATTTCTCCAGGTGCCTCCCTGCTCTGTCCCTGTGGGCAAACTGCATCAATCTATCGAAGGTTGTAGTTCCGGATAAGTAGCCCCCTTTCCCTCGGGGTTCTGCTAGGTGCTCCCTGCTGTGATGCCCTGCGTGTACAGGCGGGTAAGGCTCCCCACCATTGCTAGTCCTGATGCACTACCACATCCCTCGCTTGTTTCCTTATACAACCCCATGGACCCCTTTGTAAATCGCCCCTGTATTCAATTTCCCTCAATTAGCCCTGTTTGATGCCATCTGTTTCTAGGATCCTGACTAGTACGACAAGTAAGTCCCTGGCGCTGGGTCTGCCTCCTAATAAATGAGAGTTTCTCCCTGAAAACAATGCTTGCCAGTAACTTCCTCACGCATTGCCTGGCTGCACGGCAGTGCTCACAGTAAAAGAGAAGAGTCCTGACCTTCGGGACCCAAATCGGGCCAATAACACAGAAGCTCTGAAAGACTGGGAAAATCCCATTCCCCAAAGTAGAAGAATCAATATTCATATCTTTCTTGGAAATTCAGACCCGAAACCAAATGTGTTATAAGCGAGGTTGATCTTCATTGTCCCTGCATGTTGCCCACCTCTGCTGCCGGTGCAACAGTGTCCTGTTCATCATTCTGTCTTCCGGATGATCCCCGAGCCCTCTAACTCATGAGAAAGAGCAAGTTCGTTTTCTGTCACAGATCTGCAAATCATGTCTCTCCCAAGGAATTTCCCCCAAAGCCACTGGTTACATGATTGGATAGAATCAGCTCCAGGACAGTTGGAAGTTGATTAAGTCCTTTAAAAAACAATCTTAAAAATTTCAGTAATTACATGGAAGAAGATGTATCTAAATTTGTTTTCCTGTTCGTCCCAACTCCACCAGCAATTTCCTTTCACTTAAAATCACAATATTCACGGTTTGGTACACACACAAAAATAAATAAATAAAAGAGTGTCGGTTACGCGGCGGAGTTCGTATTTTCATGTGGCACACTTCTGTTGTTTTCTTTTCTTTTCCCATTGCCTCGGCTTTCTTGCATCTCCATGGGCTTCATTTGGTGTTCATCCTTTGTATTCAAACATGCTTTTCCTAAGCTTCGTGCTACATTAGCCTCATCCCAGATATCAAATATTTTCAATTCAGATTCTCAAATGTATGCAAGATATTAAATTCCTGGTGCTGTTTCCATAACCCTTGACACTGCATATTTAACAAGGGCTTGAAAAAATTCTAGTAATTGTTCCTGGTTGTGAGAAAATATGTGCTCATAGGCCAGCCACTTCAAGTGTAAGTAGTATTTTAAATCATTAGCACTAACATGCTTCAGTGTGATATTTCTTTTATATGTTAATATTAGCAGTCTCTTTGGATGTTTTGTGGTCTTTTTTATCTGCTTCACAAATGTTTTTGCTTGCATATTTGAAGAATTGTAAATCCCAGTGATGCACAGATAATAAATACTGATGTCTCTATTTCGTTTAAAGTCTGTAATCTCTGATTCCTTCTTCTCTTTTGTCTTGCCCATGGTGGCTGAGAGCCTTAATCTTCCAATGCCCTCATGTGAAGCAAGACAGTTTGTGTTTCTTTATAACAAAACTGACGCACAATAATAATTCCAAGGCAGCATTCTTTTCCTTAAAGAGTTAAAGGCATATAATTTGTCCCTAGGAGCCCATAGCTTGCATCTACAAGGCTATTCTATTGTGTTGGTTTATTAAGATAGTTCTAAATGAGATGCTGACAGATGAGGTAGGGCGATGGGGAAAAATACGTTTTTCATTTTGGGGCTCCATGTTTCATTTTTCTTTTTTTGTTAATTTGTTTTTATTTCTTTTAATGCTGATAGAGCTCAATCAAGGTGGAACACAACAGGCAGTCCTAAGATGCCCCAGCTCGCCCTCTCTTGCCCTTCCAGGATTGATCAGCACCTCAAACGTTTGGCTGTGGGGCAGCCATAATGGGTTTTCAACCATGTGCAGTCAGGGTATTTCTCTAGGGAGCTCGATCAGTTCACGGACAACTCTGAGCTATAAGCTGTGATTCACTTGGAAGAATCACTAAAAAGCCATTGCATAAAACAATATCTTAGAATCAAAAAGTAAGGATACTCCAAGTAGAGTATACCTCAGTGTAACACTATAAAAAAAGATTCTTAATACAACAAGCTATTTGTTTGGGTAGAGGTTTTTTTTTGGGCACACTTTTAAAATATACATTCTATCATTTGGTTTTTGTTTTTTCAATTTTTTAAATGTTTATTCATTTTTGAGAGAGAGAGAGAGAGAGAGAGACAGAGTGTGAGCGGGGGAGGAGCAGAGAGAGAGGGAGACACAGAATCCAAAGCGGATTCCAGGCTCCGAGCTGTCTGCAAAGAGTCCAATGCGGGGCTCCAAACCATGGACTGTGAGATCAGGACTTGAGCCGAAGTCGGACGCTTAACCGACTCAGCCACCCAGGCGCCCCTAAAATATGCATTCTACCATTTGTAAGAGAAATATCATCACATATTTCTTGGAGGGTGGCCAATGCCCAAAGAACAGAGATTCTGAATGCCACCATCATTCGTGAACTGTTTCCTTCTCAGTTTCGATTCAGAGGCAAGAGGAGGGAAATTGCAATTTTAAGATAATTTTAAAAATCTGTTATCATTTTCCACTACAAAGACTGTTATACCACCTTGCCAAATAGAATATCTGATGGTGGTGGGCCTCATTCCCTCTCTAAACTCCATGCCCCCAGCCACACCACCTGTTTATTTTGATAGAGAAAAGTCCTATTGCTAGAAAATTTAGGATTGTGACACAAATAAATAGGCCCTGTAGTTAGGGCCATAAAGAGAGAAATCTAAAGAAGAGCTTTGGAGCAGCGATCTCCTCACTGCATTTCCTATTAAGTGAGAGTTGAGTGGATCATATTAATTCAGTGGAAAGAAGACAGATTTTAAATCAAGAAGGAGTTGCAAATTCTAAGTCACCTCCTTGTGAGCTCTATGATCTGTAACCAGTCACTTAAATTTAGTCAGCTTCCTCATCAATAAAATGGATGATAATACATGTGAGGATTGGCATTATGTTCACAGAGTCAGTGGAGTCAGTTTTATATATATATATATATATATATATATATATATATATATATATATATATAACAGAGCCAGTTATATATATATAATGTTGTATATATATAATAATATGTGCATATATATATATATATATATATACTTACATATATAGTTTTTATCACAGTGTGCTATGGAAGAGGAGAGTTCTAAAGAAGAAAATGTTAATCCCGAGCATACAAAATCTGCTTATCTAGCATTGACCTTCTCTCTCCTTCAGGATTGTCCTACACTGTTTCTTAACTCCAATCTACTAGTTTATTCTTCTTTGCTTAGAAGAGGGAAGAAGAGTTTAATTCCCAATTTAACACCTCTTCTGACTGTTTCCCTGAAGTGTCCCCCTAGCACAGGAAAGACTGTTATTCTCACAACAAAAATGACAGTAGTCTTTCTCTCAGCTCGCCCATAGTATTCTCTGCCTCCTGGCTAAAAAAATTTGAATCGGAGAGAACTTAGTGACCTTATCTTTCTTCTGATTAACATACCTCAGTCAGTATTCTTCACTCTTGATTAGCCATTGATTTTCTCCTAATAACTTAAATAAATCAATAGTGAAAGAAAAGATGTACTCTTCCATAGAAACCATCTGGGTGAGGTCTCAGACTTTGCAACCAACCTCCCTACGTTTCCTGGGTTCCCTGTTTGTTGGCTGTGTGAATGTGGACGAATGATTAATTTCTCTCTTCCTCAGTTGCTGCACCTGAAAAACAAGTATGAAAATAGTACCTACCCTTTAGAATTGTAGTGAAAATTAAATGGGTTAATATAACAAAAGAGCATAGAACATACAATAAATGTCATCTAAGTGCTGGCTATAATTTTCCAAGAGAGTCTCCATTGAACTTATTTCATAGTTAACATATATATTCACCATTCAACTATATATATATAATATATATAGCTGTGTATGTGTGTGTGTGTGTGTGTGTGTGTGTGTGTGTGTGTGTGTGTGTAATTCAATCCGTCATCTGTCTCCATGGCTAGCCTGGTCCCACAAAGTGAATGTGCTTGGAGAGAGGTGATTCTTCAACTGTTTGTTTCTTCTTTCGGCTGGTTGCCTTGGGGGCTTTCTCCTCAATCCCTCTTCATCCCAAAAGCCCAAAATGATGTCTTTGTGATAAAATTCAATCCATATCCCTTTTCCGTTTCCAGTTTTATTGAGATATGATTGACATAATAACATTATATAAGTTTAAGGTATGTGATGTGATGATTTGATATATATACCTATTGTGAAATGATTACTACAATAAGGCTAGTTAACGCACTGTTACCTCACTTAGTTACAGTGTGTGTGTGTGTGTGTGTGTGTGTGTGTGTGTGTGTGTGTGTGATGAGAACTTTCAAGATCTACTTTCTTAGCAACTTTCAAATATACAAGTCAGTATTGTTAATATAGTCACCATGCTGCCTGTACATTACATCCTCAGAATGCATTTCTCTTCTAAGTGGAAGTTTGTCATCTTTAATGACCTTTACCAGTTCCCCTCACATCACCCCCACCCTGGCAACCACCAATCTGCTGTTGCTATGAGTTCAATTTCTTTTAGATACCCCATGAGTGAGAACATACAGTAGTTGTCTTTGACTTATTTCACTTAGTATAATGACCTCAAGATCTGTCAGTGATGTTGAAAATGGCAAATTTTCTTCTTTTTTATGGCTGAATAATGTTCTGTCCATCTGTGGACCCTTCGATTGTTTTCATACTTTGGCGATTTTAAATAATGCTTCAAAGAACACGGGGGTACAGATATCTCTTCTAAATAGTGATTTCATGTCCTTTGGATATATACCCAGAAGTCATTTGGTCATTTATTTTTTTAATTTTTTGAAGCACTTCTATATTATTTTCCATAGCAGTTTTATCAGTTTACGTTCCTACCAACAGTTTGTAAGCATTCCCTTTTCTCCACATCCTTGCCATCACTTGTTATCTCCTGTCTTTTTGGTAATAGCCATTCTAGCAGGTGTAAGGTGATATCTCATGGTAGTTTTGATTGGCATTTCCCTGATAATTAGTGATGTTGTGCATCTTCACATGTTCCTGTTGGCCAACTGAATATCTTTTTTGGAAAAATATCTATTCAGGTCCTTTGCCCATTTTTGGATTATTTATGGAGTTTTGCAAGGTTTTATTTGAGTTGTATGACTTCCTTGGGTATTTTGTATGTATGTATATGTATTTATGTATTTTGGAAATTAGCTCCTTTCAGGTATGTGGTTTGCAAGTATTTCTCCCGCTCTATGGGTTGCCTGTTCATTTTGTTGATCATATCTTTTGCTATGCAGAAGCCCCATTTTGTATTTTTGCTTTTGTTGCCGTGCTTTTGGTGTCACATCCAAAAAAGTCATTGCCAAGACCAGTATCAAGGAGACTTTCCCTGTTTTGTTTTAGGAGTTTTATGATTTCTTACATTTAAGTCTTTATCCATTTGGAATTAATTTTTATTAGTGAAATAGAGATCCAGTTTCATTAATTTGCAATGAATATCCAGTTTTTGTATTATCATTTATTGAAGAGATTATGTTTTCTCAATTGAATATCTGTACTCCTTTGTCAAATATTATTTGAATGTATATGTGAAGGTTTATTTCTGAACTCTCAGTTCTGTTCCATAGGTCTTTATCTGTTTTTGTGCCAACACCATAGTGTTTGATGATTATATCTTTCTAGACAGTTTGAAATCAGGAAGTGTGTTGCCTCCACCTTTTTTCTTCTTTTTCAGGATTGTTTTGGCTACTTTGGGTCTTTATGGTTCCTTACATATTTTAGGATTGTGTTTTCCAGTTCTGTAAAAATGCCAATAGAATATTGGTAGGGATTGTTTTGAATCTATAGATGACTTTGACTAGTATTGACATCTTAATGATATTAATTTTTCCAGTCCATGAACATGGGATGTGTTTTCATTTATTTGTCATATCTTCAGTTTCTTTCATCAAAGTCCTATAATTTTCAGTGTAGAGATCTTTCACTTCCTTGGTTAAATTTATTCCTAAGTATTTTATTGTCTTTGATGTTGTTATAAATGGGGTTGTTGTTGTTCTTGTTGTTGTTGTTTTTGCATTTCTTTATCAGATAATTTGTTGATAATGTATAGAAATGCAACTGATTTTTGTATGTTGGTTTTGTATTTTACAACTTTCTTATATGGTGGAGTCTGTAGACTACACTCATCCTTGGGTAGGGCTTCAAATTTATGTCCCTGCCTGGGGAGGAGGTGGAACGGTCTCTATAGTGAATAATGTTTGTTGACCAGAGACTCAGTCAGGCAGAATTGTTAACTGAACTCCCTGGCCAGATAGGGCCACGAGCTTGACTTTGCAGATGGGCACATCCACTGGCTGGTATCTTTGTTTGGACTCCACTGCAAACAGGAATGCAGTACACCAATACCTGAGTACTGGTGCTGTAAGACTTGTCCCCTTTCTCTGCCTTTATCTGATCCCAAGTGGTTGAGTGCCACTGATTCTCTCATTAATTTTTATGAGGCAAAACCTGAGTGGTCCTCCTTGGAAGCAATCTTGCAACACTAGGGGAGCCGGATGTCCACCTTGGACTCTCTTGTCCCACTGGAGAAACCATAGGCCCAGGGGTCCCTCTCAGTGACGTGCTATGATGGCCTAGAAGGTGGGGGTGAGATGATTCAGTTAAAGGTAGCTCTTCTTCTTACCCTTCTAATGCAGCCCTTCTCAGTCTTTGTTGTCCAGAAGGGTGCCCAACCTCACCCCAGGTTTCTGGGATTTTCACAATGGTGTCTTATCTATAGATCATTGCTGGTTCTTCTTCTGAGGGGACCTGAAGCTGAGAATAACCTATGTCACATCTTGAAGATATCACTTCAACCATATCACCAACTCAGCATCCTGAAGGTCAGGCCTCTTCTTTACTATCCAGGAAGGGTAGACCAACCCCAGCACACCCTTTACCCACTTCACTTTCAGGAAGAAGCAAAGAGCCATCAGATCAGGACCACAGTGCTGGAGAGCAGAGGTTTGGAAGAGATGAGAGAAGTAACCAAGAGTGCTTGCTTTCCAATACACTTTGGACTCTATCTCTTGATAGTGTATCTTCTTTCCTCTCCCAAAAGTTGATGTATGTCCACTTGATAGGGGCTTTTTCATTCTTGGAAGGCTTACGTGCCATTGGCTTACGAACCTGCTCTATTCTTTAGGTCTTAGAGCTGACTGGGCTCACGTCAAGGTGAGCCAGACATCTGTGGTTGGCACAGAACTTTCAACATTGGAATTAATTGCCAACATTCAAAACTAGGGAGATTTAGCATAAAGGTTTCATTTGGGGCGTCTCTCAAAACCACAGATCTGACAAAATTGGGCCCTGCTTCTTTTATGACAATAACTGCCTGGAGCTGAACGTGACTCTCCCATATTGACCGGGCTTGCAGACAGACACCAGAACCTCTACCACTCCTTCTTGTCTCAGCCCACAAACTGTACTTATTTCAACAGCCTAGCAAGCCCATCAGACGCACTCATTCGTTGGACTCCTAACTTAAGAACCATTCTTTCCTTTGGTATGCTTTTCCCCTTCTCCAGTTTCTCCTCCTCCTCCGCCATTTACTTCTTCCCTTCTTCTCCTTCTCCATCTCTTCTGACTGAGGCTGATGGAGGCTATGGAAGAGCCTCAAGAGCCGTGAGAAGAGATGGGCCTGAGGAAAAGGTTTAAATGAGACGGATTTGAATTCAAAGACTATGGTCCATTTGATCCAAACAAAAAGAATCCCCAGGACACCAGCTGTCCAAGATAAGGTGGGTCACCGGATCTACCTTTTGTGTCCTTTACTGTCAAATGCACCATCCTGTCTAATTTCCTATTTCCCACTGGGAGAAAAGAGATAACAACACTGTTATTACACACAATTCCTTGCTTTTCAGGACTTGTTTGTACTGAAAGAATTTCTTGGCTCTGTTATTCCCTAACACTATTTATTTGCTATTGCATTCACCATTTCTCATGACACCGAGTCGTCCATTCTCCTGTCTGTGAACAGTGGCTTCCAAGTGACCATTTCAAAGGTTGTTGATGAGCTTCATTGATAGAACCACAATGCATGTGTACCCAAAGTATGCAAGGAAATATGAACAACATTTTGTTTTGTGGTCATGTTATATTTATCATATAGAATTGAATGCGAAAACAGGACAACACATCTTCCATAATGCCTTTGTAGGCTGGAACCACAGCATTCCTATAATGTGATTTCTTTCAATGCTCACTGCTCCCTTGACTTCCTATACGACAGCTAACAGGGACAATAGACAAAAGGCCCATGGATGGAATGAAAAGAATAGTCGCATTCTTCCAAGGAATGTCTCTCTTTTGTTTGGCACAGCGTAAGATAGGCCAGGAAGAGTAAAATATCACCACGTCTATCAGAAGTAAGAAATATGTTGATCGAAGGGCCTGTTGGCTTTGCATAGCACCTGTTGCCCCATAGAGGCAATAAGCATGCTCCCCCAGGACTGCTTGATGACCACCCTGGATGCTGGCAGGGATACACACCCAGAGAACCCCTTTGCCACCCGTGGGTTCAGTAGACTTGAGGTGGCACAGCGGTAAAAACTCAGAGGGTACCAACACACAGACCCTCATATGTAGTTCAAGCCCAAGAGTCAGTAGTAGATGGCCAGGAACCCAGAGCTGTGAAATCATCCTGTGTCTCATGTGAATGGGGACATGTCAGTATGCCAGCACCCTTCTCAAGGCTCAATTTTACATGATTGCACAAAGATATGCCAGACTGGCCATGGGAACAATCTGCTTTCTGGGCCACCATCTAGGAACTAGGTCCTGGCCACAGGATGTTCTATAGATTAGGATTATGAAGTTCCTTGGGGCAGGCATCTGGTCAACCATTGTTAAAGATGAGGTGAGGTGTACATGGTTGGGGAGAATCCTGAAAGAGAAAACAAAAACGAAAACGAAAACCAGAAAGAAAGCTCATGATTTTCTGTTCTAGGCTCAGGGTGCCCCAGCCTGTCAATATCGTTGCCACTCTTGCTTGGTTATAAGGGTAGTACTGGCCATCAGGCACTACTCTGGAGGCATTTCTGATACTTTCCTGAGAAAGGCTAATATGTCCCACGACTCTGTTCTCTGGTTGTTGGTCCCTCTAGCAAGTTGGTATCTTACACCATGAATCCGGGCCATCTATTGCTATCACATAAAACGATTCTCTTCTCTCTTAATATTGGCAATTTTATACAACAAAGTCACGTTGTTTTTAGGCTGAAAGACATTCTTTAAAATCTCTAACCACAATCTAAGTTTCAGTTACACGCGTTAATAAAATTTCAGTAATGGCTTGAGAATAGTGAGGGAACTTATAGCACACACACACAGAGAAAGAGAGAGAGAGAGAGAGAGAACAAAGTAATGAAAGCAAGAGAAAGAGAGGAAAGAAGAGAGGGAGAGAGGAAGGAAATTTATATAAGAATTCCTGCTCTTATCATCACCAACGTCAATGATTCTTTAGTTTACCCCTCTAGATAATGCCAGCACAGACTATGTGCCCAACGAATGAATATTAGTTTAATGACTGAATGAAAGTTCCATGATTCAGGCCATCTCCCATATGATGAGAGAGTCTTGGGTTATGTTCTTCCTATCCCCGAGTTAATGCTCCAACCCCCAAAGTTTCAACTCTCACCGAGAGACTGATAGACTATTCTCAGACCTGCTACCCAGGGTGTATTATTATCCCCACTGGCTCAAATCCACCCACTGTGAAGATAACCTCTTATATTATTATTCACAGACAGTTAACTCTCAGTTTCCATTCCAGAATTAGATCTAGGCTTTATCTTTATATAAACAAAATCCTTTTGTTTTGTTCCCCCCTTAAATATAATCATCTTCCTAAGCAGAATTCACGTTTTTAACTTCAGCAACATAAATTTTGAAATGGCAGTTCCTTCTCCTGGGCTATTTGGGGTGAGGAATAGACAGTCCATCTGACTTCCTCTTGTATTGTCTCTTTTATTAGAGAGAGAGCATTTTGCCTGGTTTTGCCCACCTTGCTCAGTTCTTGCTTGTTAAACCCCACAATGTAGCTGGTCAAGGATTCAGAGATAAGACTAATAATCACTAACATGCATTACAAGTGGCTGATGAAAGCTTTAAATTGTTTAAATATCTAGTAGTAAGGGAGTTTTCGTTTTCTAAAAATTATAACTGTTTAGGCTTTACAGCCTCATATTTAGGCTTTGATAATTTCTTGTATGATAAATGCTGTATTGGTATCAGGTTTGAATTTAATTTACTTTTAAAAACGTTTTTTTAATGTTGATTTGTTTTTGAGAGAGAAAGAGACCGAGTGTGAGTGGGGGAGGGGCAGGGAGAGAGGGAGACACAGAATGTGAAGCAGGCTCCAGGCTCTGAGCTGTCAGCCCAGAGCCCGACACAGGGCTTGAACTCACGCACCGTGAGATCATGACCTGAGCTGAAGTCGGATGCTCAACCAACTGAGCCACTCAGGCACCCCTAATTTAATTTATTTTTAATCTACATATAGTCTTAATTAAGAAAACTAACTTAAACATTTGAAAACTTTGCTAAAGTTAAATATTCGAGTTTAAACTGATTCTATTATTTAGCCTTTCTTTCCAAAAATATGTTTAATTTTTTTTTTCCTTAATGACCTTTGCATCCTGGTAGTTAAATGCTAAAATCATTACTCAAATAACACTTCTATCTAACACCACTGAAGAGAAATCTAGTTGTGTGAGGAAGAATAAATGGGTGAATTCCTTTGCTTAATGGTAAAGTGACAGTTAATACCAGAAGTTGCTTAATTTAGGATGGGCTCTTCAAAAGGACTTTTGGATCATTTTAAGGAAGATCATAAAGTCTAAATATATAATGGTTCAGGTCAGCCTGCAGTTCTATGTCATGAAGGAAATCCTGCTTGCTTCATATTTATTTAAATAAAAGTAAAATATTGACCTCCCTATCTATTCTATAGACTACTATTAACCTTGCCTGAAAGAAAGTGATGATTTTTAGAGTTATGATTGTTAATGGCCTTTGAATGCAGCCTGCACAGGCCTTTAACTCCCCAGTGTAAGTAAGGTTCAGCCCTTTCCAGATGGGAAAATGATAAGGACACTGGGAAGATAGCAGGTCATTCTTGGACAGCTGCCAGAAACTTGCAGCAAAATGAATCATGTAAGGCTGTGGTTGCTTTAGCCAGCATTTTGCTGTTTTAATTTATCAAGCCAAAGCTTGTTGACATGAAAGTGAATGAAATTGTTATACAGTGGGCTCTAAAAAGCCAGCTCAAGGGTTCAGTGCAAAAGAGCTCTGACTATAAATAACAAAGAAACTACAGGGAATGTGCTTTCTACCAGCACCTGCTCTGTTGTCTGAGATGCACTGGCAATTAACTCACATCCCAATATCGGTATCAGCTGGAAAAAGGCCAATTCTTTGAAATATTATAGAGGCTGTGTAATCTGCTGTAGATGATTATCAAAAAGCTAATCCTCAAAATAGTCATTTTAGGTTTTGATATGTGGGGCTGTATTTATTTGTTTACCAAATGTAATAAAGTGACAGAAATGACAAAGGTGTATTGATACTGCTAAGAGAGTGGCTTCGCAGTCAGAGAAGGTTAATACCATCTTGCTTGAAAAAAAAAAATTATTTTGTAGTGACTTGTCCAAAAAGGAAAACAAGGATATAAATCACTGACTAGCATTCATAAATGAAATCTCTGCATTTAGCAGAAGCATATAAATCAGGTTCCACAGTAAAAAGCAAGCTGTCTGCAATTTCCACTATGAGCGAAAGACAAAAAATGAGCTGATTAGAGTAAGATGTAGCACATGTGCGTTGTGGGGAAAAAGTCTTCCTTAACGAAAGAGCATTTAACATTTCTTACCTCTAGTCAATGCTTTGTACATAGTGGCTCCTGACTAAATACCTTTCTCCTATTAAGGAATGTTACCTGCATTAGGGACAGATGAAGTACGTACTATCTCTGGTCAGTTGAGGGTGGGATAACACAGTGTTTCTGCTGCGCATGCTTTGACCCTGTGGAACCTAGAAAAATACATAGTTTGAGATTCCATTGATTTCTTCATAGTACAGTTTATTTAGTGCATTTACACAAAGGACTTATGTGAGTGCACAACAAAAGTGCCTGTCAGTTACCCAAATTGACCATGCAGATGAGTCAGCTGAGCATGGCACCCACCTTTTCTATCAAGAAAGATAGAAAGTGTAAATAAATATATATGCTACAAATATAAAGTGATAAATATTTCCACTAAATTTAAGAATCTAACATAATACAAGACTTCCCAACTATCCTTACTCTTTCTCTAATCTGTGAATTCACTCATATTTCACCAAAAATTAAATGCCATTTAGTTTCATAATAATTGATTCTTTCTCTTTCTTTCTTTCTTTCTTTCTTTCTTTCTTTCTTTCTTTCTTTCTTTCTTTCTTTCTTCTTCTTCTTCTTCTTCTTCTTCTCCTTCCTTCCTTCCTTCCTTCCTTCCTTCCTTCCTTCCTTTCTTTTTTTAATGTTTATTTTTGAGAGAGAGAGAGACAGAGCGTGAGCAGGGGAAGGACAGAAAGACAGGGAGACACAGAATCTGAAGCAGGCTCCAGGCTCTGAGCTGTCAGCACAGAGCCCGATGTGGGGCTCAGACCCATGAACCATGAGATCATGACCTGAGTCAAAGTCAGTGCTTAACCGACTGAGCCACCCGTGTGCTCCTGATTCTGTGTTTAAAATAATAAACTTGCATGATATTGTAACCCTGTGAGGTGTAGATTGTGTGTTTATTATGCTGTAACCCAAACACTACAAATAAGCCATTAGGCCATTCCACACATCATTACTGAAAGTCATTTAAAATGGCTATTAATATGATTTAATGATGATAAAATACTAGACTTTTCAATTAACTTTGAGGAAAAACAAAACAATGATTAACACTATTGAGAGTATATTATGTTCTAGGTATGTCGCTAATTGCTTTATACACATTAACAATTTGATCTTTACGTTATCCTTACAGAGTAAGTACCGCTATTCTCTGCATTTTATCGATGAGTAAACTGATGGTTAAGGCATTTAACTAATTTGACACTGTTCACATTTGAACCCAGCTGAGCAGTATAATCAGCAGGTATACTAATCTGAACCAAAGTATAGATATTTGAAAAGAAAAAGTAAAATATTATTACTTGCACATGCTATGATTATGCACATTTTATAATGGGAAAAAAGAGAATGAACTAGAAAGTTATTACAAAGACATAGTATTCATATGGTCAATAAACATAAATTCTTATATATAAATAATCAAGTAAAACATATCATGGAAGAAAATATTTCAATCATAGTCCCATTCAGCAATAACTTTATAAGAGATTTGTAGGATATTACAAGGTATAACTTTTTCATTATCAACTGAAAGACTTAATAAAAGCCCTCAATAAAATGCAACCTATCCTATTTCTAGAAATAAGGACTCAATAGTTAAAGATAGCAATTTTTAAAAAAACACAAAACAATAACAACAAAAAATGCTCTAAAATTTACAAAATGAAACCATGTGAGTAGAGTATCCTGGAAAACAAACACATAGAACTAACTGGAAATACTCTGAAGAAGAATAATTAAGAGCTGTAACAGATAATAAAACATGCTATAGCTCTATTTCACATAATTTTAATAGCGGTACAGAAATATCAATGGAATAGGATGAGTTCAGAAATACACCCAAGTACTATGGGAATTAGCATAAAGAAAGCATCTCAAACCAGTGGGATTAAAGATGAATTTTTTAATAAAACTGTGTTAACTATATAATCATTTGAAAAAACAATAAAGCCACATCTTTAAGTCACTACTTACATAAAAATAAACTCTAGATGGATCAAAGATTTAAAGTAAACAATGAAGTCGTACAAGTATTGGGTAAAAACATGACTTAATTTATTTATAACCTTGGGGTGGGGATGATCTTTCTAGACAGACACAAAATTCAGGAACCATGAATTTGATAATTTAAACAATACTTAAAAACCTTGCAGCAAGACCTGAAACATTGTGAACAGAAGACATTTAGCAAATTAGAAACATAGGATAGAAACTAATTTCATTAATTTTGAAAAAAAATCTTACAAACTGATTTTTAAAACAGAGAAAATCTAGTACACAAATAGGATGGAAAAGAACAGTATGTGAACAAAAACGAATACTTCACAAGAAAAAAAACCTAGTTAGTATATGAAACATTCTCTATTCCTGACCTTGAAATAAATACCAATTAAAGCAATGAAGAAAAAACGTATAGGTTTATATACATTCCATATAATATTAATTTAAAATATAATGATGTAGGGGCGCCTGGGTGGCGCAGTCGGTTAAGCGTCCGACTTCGGCTCAGGTCACGATCTCGCGGTCCGGGAGTTCGAGCCCCGCGTCGGGCTCTGGGCAGATGGCTCGGAGCCTGGAGCCTGTTTCTGATTCTGTGCCTCCCTCTCTCTCTGCCCCTCCCCCGTTCATGCTCTGTCTCTCTCTGTCCCAAAAATAAGTAAATGTTGAAAAAAAAATTTTTTTAAATACAATATGATGTGTAATTACACAGTGTATAATGTACACTGTATAATTATATAAAAAATAATAATTTAAACACTGGGAACAATTTAAATATCATTCAGTAAGAGATTTGTTAAATAAGTTGTCATATATCTAAATAAAAACAATCGGGGTAGATCCAAATAATATAAAATATTTTACCACCCAATCAAATATTTAAATCACTTTAAAGAGTTATAGCAGCCATAAAGTATAGTTTAAAAAGGTGCTTATGTGTAGGAAAGTAGGTTTACTTCTAGCTATAAATATTTGGACAATGTGAGCCGTCAAGAATAAAGAGAATTTAAAGATAATGAGAAAGAAAAGACAGGGGTTGCATTTCCGCCTAAGAAATAACGTGCGCAAGGCTGAGAGTTGGAAAAGGTTGAGAAATTTTAGGCAGATGAAGTTTGAGTTTAAGATAGATGAAGGAAAAAGGCACACTGGGGTCATATCACTGAGGGCTTTAATTATCTTGCAGAGGAGGCTGCAGGGGATGAGGAAATAACAGTTTGCCAGGAACTAACGAGCCAGCACAAATAGGTTCTTTTCTGACAATAGGTTCTTTTCTTTTTAAACCTCTCAACGTGCCTAAGAGTTAGATATCATTATTCCCATTTTAAAAGTAAGAAACCAAGTCTTGAAAATGCACCCAAGTTCTCACAGTAAGTAACAGATGACATTTAAATTGGGTAACCATATAATTTATTCTATAACCTGGGACACCTTTGAGAATAAAAGGGACAATAGGCTTAAACCAGTTGTGTCATGGATAACCAAGGAGAAAGTCCCACTCTACATTTGAACTCAAGTCTGTCTCCAAAACCTACACTTGGCACCACTTACCTTTCACAAATTACCCACACCAAGTATTTTTATTTAAAACCTTCTTGGGGCGCCTGGGTGGCTCAGGCGGTTAAGCATCCGACTCATGGTTTCTGCTCAGGTCATGATCTCATGGTTTGTGAGTTCAAGCCCTGCATTGGGCTCTACACTGACAGCATGGAGCCTGCTTGGGATTCTCTCTCTGTCCCTCTCTCTCTGCCCCTGCCCTGCACACATATTCTCTCTCTCTCTCTCTCTCTCTCTCTCTCTCTCTCAAAATAAATGACTAAACTTAAAAAAAAAATTTAAACCTTCTCATGACCTCACACAATTTATATCAAACATTGTCGAACAACAAAACGAGGGATGAATAAGCTCTGTTTGCTCATCTGGCTGACGTCTCTATCCACAGAATTGATCTGTAGAGTGTATATTATATCCTGTTGCCCAGGTACATCTTAAGTAACCCAAACCTCAGTGTTTCCTGTTTTGTCCTAGAATATTGTTCTGTAGAACACTGGAGTTTATACCTTCAGAATTTGAATTCTACAGGTACTTCTTTCTAAGAAAATAAATTTTACTGCCATTCGGCCTAAGCCTGATCTTTTGTAGATGAGGATTCTTGGTTGATTTATAATCAACATTGTGAACAATATAAATGACATCACTAAGAAGTTATTTTCCTCTTCCAGCCTAACAAATCATTGTTACCTTAAAGCGGTCACTTAGAATGGTGCATGTTTTCAAAATATTTCCCATCGAAAACATCTTTGTCAATCAACTGTATCGGTATGTATTATGTTATTCCCCTCTTGTGTTGACACTGTAATCTTTATCTTTGACCCTTGCACCATTTTCTTTCTTCCCAGGCCCTGTGCATATTGTCTTGTCATCAGGTATAGAACCATCGTATGCCCATTCTGAAAAAGTGCCAGTAATTTCTCATTTCTCCCACAACAAAAAATGGCTGTGTCTCTTTCACGGCTTCAGTTTCCAGGAGGTTACTCTGCCCCAGGGCTCTAATAGCATGTCATTGCCGCTTTGGTCCAGCAACCTAGTCATGGCTCCCATTGCTGCCAATATTTGGGCTGCCTGGCAATCTTCCGTTGCCTTCTAGGCATGTCCATCATTTGTGTGCCAAATTTCTTGTATTCAGTTTCCTCCTTTTCAAAAACATAGTCTGGGGTTGCCTGGGTGGCTCAGTCAGTTAAGCGTCTGACTCTTGATTTTTACTCAGGTCATGATCACGCCATTGGTGGCAGCAAGTGCCTCATTGGGCACTGTGCTGGGCATGGAGCCTGCTTAAGATTCTCTCTCTGTCTCTCAATATCTCTCTCTCTCTCTGTCTCTCTCTCCCTCTCTCTCTCTGTCACTGTCTTTCTCTCTCTCTCTATCTCAATAAATAAATAAATAAATAAATAAATAAATAAATAAATAAATAAATAAATAAATAAGTCTGATTTGTTTCCCTGGTTCAATCCTGACCAGGAAAGGAACAGAGTAACAGTGGGTCTTGCAAACTCTTGCAAGACTGGGCCCAGTCTTACATATTGGACACCAACCTACAGCAATACAACAGTTGAAGTCCTCAACTGTTAAATTTTTTTGTAGGAAAGGTCAACTCAGTAATAACAGTATCAACTTTGGCTTAAGGGATGTTTGAAGCAACATTTTGGTATCTAATTTTTCTCCTTAACATGTATAGTAACACTCAAAATAAATGTTCCATAAACGTTAGCCATTATCACCTGCAAAGCTTCTTGTACTACTATTCCTCAAAGCTATTGTCTGGAATTCTGTAGTCCTGAGGAAAATACGTTCATAATTAACCTCAACTTAGGAGTTCATGGATAAACGATTTTGTTAAGGTTATAATTTAAAGAACCTTACATAAGGAAGAGAAAGAGAAGTTCCCTAACGGACTAAAAATGTACTTGCTTAAAAATATGTCTAAAGGTTTGAGATGATGAGAAAGTTCTGGAAATGGATAGTGGTGATGGCTGCACAATATTATGAATGTACTTAAGGCAGCTGAACTGTACATTGAGATTGTTAAAATGGTCAATTTTGTGTTGTATATTATTTACCGTAATTTTAAAAAGTGACGAACGTAAGTCTAAAGAAAGCAGAAAATGTGGAATTTAGGGATGTCTGACAAATGTATTTTTAAAGATTATGATTTAAAAATATGTCTGTATAAATGTGTGTTCGTCTGATGTGGTTAATTTCAGAGCATAATAACAAAGAAAATGTAAAGGAAAATGAGGCTTAGTTTATTTCTTTTCCACTCTACCATCTGTTCACATTAGCCACGAAGAAACACCCTTATAGAATTCATTAAACTACCAAGATATAATTCAATGTGGTAATAAGTCTTCAACACAATGTACACGATTGCCAAATGACTATGGCAATGACATCATTGTAATGGTCATAATTACATGACAATTCAGATATTTGATCATTCAAACATCAGCAAAGTAACTATTCTTCTTTTTTGTCAGCCTCTAAATACCTCTATTCATGCTTTATTCACGAATCTGTGGCTTTCAGGGAAGAGATAGAAACCCAATCCAGCAATGATGGAGACAAAGCTAGAGAGGGGGAGGAGGGTAAGGTTTTGAGGGAAGGCAGAAAAGAAAACAGTGCACCCGGCACTTTGAGAAGAGGGAGGGAGATGAATGTGCATGAAGCCAGCCTAATTATTGGAGAGTGAAAGGTCATCAAAATCAATTTGCAGCATGATGTACAAAGGTCATTATCAGACTCAGATTTTCTCTGCCCGTTTAAAACACAATAAAAATAAAGTGAGTGCTTTAATAACTATGATTAGTAAAGAAGAAAGCATATCATTGAGCCATCTGTTTAAATATTTGTGCTACCTTAGTTTTACTCAAAACAGCGTGAAAGGAGCAGCGAGGCAATTTTTTTTTCTTCTGTTTGTTTGCTTTTTAAAATCCTGACATTTTCTCCACTGGTTGCTGAGATTTATAACACAGATGAAAGAGCTCCTCTAAAATTACTGCCCTTTGAAATCAATAGCACAGTATTTGTAACGACTTTCTTTTTATTAGAGAGCACTTCATTATTATTTTTATTATAATTTTATGGGACAGTCTGGAACAGAATTCATCATTCACTTATTTGAAGTATCTCACTTACTCAGTGGCACAGATGGCCTGATCTGAGGAGATTTAATCACCCTATATTAGGGCTGCCTTGATGCTAAGTAAATGCAAACCATGAGAGAGACAGTAAGGAAGAAGTAACGTACAATAATAACATTGTCTTAGGCGCCGTTAAAAACTCTATGGAAGCTAATTGATTTGAGAACTTTGGAAGTTATGGTTTTAAAGCGGGATCATTTTACTTTTCCTCCAAATATTAATATAATAATACTATTATACTATTATAACATATAATAATGCTATATATATTATATATTATATATTATATTATATATATATAATATATTATATATATTAGTATAATAATCCTACTTATGGGGAAGGGATTTTGAAGTTTTTAACTATCGGTAAAAAATACATTTTACACTAAGACTCAATACGTGCGCACACACACACAAATATTCATGCACATATGGACACAAAGCAATTTAAGAAGCAGTATCTGTCATTATAATATGGGATTCACTGTGCTTTTTTCTAACCTCTTTTATTTTTTTTTTTTAATGCCAGTCATCATCCACTAAACTGTTTTTTTATAAATGGTCTGGGCCCTTATATGAAAAACAGATTCAGGAGGTTCCTTTGTGTTTGAAATGGAATAATGTGTGAGAGTGCTTAGTGTGGTAGCTGACACATGGTAAACATTTGATATTTATAGCAGTTCTTATGAGAAATGTCTTGAGTGAATTTTGCGACTTACTACAATTTAAAACAACCAGGAAGTGCTCTGTCTATACAAGCGTCTTCTTCTGAAATTTATTTTTTTCTATGTGTTTTCTCCTATCTTGGATTCAATCACCTGGTTCTGAAAAATTAGCCAACTGACTTGGTATTATAGAAGACCTAGACTGGGAGACGGGAAAACCATAAACTTGAAGGAGATAAATCAGTGGAAGACTGACATTTCCTTTCTCTTTTCAGCTTCCTGGTTCACTGACTTGCTAGATCTTATGTGCATAGTGTGATGTAGGCAAGGAGGTAGAAATGTAAATTCCATAAAACTGCATCTTTGTAAAAGAGTTACAAAAGTCAGTAAACTGTGACCACAGAGAAAGACAAAAGGAAAAAAAAAGGATAAAGAGAAGTAGACACACATAGGAAAAAAAAAAATGAGGATTTCTCTAACTTTTTGTCTCTGTGTTATATCATTCACTTAACTGTTGCAAGCTTGGAAGGAAACTTTTTAAATCTTTTAGCTAACTTGAAGTATCGTCATCCTTAATTTATTTATTAAATAAATATATATTTACTGAGAACCAATGTTTCCACCGTAAAAGAACCTACGTTTTATACACGTTTTAGTCTGTTTGGTTAAGAGAGGAATTATACTTTCTAAAATGTTAAATGCCTCGCCTGTGGTAAACTAACCACAAATCAAGAAATATGGAAACATGGTGTTTGTGACATTTTCAGAAACTTGTTCTTGGAGAGTAAGAATCTGAAACCCATGACGGCATGAACTTTGAACCAGACTTAGAAAACATTAATCTGGATTACCACAGCTGAGAACCAGGTGAAGTGCATTTTTAGGGAGATCAATAACCAAAGATGAAAACGAAGTGATAAAAGTATACGGTAAAGACAAAAAGAGGGCTTCCTTTTCTTTATTTTTTTAACGTTTATTCATTTTTGAGAAAGGGGGGGGGGAGGGGCAGAGAGAAAGAAGGAGACACAGAATCCGAAGCAGGCTCTAGGCTCTGTGCTGTCAACCCAGAGCCCAACTTGGGGATTGAATCCACAGACTGTGAGATCATGACCTGAGCTGAAGTCGGACACTTAAGCGACCGAGCCACCCAGGCACCCTAGTGTGCTTCCTTTTCTATGCAGACTCGCGTCATTTCTGTCCAGAGGATGAAAAAAGGAGAATTTTTCGTTGACCTTTGCTATGGACCAAATGCTGGTCTCACCCAAATTCTTATGTTGAAGCACCAACTGTCACTGAAATGGTATTTGGAAATGGAGGCTTTGGGGGGTGATTAGGTTTAGATGAAGTCATGACAGTGGGGCCTCAAAGACACATGGGATTTGTGTCCTTGGGAGAAGAAGGAGGAGGAGGAGGAGGAGGAGAAGAGGGGAGAAGAGAGAAGATGCTAGAGCTCTCTATTTTTCTGTCACATGAAAACACAGAGAGAAGGTGTCTGTCTGCAAGCCAGGAAGAAGAACTCTCTCTAGGAACCGCATCTCCCAGCCACTCTGTCTTAGACTTCCCAGCCTCCAGAACTGTGAGCAATAAATGGCTGTTGCATAAGCCACCCAGTCCAAGGTATTTTGTTATAGCAGCCCGGGCTGGTTGATCCATCTTTAGTATCCAGCATTTGATAAGAGTTGATGCAACGTTCCTTGTTTAGCTCTACTGTAGCCATAAACTTCTGAGACGCGTTCTTTACACTGAGCTCTGTAAGGACAAGAGCTTACAGAGCTTGGAGATGATGAACAGGCCTGCAAAGGTGACGGAGCCTGGCGAAAGCAGGCTGTGGCTGATGAACGGGTGTGAGTTCTTCAGGCAGAAGTGCAGTCTCAGCAGGAGCACAGAAGTGTAGGTAGGAAGGGGAAAGGTCCAGCATTTTTCCAATTATTAGCTTTTGTTTTATAGTCGTATTTTTGCCCGAAGTGGCCATTCTCTATCCTCACGTCCTCAGTTTAACAATGCAAGTTAATAGGAGCTCCAGCATAAGCTTCCGGTCATAATATGCTGCTTGATGAAGGTGGGGCTGCCTAAATTAAATACTATTGACATAGAGGCTTTAAACGCTGAAGCCCAGTCACAGGGATCAAACGATCACAAGAGGAGACGTGTGGGAGAGTTCCTCAGAGGCTTCCCCACGCAGCAGACCTAAAGACAGAATTTCTCCTGTTGACAATCTGATTCGTAAGAGGTCTAAGGTAGAAACAGCCTAGCCACCCCCCATGGCTAGTGACTTGATCACAAAATGCAAGGGTCACAGTCATCAGAAAAGATGGGGCCAAGCACAGACCTTCACTGCAGTATTTTTTGATGTTGGGCACCCAGACTCTGGAGCCAAACTGCCTGGATTTGAACCGTGGCTCTGTTCGATAGAGTTGTCCATGCCAACTTCGTCTGGACTTGCTTATCTGGAAACTGGAAATGCAATACGTCACAAGGTTGTTAGGAAGATTAGATGAGATGATCCGGGTAAGCCCTAGATCAGGCCAATCATTTCTACTCCTTGGACCTAGAATTTCCCACTTCAAAAAACATTCTTGAGAAGAAGGCATTGTAGAACCAAGAATTAAAAGCAGGGGGGAGGGGCTGGGTGCCTGGGTGGCTCAGTTGATTGAGCATCTGATTGTTGACTTCAGCTCAGGTCATGATCTCATTATCGTGAGATCCAGCCCCACATGGGGCTCTGCAGTGAGCCAGGCGTGGAGCCTGCTTAAGATTCCCTTTGCCACTCCCCTCGCCCCACCCTCCACCCCGCTGCATGTGCACGCATGCGCTTGCTCATATGCGTTCTCTCTCTCTCTCAAAACACACACACACACACACACAAAACAGAGAGTGGAAGGAGAGTGGGAAGCCATCTAGTCCAAGATAAAGAGAATAAAGCTCAGAAGGATCAAAACCCCTGCCTAGGATTACACAGTTGTCATTAAAAGTCAAAAGCCAGGGGCGCCTGGGTGGCTCAGTCGGTTGAGCGGCCGGCTTCGGCTCAGGTCATGATCTCACGGTCCGTGAGTTCGAGCCCCGCGTCGGGCATGTCATTCAAAGTCAAAAGCCAAAGACCAACCCTTCTGATTTTCAGGGTAATCCCCCAAGCACTCCTGGGCATGACCTCCACTGATTAGGAACGCTTCTCCGCAAGCTGACGAGATGAGTCGGTCATACTCCATAGACAGTTGTCTGCCCAGACATCCTCTTCCCTTCCTGCTCGTCCATAGCTAGCCTACATCACTGCTCTTAACACATTCTGTTATTGTCAGCAGTTTTGCGTTTTGCTAAAACATCATTGTAGTCTCAGATTCTGCCTAAAGCCTCTCACGTTTGAAGTCTGCAGTTTTCTGGCCATAATTAGGCATCTCATTAATATTGTTGTAGCATGTCTTTCCTGTTTGAGTAGAGCCTAAGCACGTCAGTGCCTTCACTGCAGAGAGATGTGTGTATGGAACTACCCTCTACGTCTGCCCTTTCAGAGAAGGCCACCCTGTCGCTTCCTAAATGTGTTTCCTAGGGTTTCTCAACAGTGACTTACTGGTCATCCTGCCCCGTGGGACCATAACCTAATTTATGGGAGAAAATGTAAGGGTTTAAGAGCTCATTCACGCTTCTTGATTTTTCTCCGTGGGCCCAAGTTGCTTTTTAAAATCGTCACAAGTTGCTTCAAAAAAGTTTAAAAGAATTAATAATACCTGTGTACCTCTTGGTTCCCCCAAGCCCGGTTTTTCTTGCTTGGCTGAGTAGCTTAAGGAAGGATAAAGAACATGTTTTGCTAGAAAACAGTTGTTTCGGTACAATAATTTGTGCGTTATGTCATCTTATAGTGCTGAGTGTAAATTTATCTTTGAACCATGTTTTATTAACTTTTTCCCCCATAGAGTTACATCAAAAGACTTTCTAAATAAATGATGTGCTCAGGGCTGCTCGTTCTTACATGCATACCAATTACTTCTATTGGTTGCAAAACACGTAGTCAGTACTTTAAACAACCATGATCATATCACAAACTAAAATATTCAACATCTCCATCTCGGTATGCTGTCACCAGGCAGACAACGATTAGAATTGGTAATCAGTTTCACTGCTGGTAAGTTGAGTGGCACTGATGCATTTTATATCCATGCTTATGCCAAACTCAATTAACATTCGAACACAGTGTGTTTCAAACACGCTGACCTAACCTCAGAGAACAACACGTTTATTTATTTCATGTTAAAAGCTCTTACATTTCATGAAGGGTTCTTAAAGCAGAGATATTTATTGTCACAATAATATTTAAGTTGGAGCTTCTGAAGAAATGCAAAAGCAAATACACTTTAAAATTCCTACTGTAAGTGATGCAAGCCCTCACTATGGAAGAAGAGAAGAGCAGCACAGGCTATAAATCTTCCGAATTTTAAACTTATATGGAGATCCTGTCTCCTTACAGGTAACGTTTTAAATAGCCTAAGGTTCTTGATTGTTTTTGTATACCCTCCCAAAAGAACAGTTGAAATGAGTTTATGTTAAGAGTGAAATTTTAGGGGGCGCCTGGGTGGCTCAGTCGGTGAAGCGGCTGACTTCGGCTCAGGTCATGATCTCGCAGTCAGTGAGTTCAAGCCCCGCGTCGGGCTCTGTGCTGACAGCTCAGAGCCTGGAGCCTGTTTCAGATTCTGTGTCTCCCTCTCTCTGACCCTCCCCCGTTCATGCTCTGTCTCTGTCTCAAAAATAAACAAAACGTTAAAAAAAAAATTAAAAAAAAAAAAAGAGTGAAATTTTAGGTTATGTATATGTGTATTTCCCTACTTGTCTATTTATATGCCAGTGTCATCACCAATTATTAATGCGTAAGCCAATGAACTGAATAAGGTTCATACGTGAGATTAAAAAGACTGCACGATGATCTATATGGATACATATGTATGGATGTATGTGTATTTATGGTGTGTATAATAACCTCTTCATAAACAACATATTAACAGTACATAATAAGCTTCCCCATGTCAGATTAGTTACGTTTTCAGAATAAGAATGAGTAAATAACCATAAACTTAAAAAAATCAGCACTTTTTTTTTGTTTCAACGTTTATTTATTTTTGGGACAGAGAGAGACAGAGCATGAACGGGGGAGGGGCAGAGAGAGAGGGAGACACAGAGTCTGAAACAGGCTCTAGGCTCTGAGCTGTCAGCACAGAGCCCGACGCGGGGCTCGAACTCCAGGACCGCGAGATCGTGACCTGGCTGAAGTCGGACACTTAACCCACTGCGCCACCCAGGCGCCCCTAAGTCAGCACTTTTTGAGGAAGGATCACCAATGTAACAATACTGATCTGAAGTTTAGATTGAGTATCGACTGTGAAAATTGGGGCAAGGCTTTGCCAACATGATGGCAGAACATCTGGCTAAAAAAATGAATGGTGCTGTTAAGTCATCCATCTGTGTCTACACAGTATGAACAGTCATATACTAAGAAACACTGGGCTGGTTAGCACAGTATAGATAAAGCGTCTCAATATTTAAAATTCTCTCCGAGTGAACATCTGGACAGTGGAACATTTTTTTCTCTTTACATCTGTATGTTTGCAAGTTGCAGAGACACAACCCTGATGTACAAGATTAACACTGCATTTCTTTTCAAAAGTTTGCCATTTATAGCTCATTTAATATTATCTCCTTTTAATCGTATTTGCTGAAACCACGTGGTGTGGAAACACACATCGATGAAAAGACAGAGGGATGACACTGAAAATCTTTCGTATCTCTGAGTAGATTTTATGAAACATTTATGGGGAGGAAATGGAAAACAACAATATTAAATGTAAGGATAGCATTTCTCTTCAAACCTGTTTCCCTGGGTGAGTCAAGTATTTTGAACTTGACATTGACAGCCAGTATCGGAAGGTTCCCAGTTTGGGGGAAGTAAGTGTTTAACGCACGTAGAAAGAATGTTTTTAGAAGAGGAGGACGAGGGTGACGCCTGAGTGGCCCAATCGGTGAAGCGTCCAACTCAGTTTCGACACAGGTCTTGAGTTTGAGGCCTGAATCTGGCTCTATACTGATAGTGTGGGGCCTGCCTGGGATTCTCTATCTCCCTCTCTCTCTGCCCCTCCCCTGCCCACATGCTCTTTGTCTCTCTAAATAAATAAATAGATAAATAGGGGAAAAAAAGAAAGAAAAAGATGAAGACAGAGTTCCTTGAATCTCTTTTATACCTCTTTTATTTTTCTCACGTTCTTGATGACCTGTGAGCATTTCCTTGATCATCCTTAGAAGCCAGCCTGGAGAACCTAGCCTTACATACTAGGAGAATATAATATAATTAGTGACAGTAGGTTACAATAATATGACAACCTAGAGGGGAGAAGAAATGCTCTGGCATGGTTTCCCCTGTAGTTTTTTTCGTTTCTTCCTACAAAGTATAGCTACATTAAAATAAATTATTTTTCTAAAGGCTCCTTGTTCGATGAGAGAAATTTTGATCTACTTTATGTGCCTTAAACAAATGCTAATTCTCTGTAGAAAAAGAATTATATTTAAAATTTAATACCAGGAAAAATATTCTTTGTTATCCACTGCTCTTGCCCAGGAGGAAAAAAAATATCTCTTTTATTTCTTGTTCAGTAGTGACATTTCTGATGAAAGCATTTGTTTCAGCCAATTTATTTTTGTAGCAAGCTTGATTTTATGTAGCATCACATGGCTCAGTTCAACTGACATCTTTTTTCAAGCAGGCACATTTCCAGAACAAAACTGAGGCCCAACTTGGGAACTGACTGCAGGTGTCTTCAACTGTACATTTGCAATGAACATCCAGACACCCCGCTCACGCTATTAGCATGAATCTCATATAAACCCAAAGCTGTTCACCTGGCAGAAAAGTAACACAATGCTGAACCTACTCTGGCAGAAGATTTTATTGATGCAATTGCCTGGGGTACCCTGGGCCACTATACCCATAAAAAATAATAATTAAGCTGTGGGATGTATTACATTCTACAGCTTAGCACCTGAACTAGGCTCAGAGCATTGATTAATATTTCTATTTGTGTGTCTTGTTTTCTGTCGGGGAAGGAGGGTCCTACAGACCATCCGTCATCTTTCATTTCCATTTTACTTTTATTACTGCCTCTATTAAAAGGGAATCAAGAAAGCAATGAAGTTTCTTTTGTAATAAAACAATAGGAAGGCCTATATCCTGACTGTGTTTTTTAGATTGAAATCATGTAGAGTTACTTGTATTTTTTTTATTTGAAACTACTAAGCTCTAGTCACGCTGACTCCCTGTAGAGCGGGGAGGTGGGATGTGAATCACACAGCGTCTACAGTTTGTGTTTTGAGCGGTGCTTACTAGTCAACCTCCCATGGGCCCAGGAAATTCCTCACCTTAGCCAGACCCAGTGTCCCAGGGGCATGGACTCCCCCAGGTCTGGAAGCTGTCTTTCCCAGATGACACCTGTAAACAGCTGAAATGTAAAATTCAGACTGCCTGGCACTCTCACAGTCTGCTTGTACTGACACTAACCATATTCTCATGCCTACCTTGTAAGAATGGAGACCAAGTAGAACAAAAACCCACTGTGTGTCCAGTAGTTTTCCCAGACTGTCTAGAGCTCTTGACATAGCAGGGAAAGGAAGGAGTCTGTAGGCTTTCTCTTCTTCATGATGTGCTTTAAAAATTTCCCCAATAATCCCTATCGTACCACCTCATGGAATTTTTTCCAAGTTCTGCTACATGACAGGTACCAATTATGAAGAAAGCTGTCTTACCTGATAAGTAGTGGTCTACATTCCTTTTGAAGGTGCGAGCATTCTCTTCTAGTCCATTTCTGGACCAGGTATATGTCCAAGGCATATACCTCTCCAAGGGGAGAGCAACAGACAAGCTTCCATATCACTTCTTTTTTTTTTTTATGTTTATTTATTTTTGAAGGGGAGAGAGAGAGTGAGCACACATGAGCAGGGGAGGGGCAGAGAGAAAGGGACAGAGAATCCAAGGCGGGCCGTGTGCTGACAGAAGAGAGACTGATGCAGGGCTCAAACCCACGGACGGCAAGACATGACCTGAGCCGAAGTCGGACACTTCACCGATGGAACCATCCAGGTGCCCTGCTTCCGTGTCACTTCCGAAGGGTAAGAGTTTCAGCCAAGTCCAGGCCGGCCCATCTGCCCTGTTGAAACCTGGGGCTTGTCACCAGGAGGCCGGAAGTTGGCAGCAGGACCTCCAGAATGAAGTTGGCAGAATGGCAGAAGCCAAACAGTTCAATGAGACAAGGGCAAGGAAAGTTCAAAGAGACAAGGAAAGGGCAAGTTCAATGAGACAAGGAAACAGGGAGCAAGACTTTTTCAGGATCGAGAAATTCTGAATCACCCAGAAAGCCAGTCCTAATAACAACAGCTCCTTAAAAATAACATCAAAAACAAAGCAAAGCATAAATAGCCAGACAGAGAACTTTGTGAGGTCTTCAGATGGGGGCAAGCATCATTGGCAACTTATTGGCTGTTGGGCATAAAAGCAATAATGAAATGCATGCGATTCCTGACATCTACTATTTAAACTCATTTGCCCATTTCTTCCAATCATTAAGAAAGTACGGGGGGTGAGGGGGGAATGGAAGCAACCTGTCAAGGTAGCACGATCACATGTCCCAGTTTGTGAGGACAGTTGCAGATTTTGTCTTTGTCCTTTGTGTAACCACCAAGAGAATCTCCTTTGACTCAAAAAAGGTTCCTGATCTCAGTGACAAACTCCACGGTCACCCTGTTTAGAGGGGTCCAATGGGGAAAAAGAGGGAGGAAACAAGGAGATGGCCATCATCTATTTATTCAACAAATATGTATCGATCTTTTACTCTGTGTCGGTCTGTGGTGATACAGCTATAAAATGAGATGGCCATATCTCCTCTCCTCATAGAGTCAGCCACATAACAGGGAAGATCAACAGCTCAAAGGGAAAGTCAATGTCTGATTAAAATTAATGTAATAAAGGGCAACCAGGTGGCAATTAGAGAGTGTTACCAAAAAATAATATAACTATTCCAAAAACATGAAATCTAAAAAATGAAAGCTGTAGAAAATAGGATGTGTCATTGACCTTCCAGCCCCGGTAGCGAGATGGACTCTACCTCCTGTTTGTACTCTGCCTCCAACTTGATGGGAAGGAGTGGGTGAAAATTTCCTTTAATGGATGTCGGGTTCGTTTAATTTGTCAGCCTGTCCACTCGCAAATATGTATTAGTTCCTACAATGCTCAGAACTCTGTGTCTATCAGGCAGGCAATGAGGTGACAGACCTTATCCTCACAGGGCTGGAGGAGTTGAGTTCTGAGTAGTGAGAACAGTCCCAGAGACTTACAGACCAGCATTACAGAATCCTGAGAGGTCAAACTAAGCATATGCAGTTTTCAAAAGTAGTTTGTATTTGAAATATTTAAAAAAAGAATTGTTGTCATCGTGTAAAAAATAAGGCTGTAACTTCTTTTAGGTATCCTTTATAAGTTTAACATCTCGCTATCGTTTTTATGTTTAGGAACACATGGTATGTCAGGGCGTGGGTGGGCATGTGTGTCTTTTTGTGCTTAAAGACTGGGAGTATATTTTTCGAGCTCTGGGAGCTGACATCTTGGCCCGAACTTCCTTCACTGGGATTTCCTGGCACTTTATCCATTCTGTTTGGCCTGCTGCTGACTATGATAGCAGTCAGTACACCGTTACCACCCACCTACTTGGTGGCCTCTAAGAGATCAGAGAAGGGTCAGCAGGGCCCTAATGCTACCCCTCCATCACCTCTCCCACCATGGTTCCATTAATAGCATCCAGCCTATCTCCTCACCAACCTCTACCTATATATAGACCCCACGCTTTCCCTCCTGTAACAACATCCCACAGAGCCGGGGTCTTGAGGATGTCCCGAAATTGAAGTAGAGCTTATGATTATCCCACACTACCTTTACCAAATGCTAGTATTAAAAGGGAAAAAAAAAAATCTACGTGTGACTACACTCCCTTCCCAAAAAGAGGGAGTTATTGTGTAGACTGGCCTGAGTGCCTAAATGTATGATAAACCCCCTGGGTATGAAAGAAAAAATTACATACATATAAAGAGAGCCAGAGGAAGAATTTCAAATCAAGCAACTGATTGACTTCCAAAAGACCTCTTGGAACCAAACTCTTAAAGCCATTCAGTCCCTTTTGTTTTGATTCATTAATCACCAAGCGGCCTTCTGATGTTAATTTACTTTCCCCAGTGGGAGAAGGGTACCTAATGGGTTGACTCACGTATTCCAAACCAGTTAATAGTTAGAATTCCCAGTGTACATTAACAACTTATCACTGTGGCCTGCTGAGAGTGCTGTAGGATTATAACTGCTGTGACTCCCTCCTCTGGGGACTGATGGCCGAGTCAGCCAATTATTGGAGGAGGTGGTGCAGAAGTTACCTTGCTTCTCTGCTAGGGCCCTCCCCCCCATAACATTTAGGGATTCAAAAAGCTGCCATGTTTTTCGGAGCCAAAGAATGATAATAGTTAAGATGACTCCTCTTAAAACCGTAGCTGACCCCGATATGAGAGTGAAAATTGGTTGAAGTCGAGAGAGGAAAAAAAAGAATTCAAGCTTGTATTTATCTCTGCATTCCTATAGTTTAGTATAATTTTTCCAAAGTATTGAATAATTTATTTTCCAACTATATTTTGCCATATTTACCACCTGTGCTATGAACTTAGATATTTTTCTTTAAATTAACATTAAATTAGGGGCTCCTGGGTGGCTCAGCCAGTTGAGCGTCAGACTTTGGCTCAGGTCATGATCTCATGGTTCATAGGTCTGAGCCTCGCGTTGGGCTCTGTGCTGACAGCTCAGAGCCTAGAACCTACCTCCGATCCTGTGTCTCCCTCCCTCTCTGCCCCTCCCCCGTTGCGCACACTCTCTCTCTCTCTCAAAAATGAGTAAACATTAAAAAAATTTAAATAAACATTAAATTAAATCACTTTTTTTACTGAGCCAAATTCTGTGACTTCCTTTGGAATTACATGTGCTAAGTTCTATTTCTACAAATCCATGTAAATGTATATAGGCATGATATCTGTGCGATCATTACGCTAAAATCCCCACACATACCATCTGTGAAACACGGAATTCCACTTTAAGGAACATTGGTTGATCTCAGTTCCTGGAAAGCAGAGGGTAGAAGCTGCCAGAGGAGAGGATGACACAACACCCCAGCCTCACTCCTTCAGCACCTCCCAGCTGATCCAAAGCCTCTTTTCCCTTGAACCTGGGATTCACCCAACAGTGACAGAGACCATTGCTTCATAGAACTGTTTTGAATAACAAGAATGGCTAAGAGAGAAAACCTGCTTGCTGTCCTGACTTTAGCAATTCTCTGATAGAAAAGAGTACTCTCGTTTTTCCAAGTTTTTGTCAAGTGTTTTATGTGACAGTGACACTCTTGGCCCCTTAACAGCAGTCTGAGGCTACTTGATAGATTTTCAAGGGCAGTGATGTATTTCACTGGTCAGTAGAGCCTGTGCCTGAAGAATGCATTTCCAAGACCGTTGGCTCAGGTTAGAGATGTTAGAAATGACCCTGCCCTGAGATTTTTCTCTATTAGATCTTCTGGAAACCTCGCCATAAACAGACACACAGAACACTGGTCTGAAGCTGGGTGGCTTTTATGTGTCTGTTTGGATTAAAACAATGAAAGGAGATTTTGTTTCTTGCCAAAGCCTGCTCTTAATTTCATCAGCCTATACTGCAAACATATATACATGACATTCTGCTATTAGGTGCATTGGGTAGGACAGGGTAGAGATTACAGTTGCCACTCATCACCTTATCATCGCTGATACCTCCTGCCTATCAAGCCCACCAATGCCATTTTCCTATGCAAAGGAGAGATTATTTGGAGGATCATTCGCATTTCATCAAGAGACTATCAATTTGTCGGTTGCAATGGTGATGTTGGTTGACTGATCATGCCACAAAAGAACATTAAAAACCTTTAATGCTTTATCAAAGTTGTTTATAACCCAAATATTTGCACAAAAGGCCGGTCTGTCTCTTGGAGAATACAAACATTTGTTTTAAAAGGGGAATCTCAAACTGCAAAATGAACAGTAAAAGGTAGAATTGAGCTAGAAATGAACATGACAAGGTGCAATATTCATTGTGTGTTATCAGATTTAATTTCGCGTAAGAAATGAATTTCTTCAGCTTATTTTTTAATTAGCTTAAGCAAGTGCATTCAGGAGCCAATAACACAGACTTGCGGGAACTGAATTACTGAAAGGGTTTGGAGCCCGGGCTCTAAATCACAGGCCTTGAGCTGATCTCATAATTAACACCGAGCTGAAGCCCTGCATCGAATGCTGCGGAAATACCTTTGCCAAAGAGCGGATGGGGAACACAGCAATCGTTATACCCAGGCAGTAGCATCTCAGGGACTACAAAGCCTCGCCGAACATTGGGAAGTCGGTTACATCAATGCGCTAAGCAGTTAATGTCCTGTCAGGCACATCTGTGTTTACTACCATCAGATAGTCCCAGCTGTTCACATTGCCTCTGTTTGATGGTCATTCTGGGACCTGCGTGATGTTGAGAAGCTTGTTATTAGAGAAGTAAATTCCTTACTGAAGATTGATCAAGGAAGGATGTAAACTCCGGGATGCTGGAGTTGGTTCATAAAGTTGAGGACATAGACGTGTACTGGCAATTACAGAAGGTGAATTTATTTAGGACTCTTGATCAAGGCTTTTAGGGGTCTGTTATTGCTTTGGTTTAAATTATGCTTTCAAATCATTCCTGTAGTCAGGTTCTTTTAGGGCACCTCAAATAGATATAAACCATTCCCTTCCTGTGGGCCCTGGAAGCAGGCAGGTGCATTGCGACTATACAGATAAGGAAAAAAGAGCCATTGAGATGCCAAGAGCAACCTTTCAATCAAACAGCTTTTTGCCGAGGCCAGGTGCTGTGGATTTAGAAGAGGAAAGGTAACGTGTCTGTGCTGGGGGGTGGGGTTCTGTTTGCTTCTCACGGATCTGCTCTCTGCCCTTCTGTACCGTGCTTTCTGCTCGGGTGGGGGGGGGGGGCATCTCAGGATTCCGCGCTCTCTGGCTGCCCCCTCTGGCTCCGCTGCTGGGGTTCCACGGCAGGAGAGGCAAGGGAGGTAAGAGCACCCTCTCCTCCTCTCTGGCCTGCCTGCTTCCACCTGACTGCTCTGAAAGGTCACAGAGCAAGGGCTCTGGACTCCTTGCTTTCAGCTTTCTTTGAGCTTAGGGTGGTCACAGCCACTCATTTACTATCCCAGATGCCGTACCACCCCTTGCCAGCGTCTTTCTTCCTCCTTTAAAGCCTCTTTGAACTGTCCTAGCTTGAGTGTGCCATCTTGTTAGGACCCTGGTGGACGTAACATCCCCTGCCCCAAATGAGCTCACAGGCTCTTTCTTTGGTGGAAAGCACAAACGCTACATAAACGCTCAGAGGACAGATCAAGACTTGGGTTATTCTACGAGTAACACACCCCAGCCCACACAGACCTTGATACTTCACCAGGGGACAAGGTCATAAAGTCTCTGTCTTTTCCTCTGAGTTCCTCCTGCTTTCCCAGGGTGCACTAGCAAGATAGACGCAAAGGACAAAAGACTGAGACGTCAGCCTCACTTTCAAGAGCTGGACATAGTCTTTTACAAACGTTTGCCATCAATTCGAGGGGTTTTCCATCCCATTTCCACTCCACTGTGCTCTCAGACTTTCCCCAGGCAGCTTCCCAAGAGTACCTGGTGAGGGAAGTCCTCTGGACAAGAGATAAAATCTGCTGTGGCCCAAAATGTTCTGATCCATGCAAACACTATACATCATTTTTACTGTTAAATTCAGAAATAGTCAAGCTTAGACTCTCTAACTATGGCTTAAACTGTAGTTGGCCATTTTGGTGCACCCAAGCACTGGTTAGAGAGTTGGGTAAAGCAACTTAGCATAAATGCAGAAGTCCCACACCAAGTGAGGATGGACAACCACATTTCTACTCATGCAGTTATATATCTGGGGGTAGGATTTGGTCTCAGCCATTAACCAAAGTGAAATTTAAAGAAGAGTGCGAAGAAGGAAATGCTAAGCAGTGGTCATTGTTGCCTTTTCAATAAAACTTTTATTGCTCAGGATGAAGGACTTGTATCTCTCCTGGAGAGTGACTCAGCAAAGTTAACTGGCTCAGAATCCTCTAAAAGCTCCCACTGGGTTAAAAGAAGAACTCTTAGCTGCTCCGTGCTGCCTTTATTTCTGGCTATGGACCACCTTCGTGGAATGACTCAAGGTCTCCACAGGTACAGCAATTTCTTTTTTGGCAACTTTATTGTCAGACAGTCTGCCTTCTGGGTATGTTGTTATCGCTGTAGTCAATTGATGTTCTGATATTGTTCTTGGCAGGCTTGGTTTTCCAGGGCAGTGCTTGGGGAAAACCCATGAAAACCTGGCACCGTTTTATGCACTTTTCCTTCTTGTGTATTGCATTATGCAAGAATAGAGATGGGAAAATACTTTTCAAAAACATGGCACCAGTGGATGGAGAAAAGGAGTAACATCAGTCTATAAAACTCTGTCATTGCCAGGCGGTCCCATGAGGAGGAGCTCTGCAGTGTATGAAGTTTTAGCACAGAGCTGAAATTGTTTGCTTTTCTCTTAATCTCAGGTAGCAGACTGACCACATTTAACTCCTATCAAAACTCAGATGTGCAAAGAAAACATCAATACTTTATTTTGTCTTAAGCTGGTCTGAGCTTCCAACCCTGTCACTATCTAAGCACCCCCACACCTCTATCCTCTGCCAACTCCCCCATCTCCCACCTACTGATTAACAGGAAAAAACTTGGTAAACATGTGATCCTGTTTAAAGCATAATCCATTTGGATAATTGAAACACCCCAGTTAGGGTGTTTAGTCTTTTGACTGAACACGTTTTCCTCTGAGGTAACGCCCATTCCGTGTCTTTCCTTATGGTATTATCTGGGCACCTTGGTTGACTGAGGTGACTTATGAAACTTTCCAAGAGTAGAGAATAGTTAGAGTCCTTCTACCCAAGCTTCCTGCCCCTTATCATCCCTGTGCTGCTTGCTCTAAAGGTATTAATAGCTAAAGTCTGTGGCCGGGTCACTTGTGATTTTGATTGAGTTCTGCTGGGGCCTGTTAGCACTCTCTTACAGTTTTGACCTCATTTGGGTTTGTGCTCTTTCTGTTGACTTCTTTGAGACATGGCTGTAACGTCCATTTGGCCCCATTTTGGTTATCCTCAACTGTCCATGCCAGAGAACCATGTTTTCTCATATAAGCAATCCCTCTAGCCTCTTCTCTGGTGAAACCCTACCATATCTTCCGTGCACACCACTTAAGAACCAGGGGATGCTTGGGAAAGCTAAGTATCAGGTGTTCCCTCTGCCTGGGCCTGGTATATCACTGGGTCGATGTGATTTATCCTTGACTGGGGTGAGAACGTCTCTCAAAGTCACAAATGTAGTTAAGGGCAAGAGACGATGTTCTCAGTAGTCCTGTCAATGTGTTTTGCAAGCCTTCTTTTCTCCAAGATGATGACCAAAAAGGAAAACTCAGGAGACAAATACATGGCTATATAACTCTCCTTTGTACCCTCTTCTGTGTCTCTTCACACACATTTTCTGGGATCAGAAGAAGGAGAACCTTTATTTGAAATGCTCACTTATATCCATTTTCTTAACTCCTGCTAAGCCCCAATAATGTCAGAAGTATTGTAATGCCTGAAGTTCCGAAACCTCCCACAAAAGTCCGCCAGAGTCATAAGTCAAAGCCAAGCGGCAAGGGTCGTTTATTGCAGGTTCGAACCTGGACCTCTGTGCACTCGTAGCCAGTGACGAGCAGAGGCCTCGATCAGGGTTGGTACAGCGTTTTTATAGACAGAGACAAATAGCACAGGGGAGGTTTCAAATTATGAGGGGCCTGATTAGTTGATTTTAAAGTAAGGACATTTGTTGTTCTCTGATTGGGCATCCTTTGTCCTTTGGCGGGAAGGCTTTGTCCGTTACTTGTGGCGGGGGAAGGGGGAAAGGGGAAGGGGAGGAATGTGTTAAGCAAGCAGGTTTACAGAAGCGAGAAATGCCGGTTAGTTTATGTACAATCACTCATTCCATTACATATCAGACTACATTTAGGAAGGTTTACAACCCATTCTACTACACAGCGGGTTACATTCAGGAAAGGCCTCACAATGCTCGTAGCAAACAGCAAGCAAAACAGACTTCTCAGCAATTGTATTTCTTATCAAAGATCCATAATAAGCAGAAGAGAGAACTTAGCTTTAAACTAACGCAGGGCTGTCATTTGGATTTAAAGCTGTTCTTTTCAGTATCTTCTCTGTACTATATGTATTAGTTAGGTAAAGTAATGCTAGCTCTTATAACAACAGCCCCAAATCTCGGTTTGTAATATGGTACAGATTTCTTCTCAGTCCTCCCACAGTCCAATGTGGACTATTGGGGTGCGTTGGGCCAAGATGCTCTGTTATATGGAGTTATTCAGGGGCCCTGGGATATTTCCATGTTCTCACTCTTTGATCCTCTGAGATATCTGAGTTCTCCAGTGGGTTCTCTGCATTTGGCTGTAGCCAAGGAAAGAGTGTGCAGTTGGAGGAGTGTACAGGCTTGGGGGCCAGCCTTGGAAGTGGTAAACTTCACTCCTTACTCACCCTGGTATCGCTTAACTGCAGGAGAGACTGGGAAACACCATCTTGCTGGGTGTCCAGGACCAACATGAGACTAGTGTGATGAACATATGGCAGTGTCTCTGTCACAGTCTAGTGATAGTCTATTAACTGAGTCCTCCAAGATTGATAGTTGGCATTATAATAGTGGGTTAAGGATGAGGAGGAGATTAAAGGAATTTTTAGTATCCACTCCCAAGCTGTGAGCTTCTGTGACAGAAGCTGAGTATCTTTTACTTCAGGTTTCTTTTTTTAAAAAAGTAAATTAATCTCCTTGGGAATGTGGGTGCCTACTATGAGCTGGAGTAAAGATCTGGTATTCAGGCATGGGGCAAATAGTTTTTTTAACTTAAAAATTACCCCATTACAATATACTTTGAGTAGCTTTAATGACTCTTCCCCAACAGAAATATAAATATGAGAATGAACTAGAACATAGACACAGGTCATTGAGAAAAGATAAACACGCTGGTCTAGAGACCATTTAGTAAAGGGTTTTGAAGATAATTTCTGGTCCACACAGACATGCAGCCTGTGTGATCACACAGAATCCTCACTCAAGGGGTCCTCATGCTTGGTTCTCTCATCTTGAAATTCTTAATTTTTTTAACATGGCACCCCATGTTTCCAATTTGTACTATGTCCCACAAACTGTGTAACCAGTCCTGCCCACTTGTGATTGTGCCCAGAGGTGATTAGACATATCTAGATGCTAAGTGCCTTCAAACTGTACTCTGACAAGGCCTTTAGATTTAATGGAATTTCCTTAGAGACCTCTCCAAGATGGAGATGGGGGGAATCAAGCTGATGGTATGCCACCCACTTTTATTCATCAGATACATCCGGTTTATGCATGATATTTCATTGGAGGAATGAAGTCAGCACTAAAAACAAGTTGAAAACCATTGGGCTACAAAATTCGTCTCTGCTTTGATAGCATAACAAAAAATCAACTGCAACGAGGTGAAAAGAGATCTAAAACTCAGTTTTAGGGCATGTGGGTTTATTTCCTATTTCTGTCCTTTTTTAAATTTGAGGCCTTACCCAAGATAGAACTTGTCTAGGGCCCCTGGGTGGCTCAGTCAGTTAAGCGTCCAACTTCGGCTCAGGTCACGATCTCACAGTTTGTGGGTTCAAGCCTCACATTGGGCTCTGTGCTGACAGCTCAGAGCCTGGAGCCTGTATGAGATTCTGTGTCTCCCTCTCTTTCTGCCCCTCCCCTGCTCACATTCTTTGTCTCTCTCCTTCAAAAATAAATACACATTAAAAAAATTTTTTTAAAAAAGATAGAACTTGTCTGAGTGTCAGTTTATCTGTCAAACTGAGCTAATAGAGTATAATTATTGCCTTAATTAATAATATATGTGTGAATACTTTAACAATAATAAGCCCCCCATATGAATAAAAGACATTACAATAGCATAAAATATATTTTAAATAGATTATTTATAATAAAATTTAATACATAATGATACTAACTATAAGGAAATAAGGGGCACCTGGGAGGCTCAGTCAGTTGAGCATTGGACTCTTCATTTTAGCTCAGGTCATGATCCCAGTGTTGTGGGATCAAGCCCTATGTTGGGCTTTGCACTAAGTGTGGAGCCTGCTTGGGGTTCTCTCTCTCCCTCTGCCCCTTCCCTGCTCCCGTCCACATGCCCTCTTGTTCTCTGAAAAGAAATACATAAAAAATAATTAAATAAAAAGGAAGAGAAAAAAAGAATAGTGCATATTCGATTCTATGCTTCTTGGCTATTTAGTTGACAAGGCCTTACATGACAGGTCTTACTGGTAGCATTGTGTTGTCAATTCAGTAGAAATACTAAAATTAAAGAAGCAAGATATTAGTCAAATGTTGTTTCCCAAAGAGTGCTTAATGAAATGGCATTTAGTACTTAAAATGTTGAGAAACATCCCTTCTGTTCCGTCATACTCCAGAGTATACTAAGAGTATTAGAATCCTGGAATCCTGCAGTCGATGCTTCTAGAGAATAGCTATTGCAGAAAAGACCCTCTCGGCCGGTGCATTCCTCATTCTGGAGCTTCTGGACCCTCTGTGGCCCCCAACTCAGTGATTAAAGGGAGACACATCCCTCTGGTCTCTCTTGCTTGGTTTTGGTCCTTGAGCTACACCAATACCACGCGATGAAAGCCCTACACAAAGAAAAAGACTTCCTTTCTAGAGCAGAGCTTCCCTCGTTCCTTTCCAAAGGACCTTAACCTGATGTTTCAACCCCTTCCCATTTCAGAAGGCTCTTCCCAAACAGGAGAAGCTTTAAATCTCTCAGGAGTAGCTTGAGAGAAGAGGGAACAACAGAGTAATGTGGAGGAATTTGAAGGGGGGAAGGAAGGAAGGAAGGAAGGAAGGAAGGAAGGAAGGAAGGAAGGAAGGAAGGAAGGAAGAGAAAGATACTCCAAAGAGAAAAGAAATCCTAAAGGGAACCAACTTTAAAGACTACTCTGCTGGCAAGGAAGAGCCCTTAACCTCTTTACCTCTTTTCTTTTCCCACTGTCCTTAGTGTAACGGCCCTATTACAGTTGCCCTTGACGGACATACCAGAGGTCTTCTGGGTGGGGATAAAATGAGTTGCATGTAGGAGGGACAAAGCCTGAGTTCATCAGAGAAGTTACAGTTGACAGTCAACACACATAGATTTCTGACTCGTTTTGAAATATCATCCTTTTCCTGCCTTCCTCTCGTGTAGCAGCTCTAGGCCACGTAAGCGGTAGACTTGGGGTCACATGTAACTTCTAAGAAGTTGGTAATGTTGACTTGATGTTAAAGGATTACCAGAGAAGTTATTGGTAGGGAAACTAAAATCATGACCGTGATAATAATAAAAATCTAGCATTTGGGGGCATATACTATTACTAATGTAACTTACATTAATTACCTTAACCTCAAATTTTCCTAACCTCAGAAAGGTTACGTTGCTTATCCAAACCTGTCCAGCTTGTGCTTGGAGAACGTCAGGTCTTTGGCCCAGGATTCCTGAGCATTGAAGTCTATACCCTTCGCCCTGTCTTTACTGCTACTTTCTGTGTAGAAAAATCGACTATAGGAATAATAAACAGACCAGCAGACTTGGTAATCCCAACTTTAAATTTATATCTAGAACTACAAAAGAGCAATGTACTCTGGCAATTTTCTGGTGAATTTGATCTGTCTCTACAGCCAGACTAAATTAATCAGTCCTACCTGCTGGCTTGGTGATTGCTAATTTCTTCCTTCCTTTGAACAGTGACTCAAAGCTGTTAGAGAAGTCATCTCTCCTGGCGGGAAGGGGGTGATTTTCCGAATTCTTGCATCCTTCAAACCAGAAAAACACTCCAGCTACAATTTGAATGTATATGCTGGCCCTGCAAATCTACCAGAGGTCTTTGTAGCTCACAGCTGCCTTTTTTGACAATAGAGGCCAATTCTCACTCTCACCATCACGAGAGGGCATGTAGCTCAAGCATTCGATGTAAATTATGCTTAATCATACATTATTCACATTCTTATCAGCATTTAAGAGTTTATCTTTCAAAGAGTTCGTAAGAAAATCTACTCCTTTTACCTTTTAATGTCCTTGATTCAAATACGAAAAGGTAATTGTAAACATTTATGACTCTCAGACTATAATAAGTGTTTGAAGATAAACAGACTAGTTCTCTGCCTGAATCTCTAGCATATAAAGTTCATCAAAGTTTCAAAGTCTGTACTAGACTATAAGGTCCATGAAGGCAGGGAGGACGGCTGTACGGTTCACCATTGTATGTTCCAGGCTTAGTGCAGGGCACAGCGCATGGCAGGCAATCTCCAGAGCTCTACCCGCTACTCGTTCTCTTCACAACCCCTTTCTCACATTCTAGGACCGGCACTGTGGACTCATGGGGAAGAAATTACCCATAGTAACTGATTTTGGTTTACAAAATCTTTTCCCAGAGCTATTTTTATCAATGGAAATTTCAGTTTGATCCAATCATTCCATCAGCCAGTCTCACTGATGGGTGATTACATTGGGCCAGGTGTTCATGGTTCTTCCCTGAAAGTAGGTTATCATCTCCTCTGTGAAGTTTGGTGTTCTATTTGATCTCCCCTGGATTCTGACCTGCTTCTGAAAGCCACCTACTTGCCTTAATAGGCTCTCTGTTTAGATATTCTGATTTCATAGAAGGAAGTTTGAGCAAATTTGGAATTGATTGGATGTTGCGAAAATAATAATAATAATTAGATTTTCATTTGTCAAGCTATTTTGTGTCCATAATTTTTCCTTTTAAGCTTTTTACTTATTTATTTATTTGTATAAACTCCATAGTTCCTTTAATTTCTTCTACTTCATCCTGTGGTGCAGGAACATTAAGGGCTCCCGCTACCGCCCTGCCAAGCAGATACTGACAGGTCAGTAACGTACGTAACAGTGAAAAGAAAGAAGTCACAGAGTGTCCTTTTTTCCCCCTCTTCAGCTCCTCTTAGAGGCCTGTCTTGATTTCTTTCAGGCCTCGGGCCTGTTTTCGAGGCTGCTTTCAACTTTATGTAATTCTAATGGTTCTTTCTTTCCATGAACTCTACACATTTTAATGCCAAATAAACGTTTCCGCCACTCTTGTCACTAAGGACTTTCTTACTGGGTTGGCGTGCCCTAGTAAGTTCAATGGCAGAATCTCACTTCTTTGAATAGCTTCACAATTTTTGTGCACCTACCATAAAGACAAGCAAATTGACACCCTGCCAGGAATAGCCAGGGGAGATCTTAGAAGAGAGTTTGTAATGACATTGTTGCCATATTGCATGCCTGTAAATAATTCATTAAGTCAACCACCCTTTTGTTTTAAGCAAACACAAGCAGATGCCTTTTTAAACTGAATACAGACAACAATCTTCAGAAAAACATGATTGTAATATACCACTTAAAAAGAGCATATTTGCTTTATTGATTTTTGCAGTAGTAAGACACGGTGATTACTTCTGTTATCCATTTTGTCTTACTCATGGGCTTTGTCCTTCACTCTTACTATTTTATACTTGTGTGAATATGTGTGAAATTTCACGGTGAACAGCAAGGGTGTGGAAAGGTAATGATATCAATTCATAATCAATCAAGTAAACCCGGGCAGTTTTCCTGGTCAACAATATCTGCCGGGCCTGTGATGTTAGCACGGCAAACGGAATTCTGCTGACTTCTCGATTCCGAACAAAATATGTTACCAGATTACTAAGGGAAATGAACAGTTGCCAAAAGGGAAGCATCTCTGTTATATTTAAAGGACTCGTGAGTCTTTTAGATCAACCAATGTATATACAAGAGTCAGAGTTTGGACCGAAAATCATTGTGTTTATATTTTCTAAAAGGTAAGATTTTTCTGTGCTGAAACAACAATTTGCCTTTTAAATTCATGTATTTATTTATTAACATTCTGTGTTGTTCCCGGAAATACTTGGCCTGATTCACTCCTTAAAATGGTGATTTTTAGAACCTGTGTACAATAAACTGACTCAGATTGATGACTGTGGTAGTTCATAATCTTTCCTATCCATTAGAATTACATTTGTGAGCTTTTATACAGTGCATATGCCCTGCTGTCAGTAGTTGGATCTGATTGGTCTGAATGGGCCCCAGGCAATAGGTTCTGTAAAGTTTCCCAAGTATTTCTTATGTGTAGCCATGCTGAGAACTGACTCAGACTATCTCTCTATTGACTAGATTATCTCATATATTTGAGGATGGTCATTATAACTGGGAAATTCTGAACATAAATGTATTTAGTTATTAGCAGACAGTGAATTATAATTGTTATCATTGTAAAGATAGGTACAAAATTGTAGGTTGTTAGAGCTAGAAGCAAAATTGGAGAGGTGCCTTCTCTGTGGTATAAATGAATAGAAATCCCAGAAGATCCTTGAAGATTGCAACGCTAATTAGAGTCAAGTCCAAATGAGAATCTATAAATCTCAGGATTCTGATCCAGTTATCATTCCATTATACATAGAAGTTGGATTGACCAAAATGGAGATAAAGATAAAACCACTGGGTCTAATAGAGATAAAGAGGTGCACAGAGCAGAAAGAATCGAGGGGCTCTAGGGAAACAATACCTCAAGTCTGGAAGGGCACAGAGAGAAGACCCAGTGAAGAGGCTGAAGAGTCAAGGGGAAGCTACCAAAGTGGACGCTGATGACAGCGGGAACCCAAGACTGAGTCTTGACCAAAAGAAGTTAGAGTTTAGGTAAAGCGTTTGCAAACAGGCACAAACTTACAGCAATAATAACGGAGGCTGAGGTTGCCTCGAGTCCATAAATGACACGCTTCCTGTAGTTGCTCAGATTAGATTTCGAATGTCGATGGGCTTGGACTCTAGGCAGAGACAAGATGGGCAGTCTGGCTAGAGTCAGGCAATGATGCAGGGTGGGAAGCTGTTGTTGATAGCCAACACAACACAGTAGGAGCTTCAACACCTAATATAATCCTTGGGGGAGACCTTTATAAAGGGAAACCCTAACCAGATGTTCTGATTATCTCCATTAGTGAATAGATTGGAATATTAGTACAAGGTTTATTGGTTTCCTTCAAGTCTGTCATGGTGATTAAAATGAGTGCCAGATGGCTCTCCTGACCTAGATAGCTAAAGAAACATTGCCCCGTGGCTCTTTTGTGTTGTTACCTAAAAGAAAAAATAGTAAAAAATAAAATTTTTAAAGGATCTGCCATTACTGTCATGTCAAATGCTTATGTGATATTTACTTCACTAATATTATTATTAATTTTTATCATTCTATAGATTATGTGCATTACATATGCATGTAACTTTCTTGATATTAATCTAATAAAACAACTGTATCTCTTTTTCTTTTTTTTTAATTTTTTTTTAACGTTTATTTATTTTTGAGACACAGAGAGACAGAGCATGAATGGGGGAGGGGCAGAGAGAGAGATGGAGACACAGAATCCGAAACAGGCTCCAGGCTCTGAGCGGTCAGCACAGAGCCCGACGCGGGACTCGAACCCACTGACCGTCAGATCATGACGTGAGCCGAAGTCGGACGCTTAACCGACCGAGCCACCCAGGCACCCCTCTTTTTCTTTATTAAACTTTTGGACGCATTTTCCTTCCTGAAAAACATGGAAGTCTTAGAAATAAAATAATGTGGGGGAATGAATAGAGGTGAAATAGCAAAATAACTAAATTAAAAAAAACAATGGATGGGGGTATGGTCAGTTGGTTAAGCGTCCAACTCTCAGTTTTGGCTCCAGTCATGATCTCATGGTTTCGTGCGTTCAAGCCCTGAATCAAGTTCTGCACTGACAGTGTGGTGCCTGCCTGGGACTCTCTCCCCCCACCCCCTCTCTATCTTCCTCTCTCTCTCTCTGTCTCACTCTCTCTCTCTCTTTCCCTCTCTCCCTACCCCTCCCCTGCTCACACTGTCTCTGTCTCTCTCAAAATAAATAAGTAAACTTAAATTAAAAAAGAAACAGATGGAATTGGGCCCCTAGGTGGCTCAGTAGGTTAAGTGTCTGACTCTTGGTGTTGGTTCAAGTCATGATCTCACACTTCGTGAGTTCAAGCCTCACATCAGGCTCTTTGTGACATCAGAGAGCCTGCTTGGCTCTCTCTAGTTCTCTCTCTGCCCCTTCCCCACATTCATTCATTCATTCTCTCTCTCTCTCTCTCTCTCGAAATAAATAAATAAGCTTTAAAAAAATAGATTGAATAGATATATACCCTCTTTCTATATATATTTTATTTTTAAAAAATCATTCCATATCTGAGAGGAATTATTTTGTATCATGTATACAGAATTTCCATTTGTGTGTTCCTGTCATAATGGTTTTCCAGAAAAGAAAATTTTAGATAGCATCGTAATAACTCTTGACATAAAACTACATAAATTAGGGGAAACCTTTATAGTCCCTCCTACCCACCCACCCCAAAACTTAGAATCATACATAGTTAGTTGTTTCTAATTCCTTTGAAGAAGTAATTCAATATTGTAATCACTTTTCATGTGTAGTCTTCTAGAAGTCAAAGCTTTAAGTGTTCGGGTATCCATTTGAAACGGTCTTTCTCTAAAAGAAAATTTTGTTTCTGTGCATTTGGTTATTTAGAGAAATATTTAAGAATCCCATAATTCATTTTAGCCCTGGGCATTGCTAAAAGTCTAAGCTTAACAGAGTTTGAAAATGTGTCATTTATGTGAGATCTATGGTACACTGCTCTTTCTTTCTTTCTTTCTTTCTTTCTTTCTTTCTTTCTTTCTTTCTTTCTTTCTTTCTTTCTTTTTCTCTCAGCAAGAAGAACAAGCACTGAAATCTGTTTCAGAGAGATTTATAGCATTAATAACCCTAGGCTATTTTAAGTCACAGTCAATCTTAATGGAAGACGTACAGAGATTATACAGCAATGCTTTTATTTTTTTTTCTCCTAGAGTTGCAAACTGATATTTCACATATAAGTTATTAGAAGAAAACAGTGCGTTCACACTTCACGAATATGCCTCAGGTCATTACTTTCCTTTCTTTATTCTTTGCATCTGTGCGCAAATCTTCATTGGAAACAAACAAACAAACAAACAAAACCCCTCCACTGCATGTATCAAGTCTAAGCAGGACCTGAAATTAAAATTAGTTTGTGGTCAGAAGTACACAGTCTTTCACATAAAAAAAAAAAAAATGGGCAGTCAGGTTTGTGGGAGGAGACTGACAATGACTGTGGATGGAGTAAGGTTCTAAAGACATAGGAATATTCACAGCAGTCTTATTCATAACAGTCAAAAACTGGAAACAGCCTTCAAGTCCCTAAATGGGGGAGTTGATAAATTGTAATATAAACAACAAAATATCCCTCTACAATAAAAAAGAGCACAGTGATGATATTCCCAACAGTATACTGATGGTAAGAAGCTTCACTCACAAGAGTATCTACTGTGTGATTTCATGTATATGATTTTCTAAAGAAAACTAATCTATGCTGGGAACAAAAATAAGAACAGTGGTTGTTTCTGGAGGGCTGAAGGAGAGTATTGGCCGGGCAGTCTCATTAGGGAACTTTCTGGAATAGTAGTGATGATTGATGTCTTGGTAGGATTTGTGATAACACAGATACTTGCTTTCTTCCAAACCAAGAATGCACATGTAAGCCGTGTTCTTTTCACTCTTTGTCAATGTTGTATCAAAAGAATAAAACTGTGAACGAACACTGAGCTCAAGCTAATGATATGCATGATGAAATATTTAGAGAAAGTGCACCTATGTCTGCACTGTACTTTAAAAAGTATCAGAAGGTAAAATGGACTGATACCTTAGAGGGATGGATAGACAGAAAGATGCTAAAGCAAATAACGTATTAATAGTAGACTCTAGGGGGGGTGCCTGGGTGGCCCAGTCAGTTAAGTGTCCAACTCCTGATTCCGGCTCAAGTCATGATCTCCTGTTTTGTGAGTCTGAGCCCCACGTTGGGCTCTGTGCTGACAGCGCAGAGCATGCTTGGGATTGTTTCCCTTTCTCTCTGCCCCTCACCGCCCCCCCCCACCAAATAAGCAAAAATAAACTTTAAAAAAAATGGTAGACTGTAGGTGATGGGTATACTGATGTTCATTATAATCTTTGAATTCTGCATTTTTGAAGTTTTTTGTAATGAAACCTTGAAAAAATGGGAGAGAAGAGTTAGTCTTGAGGAAAAAAAATTCCTCTACATCTATAGGTGATTTTCTCAAGAAATTTTAGACTGATGACATGCTGTTTCATATATTGAGATACATGAAGTTGTCACACGGTACAGAGCTCACTTATCACCATTAGCCTGAGGGTGGTTGAATTTAAGACCTTATCACGAGTGAGTGAAGTGTGAACCTTACTATTTTTTGTCTGCATAATACAACTTATTCTTAGGCTTTCTGCTTAAAAAGTGCACCCCATTCACTGATGCTTATGTTTTTCTAAATTAGAAAGCAAACACAAATGAAAACATCCTTAGTTCCCGAAATCTACTAGGTCCAAAGAAGCCTTTTGTTTGGTTTTTAGCCAAGACTGGTGTTTGGTTTCCTGGAGGGAAAAGAAAAGACTTTCTATTCACTCTCTCTTAGGAAACAACCATCTAGAAATGTTACAGATTCTCTCCCCTATCAAAAAAAATCTAGTCATGGGACTTTTCAACAATAAGTAAAAATACACTGATTTATCTGGGGCCTGGTTTGTCTCAACATGATTCCTTCAAACACCTCATTACTAAGTTGCTATTTCGTTTCTTCAAGGCTGTTGCCATCTGCAATTTTCATAGCTCTTGGAAAATGAAGGACAGTCCATATGTAGGCTGTGGAATGATTGATAGTAGAGTCACATTTTTGGAGTTTGTGACGAGAATGACAACTTTCTCAAGACACCGTTCATTGTCAGCCAAATTCAGCATATCCTTCTAAATGTTGCTCTTGACCTAGATTTATCTGTTGCTGAATAAATGATCTTTCCATATTGTCTTATGTAATACCACGTCTTTATGTAATGTCTTCAAGCTGTAAACCCCCTTGGCCCTTCTCTTGCTCTGACCCTGACCTGCAAGGTCAAGGACTGAACCATTTGAGCACCATCTGGAATCTGTGCCCTCAGTTTGTATGGGTTCATTACAGATAGAGCGCAAACAATGAGCAATTGCTTTGCCGTAATTTCTCAAAATTGTTCCTAACAGCATTTAGCTATACATCTATTAACAACTAAGAAATTTGGTGCAGATTTACTGATGCTAAGAGTAATTATTATTATTATTATTATTATTATTATTATTATTATATGCCATTTCATCTTTGACTCCATTAGGGTTCAGGCATTTTGATAGTTAACTAATCTGCTGTCTTTTTCTTTCCTTCTCCTTATGTGTATCTTAAAGAGAATAAGAATTGATTTTGTGTTTACGCTCCTTTCATCCTCCTTGCTTCAGATTTTCTACACCAGAGAGATAGAATTCCTTGGACCAAGAAAAAAGTATCAGCAAGCAGGAGAAATAGCCACTAATGTGTTACATATATGAGAGTTTGTTTTTCGTTTTTTGTTTTCTTTTGTTATGAGAAGACAGTTGGGATGCCAAAGATAGATAGTTTCAACATATGATTCATTTAATCTCTTTGATTGTTGAAAGTCAGACTGTAAAAAAAAAAAAAAAATTAAACCTTTTTTAATAGCAAGAATAGGAGCTTCTATACAAATTAGCTGAAATAGTCTTCAGTCTCTACAAATAGCTTGTAACATATCAAAAAAAAAAACAATAATAATTTCCTTTTATCTGTCATTAAAAGCCATGAACCTTGAGTATATAAATGAGTCACATGTGCTCCTTTATCTTTATTCTGTCCTTTCCTCTTTTATCTTTGCTTATAAATAGAAGTTTTTACATTAGAAGAAGCTGCATGATTATTCTGATTTATTTAGTACCAAGTTTATGTCTATGCATGCCATTTTCATGTGCATTCACAAAAATCTTCTATTCAATTAGCCATCTGGAATGGAGAGCCTTTGTTTTCTGCAATATTTGGATATTGGGGACTGAAGTTTTGTCTAATTGTATCATTGTAATCTGATTTTTTTTACGTGTCTATATAATGCATGATACTTTTTTTGTATATTTCATATCCCCCATGAAAGTCTGTTTTCATAATAAAATGTTTTACAACTAGAAGAGACCTTTGAAATACCCAGTACAAAACTATTCTGATAACAAAGAATGAGATCCAGAGCTATGTAGTGACACTTGGAACCCAGATATTCTGACTTCTAGTCTAGCGTTCTTCCTTTGGTAGGACTGTATGTGCTTTTAAAGTATTCTAATTCATCACCTGCTGACTTTAATCCATGGGTAAGGCAACTATTAATTTTCTGCAGATAAAAAAGTTGATTAGGTACATTGGGATTTTAAAGAGCTTCTTGGAGGTTATTTCTCTCATGAAGTCCAATAATGTAACTTGGAAGCTAAACCTCTTAAAATAATTTGAAAGGCACTGTATAATACCATCTTTTCTCTCTCTCTCTTTCTCTTTCTCTCTCTCTTTCTCATATTCTCTCTTTTTTTCTCCCCCTTTCTCTTTCACACCCCCCCCCCATGCAGTACTATAATAGACACTCAACATACAAAGACACATGAAGCATGGATCCTGCTTTGAGGAGTTCATGCTTCTTAAGGAAGACAGAGAAGTAAATCTATGTTTCCTGTGAGCCCAGCAAAGGAGAAGGAAGACTTAAAATGATCTGGGAATGCTTCCTGAATGAGGCACACTTAAACTGAATCTCCAAGGATGGAGAGGGATTAGCATATAAAAGACACAAGTGAGATCTTGATAGATGAGTGTCGTTTGCAACAGACAAATGCTAAGCCAATAAATTTTCTTTTTATATCCATTCTGATAGTCCTTAAAGGATTGTCACATTTGCTATCACAAATATGTTCACTATATTCCCCTCTCTCTTCTCATCCAATATATACAAGCAGCAGATGATAATAGAAGAATTGGAGGGGGGAGGGGCATGTTCAGGAGAGATTCCTGGACAGGGAATCAGTAAAATCCAATATCAGCTCCCCCCTTCTCGAAGTTTCTGATCTAGAAAATAGCATTTAACTCCTCTGAACTAATTTAGTCTGTTCAACCTTTAATTGAGAAAGAATAGTATCTGCTTTGCAACATATAATGGTGGATATCAGATGAAAAATAAAGAAATGCTATAAAAAGTATATAGCATCACACAGACACATATCTGTTGTTATCTACATATAATTTATAACATAAATTATATCTACATATAATTTTGTCCTCTATGTGTGCCAGTAGTGCTAATGTTCATCTGTCCATCTGGGGGATGGAGAAAGTTGGTGCCATATTCCAAACTGATAAACACATGCTTATTCAGTAGATAGGATTTGTACTTTTCCTTTACTCTTCTTTTCACATTGGTAATATTTAATGTTTACTTTTTCTGTTCGGTCTGAAATTGTCTTATTCACTTCCATCTTCGTGCACTTAGTAAATTTCCCAAAAACATTCTGAAAGGTGGAAATCATTGTAATCCTCACTAAATATTTCATGAGCAAAAAATGGAATTTGTAAACCTGAATTATATAAGCAACTGATCAACTTTTCACTAGCTTCATAGACATAGTCTTTTAATTTATTGTACACAAAACGATATTTGTTGGAAAGGTGGGTTTTCAGTGGATGTTTTTAGACGATGCTTTTGGCTACCTGTGATCCTTTCTGAACATTCATAGTGGTACTCTTAGCCACATCCCATTTCTTCAGTAAATGTTTGCTAGCTACGTATAATGTAGAGCGATGGTGTTGAATTATGTGCCATGCAGAGAAACGGGAAGTTTCAAATAGGAGCCTCCTATCATATATAAAGTTATTTGACCATACAAAGCAACACATGTCTGAGTGTATAATGAGGAATTTAGGCCAAAACAGCACAGTGCTTTAAAGGGAGGAGACGTGGGATGGACAGAGAATGATTTCATAGAGAATTGTAGTAAGAGAGCAAATGTTAAGTGCCAGTCATTGTTCTAAGCTTTTTATATGTATTAACTCATTTAATCCTTGCAACAGCCTTTGAATCAGGTACCATTATATTCTCATTTGAATAAGGAGATTGTGGCTGAGCAAGGTTGAATAATTTGCTAATAGAACGGAGTCTGAACCTACACATCCTTACTCCAGAGCCTACGTTTGTAGTTCTACCATGCCTGCTCCAATACAATGTTCAGGGCTGAGTTGGATATGACTGCTCAAAGGAAGGATGGGGAAAGACTGAGTCACGGAGGTGAGATCAGAATAGCCCGCTTGGAATGTAGGGCTCCTGCTGAAGAGCAGTGGTGGCCTCAACTGGAAAGTTCAGATGAACTCACACTGTGAAGCTTTGAGTGATAAGCTAAATAAATAGAATGTTGTTGAGGCAGTGAAGACTGGTTAGCAAGTTTTCAGTCTGGCTTAAAAACATTGATATACTGGTGTGCAGAAGTTTGCAATTGGATCTGTGTCTTCTAGCCTTTGAGTCAACTTTTAGGTGTCCAGAAAGAAGACCGTGCCTGTCTCTGAACACTGCCACTGGCTGCCACAGCAGCATCTGTTGCCATCATCCTAAGAGTTTCTGCCTTCCGGATGGGTGTCCATGAAGTCCTAGGCTAAGCTAATCTGTGACTTTGAGCCTTCTGATAAGCGTAGCAGTCAAGTCTGCATTGAATTTAGGACTTTACCTTAAGATCTTCAGACAAAGGATGGAGTGTAGTGTGGCTAGGAGCTAGCCTGAGAATGAATCCAGTGCACAGAAGGAGAGAACCATGACGAGAATAATAAATGAAGGTCACACCCTCATGATATCATTAACTTCTCAATCCCATATGCCTGAAGCCCACCCAACTTCTAGACTTTTCAGATATGTGAACCACTACATTTCCTTTGTTATTTGAACAGGTTGAGTATGTTTTATATCGCTTGTGATAAAAATCACCGTAAGTAATATATTACCCAATGCTAAGGATTTTCCCTTGACTTTAGGACATCAGCTCTGCCTGAGCTGGTGACATAGCTCCTAATACTGTCTTCTTCTTCTTCTTTTTTTTTTTTTTTTTATGAGACCCTCTTCATGACCTCTTCACCAGGACAAATCCCAGTGATTTTTCATAGTTCAGCTCTGAAGCCCCAAATCCCAAGTCAGTATCTTCTTTCCCAGGACTGCTGAAGTCTCTGTAAAGCTGTAGGTGGCCACAGAATGGCTGTATATCACACCCAGGGCTTTTGCATCAAAGTACCCAGTGGAGGCCTCATCCTGTTCAAAATGACAAATTAAAATGAATCCCAGAGCTTTATTCTCTAAGAACATAAGACATGTTTTCTTTTTGAATGTTTCAATGCACTGTCTTCGGAATCAAGCTCTCTAAAGAATGTTATTATACCTTGAGCTTCTTGACACATTTCCTAATAATTTGAAGCTTCTGACATTTATACAATAAAAGATTGCGCTCCTAGGAAAAAAAAAATCAATGAATCTTTTTGGCAATCGTCCTAAATCTGTAGAGATTAAATTCACTTCCCAGACATTGCTATTCCATATCAAACACAGAGGCACGCAGTATAATTAAGATAGTTGTAGAACCATATATTTCATGCCCTAGCTGTCTGCTTTAAACTATCTTGGGAAGTTCAGAAATAATAGGGAAGCTACATCTTAACCAGAGTAATTACATTTGCTAAGCAGAATGGGATGAGCAAGGGCTATGTAAAGGAATAAAATAAATCCACCAGAAAACCAAGAATTGCTACATTTGTTCTGATATATAAACCTCGGTGATAAAAAAAAAAAAAGAAAAAAGAAAAAAGTCTCACCCCCCAATGACGACTCCCAAGAGAATGACGGCTATTAAGCCCTATTGGTTGGTACTTACCATATAGAGCCTGAACAATTCATGCAGAAAAATTAACCATACCAGTCCTGTTTATTATTGCTTTAGCTGAGAAGCGGTGACATTAAACAGTTCTGCACTGGTGCCATCAGTCAGCAGGCTGGAGATGTTCTCAGCATGGGGACAGGACTCCTTGGAAACCACACTCATCAAAGCGACCAGCTGCCAGAATTCTTCGAATGAAACTATTATTACAGTAGCATTCATTAGTCAGTTACTGGCTATTAAGATATTTTTATATTGGCACCATTGACAATGGCTGTTGCTTTTTAATACACAAGTTCTATATAAACATGATTCAGTAGTCGGTGGGAGAATGACAGACTCTGGTGAGCTTAGTGTCCCAGTTTAAAGGCTGCAGCAAAGGGATCCTGTCTTATCCATGCACACATGAATTTCTCTGGGAAGCTGGATGTTTGTTCTGGTGGTTGAAGTGGGGAGAGGGGTGGTAATAATATATTTCAACACGGGTATTTGCCCAGCAAAGCGATAGGTCAACATCAGAAATTATAACTCTTAAAGCTGTTACTGAGCCCCTGATGACAGTGGTTTATGCTTCCCCAGCTTGACGGTTTGGATTTCCTTTCTGTCTCTGCTCCTGGGCACGTGTTTAACTTTGGCTGGAAATCCACAATCAAACAAAGGATGTCAAATGGGGTGTGTGGAGAAGTAAGCAGGAAAATCAGTCTACAAGCTCTGATAGACAGGGAAAATATGGCAAGAGTTGGGTTCTTATTAACTTAAATACTCTCCTTGGCATTTGGACGAGTTCTTAAGCCTCAGGTTTAGTTTCAGAACAAATTTAACCTAAATCATTTCACTTCAACTAGAAAAAAAAATGCGTGGTAAATACCTATTAGCCTCAAAAGATAGCCTTATTACTTACATGCAGAGCACAAACTCATTCACATGTGGAAACCACAGGCCTGCTAGTTAGTGTTCCATTCCCTTCGTGTGGATCCCCACATGGCCTATGGAATATGAGTCTTTTGGGTTGAAATGGTGAGCGCTTAGTCCAAATTCTTTGTTTTGGAGATGAAGGAAGTGAGATTCCATGAATTAGGTAGCTGATGTCAGCCTTAATATTATTTTTCTCCTCTGTTTTCTGAAACATCTTGAAGCTCCCCATTCCATCCAGAAGACAAGCCATTTCCTGATCCTCACATGAGTGAAGATGCCAGCACACAGTGTATAATCCATCTCTGCCTCAGCTGTGTGGAAGTGTGCAATTAGTCATTTTCTCCGAACCGGAATCTGACACCCCCAGGGCTCAACAATGGGGCAGGGTTTGATTTGGTGTATGGGAACTGGTGTCGGCTGTTGATATCATCATAATAGCTGGTGAAAGTGTTCAATTTTCAGGAATTTCGTGTGCCATTGACATCACGTTCGTAGCTTGAAATGGGCGGTGGTGGAACTATTTACACCATGGGATTTGGCTAGGGCTACAACTGCGTGGTGGCGGTCGTTGTTTCTTCTGGAGACTTGTTTGTCGTTCACTTGTCAGCTTGCCCCTGGTTTTCTGCCAGCTCCGTTTCGCTCCCTCCAGACCCAGGAGAATGTGCTCTGTGCGTGAACATGGCCAGAACCACCCTCCGTCAATTCATCCGGCAAGCAGTTATTGGGTACCTCCCATATTTCAGGCAATTTGGCCACCTCCTGCCGTTTCACCGAACAAGTAAGAATGAAACTTCACGCTGCTCTCTGCCTGTGCATCTCGGCGGAGGCCTGCCTCTGCCTGGAAGAAGAAACACATTTTTCTAAATATCTCAAGACGCTTCAGAGGGCTGTGGGTCTTTGGGACGGGGTCTGCAGCCCTGTGTCAAGAGGGGCACCTTTTCTTGTGTTCCTGGAGAGCCAGTGAACCAACAGCGGTGCCCTGCGTGCGCTGAAGACACAGCAACGACCGAGTCATCAGCTGTGGTTGCAAGGAGCTGCTCTGGGTCGGGAGTTCAAGCCAGGCCTCTGTGGTCCGGCCGAAGAGCCCTCCAAACACACAGAACAAGAACAAATGACCAGAGTGGAGAGCCAGCACGCGTTGGTAAAGAACAGAAGACACCCAGTGTGACTGGAGCAGAGTTAGAAACGCAGGGAAGCGGACAAGCTGGGAAAGCAGAGGTAAGCAGGAGCCTTTGTTGTCCACGGAATGGGAGTTTGATTTTGTCCTACGGGGAGTGAGAAGCTACTAGAATGTTTTAAGCAGAGCTGTGATTTGCATTTTTAAAAGATCACTCAGGCTTTGGTATGGAAATTAGATTGTAAGGAAACTAAAGTACACGCAAGAGACCAGTTACAAGGCTGGATGCCATTCTCCCACACCTGAGGGCATGCTTCCCAGGATGGGACTTCCTCTTTGTGTTTTAATTTTTATTGATTTTAGAAGCTTGCATCTGAAGCCCAGCCTGGACCTCCTGACTTAGTCACCATTCACCAGCCCAAGGACCCAGCTTTGACCCCTGTAAGTGTAAGGCTTTCCTTGAATTTTTTTCTCACTCGCTGTTTATTAAAAACTTACCGTGGTATATTTACGCGAAGAATTCAAAAGATAATTTAAGGAGCACGGGACCACAAAAACAGAGCACCAAAAGCAAAGGAAAAATGTGTCTGTTAGATGCCAAAGTTGATTTTAGTTTGAGACATCCTTATGGTGGTGTCCTTATGAAATAACCCTGGTAGGGCTCAGGGTTGCTTTTGTAAATCAGGGATTCTCAATCCTGAAGGCGTGTTGGTATCACCTGAAGGACTTTTAAAATTACCTGTGCCCAGGTCCAACCCCAAGAGTTGCTACATTTCACTCATCTGTGGAGGAGCTAGGACACTGGAGTGCTTTTTTTTTTTTTTTTTCCAACGTTTTTTTATTTTTGGGACAGAGAGAGACAGAGCATGAACGGGGGAGGGGCAGAGAGAGAGGGAGACACAGAATCGGAAACAGGCTCCAGGCTCCGAGCCATCAGCCCAGAGCCTGACACGGGGCTTGAACTCACGGACCGCGAGATCGTGACCTGGCTGAAGTCGGACGCTTAACCGACTGCGCCACCCAGGCGCCTCTGGAGTGCTTTAAAAGTTATCAGGTAATTCTTATGGATCACCATGAGTGAATATTACGCTTCTGAATGCCTGGGCGTTTAGTCAGAAGGAAACAAACAAACAAACAAACACGACACAGGACTCTATATGGAGCAGTTGCGACAACACCTACTTACCCTCAAGCCTGGAGTGATGAACAACAGTACTCTTGTTTTCCCCCATGATGGATGGACAGTTCATTAGTCGATTTAGGGCCCAAAGAGCAAAAGAAAGAATTTCCACCAACTGAGGGGATGAGCTAAGTCCAAGTGTAGTTCATTTGAAAAAAAAAAAACAAAAACAGAGATGCAAGTCATGTCGAATACTGGATTTCTGGAAGTGACTGTCTGGTAAATAGAGACTGCCTTCTCTTGATACTCACCCAGTTGGAAATACCCATCTAAAGCGAAATAACGGGAGAGCCCTCTGCTGAGATACTATCTGCCGTTCACACACTCAGATCTTGGAAGGAAACACACACCCAATAAATGTCAAAAGACCCCTCTATCCTTTTCCAACCACCTGGCCTCAATCTCTCCACCTTCCAAAAAGTAAATGTCAATTAGGGAACGATGCTCTCCCCCAAATAGAGTTGGAGCATTTCAAGAAAGGGAAAGGCAGTGACATGCATTGTTTCCTTTCTAACTGTCAAGCTGTGTGAGGGACCCTTCCCAACTTATCTCCCTTTTCGTCAGAATAACCCATTGTTACCATCGTCTCCGTTTCACAGTTTTCAAAATTAGGGTTCTAGGGGGAAGTGACTTTTTTCAAGATCCCACATCTAGAAGACAGAGACGGGATCCCTGCCTAGAGCCATATTCTCTTCCTCGTGCTATGCCTCTTCCTCATACCACATAAGGTGGGGCCACAGCACTGCAGAAACTGTGAAATTGGAAAACAACTGGTGGCATTTCTGGAAAGTGAAGGGGTTGGAGAGAGACAGATGCCAGAGAAGATATTTTTCTTTGCCCTTCTTTTGGAGCGGGGGTGCTGTATCAGAGCTTCTTGGTAGGAATTTCATAGGGCCTGTGGAGGGGCTCAGGCTTAGAACGCCTTCATGGAACAAACCAGCAGTGACAACAGGAAGCAGGGTGAGCAAAAGGAAGGAGGGCTGAAGAGAGCGTCATCTTAGTACTAAGCACAGAGCGCTGAGCATCCACGAATCGCCTCGTGAGGTAGATTCGTTCTTCACCTTCTTTCTCTTTCCTTCTTCTGCACCTCGGAGATAAACCCTTTCAGAAAGAGACATACTTTCAAGTGGCACTTTGTTCACCTCGACTTTGTCACACTATCACATTCAGGAAAAACTGCCTGCTTATATGTTCCTTTTACGTAAGAACCTATCCGCCGTGGTGATGGAGGAGGAAGGGGATTTGGAATGTTTTGGTTTGATCTGGGTTGGTTTGATCTGGGTTGGTTTTGCTTTGGGTTCACAAAGAGATTTTGAGAGTGCTGAAGAGTGGGCCTGTTCTTTTCCCATGAAGGCACCATTTGCTGAACTGGACCAAGGAAGCAGAAGCTGGTATTTTTGACCTGCTGTAACATGAGTAGCTGGTTTACGTTGAGGCACTCAGACACTTGGCTTCTACTTAGACAGCAGTTTCATACAGAGCTCTGCTTTCCCTTATGAAGTGTCGTTGCCATTTCTTGAAGGACAAGATGGCTGTTTCTCAGCTAATGAAAAACTTCACCCCCTGATTCCATTTAGTAAATATTGTTGAACCAAACTAATAGAAATACAGTGACGCACAGAAGAATATTCTCACAAAGGCTAATGAATGCTTTCCAGGCCGTTTCTGTTTAATTTTTACGACTCTCACCATGATTCTCTCTAAGGGTCTGTCAAATTACTTTTCTGAGTCTCCAAGCCATTACGAAGTCAGCCTATCTATACATGGCTGGCGGGATAGCTGTATTCTGTGCATCTATCCCGTGTAAAAGGGCCTTTTTCTTTGTTTTATTTCGAGCCCCAAAGAACAAAACAAAGATAAAGTTGAAGACAAAGCAGTCACTCTTTGCTGAAGGGCGGGATGGTATCAGAGGCAGCCAAACTGGTTATCTGTTGGGGAGGCTATTGGAATCCTGCTGCCTCATTGGTTTCCCGTTGTAAAGGTTGCTTTGGCCTTTCTGCACACTTGGAGGAAATCTTATTTATTGCATTGTCACATCTGTGAAATAGAGCTCTTTGATGACAACACTGCTGTGAGATAGAAGGTAACCTTTGCTTTACTATCAGGCAGCTGGGGAAGTGCAGTCGTATCTCAGGGCTGTGAGTGATGTCATTGAAAGACGAGGCTGTTAAGAGGGAAACCAAATACCAAACAGTGGACTCCCACTACATTCTCGCCAATAGGAAGACATTCCACTCGGGAACAAATGTCATGGCTGGGTTGGATTACTTTTGGAGTTACAATGCCATGCTGGAACAAAAGGTGTTGATAGCCGCCAGGAAACCCAACTGTGATATAAAAGCAAGTATGTCATGAAGTAGTTGTGTTTCCTTTCTTTTTGTTCTCTTGCCCTAAGCAAGAGCACTTTAATCCCTGTGAATAAAACATCAGGGCAGAGGACAAAATGAAGAAAATATGAGGTTGGAGACTCGGTTAGTGTTCCAAACTCATAACCTTGCTAAACCACGAGTCCTCACTCAGACTTGGAGTGGCTAGCTGACTTACGCTTATCTTAAATTATTATTATTATAATTATGATTATGATTATGATTATTATTATTAGAGTTAGAGCAGGAATAGGAGAGGCAGAGGGAGAGGCAGAGGGGAAGAGAGAGAATCTTAAGCATGGAGCTCGATCCTATGACCCTGAAATCATGACCTGAGCCAAAATCAAGAGTCTGACCCTCAAGTGACTGAGCCACCCGGGCTCCCCATCTTACCATAACCTGTAACAGAAACTTTTCCTCTTTGGGAGAATGCTTAGCCCTCCATAATATATATATATATATATATATATATATATACACACACACACACACACGCACACACACACGCACACACACATATATATGTATGTGTATGTGTGTGTATATATATATATATATATATTTCAGAGATCCTCTTTATAATATGCCATACTCTGAAATAATAACTTGTGTTTAGTGTATGCTATTCTTAAATTCAGTATAAAAGAAATATTGAACTAGTGCCCTTAACCAACAGTGGGGGCAGATATCATTCACCACTTCAGCTGCCATTTCAATTTTCAGAAGGTCGGTTTTTCTTCCATGCATTCTAGGCACCTCTGGCATGTGTAAGGATTAATTCTTGCCTCCGTGTATTTCCCAGACCCTTTGTTCCCTTTCTTTTTCTTCTTGCTGCGTTATCATGACCTCCCTATTCACTCTTATCTGTGCTAAATGGAGTTCGAGGATATAGGACTCAAATGAGCCAGCCTAATTCTTGGAAACAGATTTTGCAAAGGATTCGATGGGTGAGGAAATACTGGGCATTCTAGACTGAAAGGAGGTTTTCGAACATCCCGTGGATTTTTTTGTTTGCTCTGCTCTCACTATTTCGCATCCAAACTTACAATTGAAATATAGCTGTCTTCTATATCCGCATCTGGACACAACGCAGTCTATGCTTAATGATTGTAAAGATGTTTGCAATGGTGGAACATGTGGTAGAAAAGGGGAAGTTTGATACTTGCCTAAACTATGGATGTTACAATTTTTATTTTCCTATCCAGTGTTTGTACAAGAGTAGGATTTTCCACACTGTTGGTAAAGACCGTATATTGAAATCATATGATGTTTTTTCAAAGCATATGTATCCAGTGGCCAAGTCTGGGGAATCTAATTCAGCAGTCTGTGGTGGCGATCAGCCACGCATGCTTTTTTAAATTTTCCACGTGATTCTGGAGTAGACCTCTAGTTGAAAACCAATGCAGCAAAAGTTAATTTATTTTTATCTGTGTTTTTAAATGGCATTACTTTGGTTTTTTTTCTCAGTCGACTGCATTTTTAAAAGAAGAGATGTATGTTAGATGCTTAACTCTAAAATGACACACCATACAGTGAACCAAAGGTTGGCTTATGAGTCAGAAATAGGGCTTCTGATCACAATGGCGTCGCTCGCCCTAGGGCTCAGTATCTGTACTGGTTAAATGTGGGGCTGGTTTAGGTGAGCCCTGAGGTCCCTTCCAGCTTCAGCATACGTGATCCCATTTATACCCTGATCTTATGTGAAATGGACAGGCAGTTGCTAACAGAAACAGCGAGTGCCTGAGAGGTTGCCTTTGCTGCTTCCAGAGAAAGGCTGTAGCTGTGGAGTCAGGAATACCCAGAAGCTAAGCTTCCTCTGTGCCATCTGCCCCAGCAAGTAATGGCTTGGTTCACACGACCTGTTATCTAGGTGGCAGGTCTTGGACTGTCAGCTTGCTTGTCACTGTCAGTCCTGTTAGATTCATGACCCCTAAAGGTATTAGTTGCCTGATTGACTGACTGATGATGAATGACATGTATACACAATTAACTCTTTAGTCTCACCAGCCCTACAGTGAGTCCCATATGTTCCTAATCTACAAATGTGCGTGTCTCTCCCACAGTGAAAGCACAATTGGGCGCTTCCAGAGAGATGCAGGCCAGTGATTTTTAAGCACTTTTTCAGTCATGCAGAATTTCTACTACAGTGATTGATCACTTAGCGATGCTTATCTTTTCCCTGTGACTTTACAGCCTTCTGGAAGAGGTTGGCCATTGAGAAGTACCCTTCCTTCACTCTTTGTGTCACAGTGTCCTTAAACCACCACTGACAAAGAGTTTTTCTTCTGATTCGTTGTCGTTTTGTTTTGTTTGCCTCTGAGAATTCAACGTGTAAATAATTTTTCCACTAAAAAATTGAATCAAAAATACGATTTACATATAGTAATAGTATACAGTTAAATATCAACACGTTATGCACACGGCATGTTAACTCATAATTAATAGTTGCTAATTTGTGTGTCTATGGCACAAAGTTGATACCTGTTGACCTCCCACTATTAATTTTGGAATGCCCTTAATTTCTTGAATATGATGATGACTGTGGCTTGGATGGATAGATTTGAGATCTAAGAGCCCCCCTTCTTAAATGTTGCTTGCTTTTTTAAAAAATTTTTTTTAATTTTATTTTTTTAATTTACATCCAAATTAGCGTATAGTGCAACAATGATTTCAGGAGTAGATTCCTTAATGCCCCTGACCCATTTAGCCCATCCCCCCTCCCACAACCCCTCCAGTAACCCCCTGTTTGTTCTCCGTATTTAAGACTCTCTTATGTTTTGTCCCCCTCCCTGTTTTTACATTATTTTTGCGTCCCTTCCATTATGTTCGTCTGTTCTGTGTCTTAAAGTCCTCATATGAGTGAAGTCATATGATATTTGTCTTTTTCTGAATGACTAATTTCACTTAGCATAATACCCTCTAGTTCCATCCATGTAGTTGCAAGTGACAAGATTTCATTCTTTTTGATTGCCAAGTAATACTCCATTGTATGTATATAGCACATCTTCTTTATCCATTCATCCATCGATGGACATTTGGGCTCTTTCCATACTTTGGCTATTGTAGATAGGCTGCTATAAACATTGGGGTGCCTGTGTCCCTTCGAAACAGCATACCTGTGTCCCTTGGATAAATACCTAGTAGTACAGTTGCTGGGTTGCAGGGTACTTCTATTTTTAATTTTTTGAGGAAACTCCATACTGTTTTCCAGAGTGGCTGCACCAGTTTGCATTCCCACCAACAATGCAAAAGAGATCCTCTTTCTCTGCTTCCTCGCCAACATCTGTTGTTGCCTGAGTTGTTAATGGTAGCCATTCTGACAGGTGTCAGGCGGTATTTCATTGTGGTTTTGATTTGTATTTCCCTGATGATGACTGATGTGGAGCATTTTTTCATGTGTCAGTTGGCCATCTGGATATCTTCTTTAGAGAAGTGTCTATTCATGTCTTTTGCCCATTTCTTCACTGGATTATTTGTTTTTTGGGTGTTGAGTTTGATAAGTTTATAGATGTATCTGATATGTCATTTGCAAATATCTTCTCCCATTTTGTTGGTTGCCTTTTAGTTTTGCTGATTGTTTCCTTCACTGTGCAGAAGCTTTTTATTTTGATGAGGTCCCAGTAGTTCATCTTTGCTTTTGTTTTGCTTGCCTCCAGAGACATGTTGAGTAAGAAGTTGCTGCCGCCAAGATCAAAGAGATTTTTGCCTGCTTTCTCCTTGAGGATTTTGATGGCTTCCTGTCTTACATTTAGGTCTTTCATCCATTTTGAGTTTATTTTTGTGTATGGTGTAAGAAAGTGGTCCAGGTTCATTCTTCTACATGTCACTTTCCAGTTTTCCCAGCACCACTTGCTGAAGAGACTGTCTTTATTCCATTGGATATTCTTTCCTGATTTGTCAAAGATTAGATGGCCATATGTTTGTGGGTCCATTTCTGGGTTCTCTGTTCTGTTCCACTGGTCTGAGTGTCTGTTTTTGTGCCATAAATGTTGCTTACTTTTGAAGAAGGAAGAAACAATCTATTTATTTTTTATATCATGTTCGCTTCCTAACCATTGTAAACCATTGAATAAAAGGACAATTCTATCCTATATATCTGTTCTTTGTGCCACCAAATAACAGTTCTTAGCCTTCATATATATGGATACCCCAGACAATCATACACTTTCCTAACCTGTCCAAACATTTACTCACTATTCATTTACCAATTCAACAAACATCCAATGAGTGTCTATTGTGGATAAACACTCTGTGAGACAGGTAAGGGAGACAGAAATGGAAAAGCAGATACCATCTCAATGGAGCAGGAAAGACCAATAAATAAGTAAATAAATGGCTAAAGAAGATCATTTCAGAGAATATTAAATGCTATAAAGAAAAAAAAATAGGTGAGATGATAGAGGGAGGCTGGCGGGGGCGGGGGGGGCTGTTTTAGATCAGGAAGCAATGGAAGGTTATGCTGAGTAGGGGTCAATTTAAGTTGGGCCTTAATGGGAAGAAAGAAAACAGAGGACAAGAAGGAAAAGAACGCAAGCAAAGGGAAGATCAAAGGCTGAGACTCAAGGCAGCCACCAACATGGGACATTTGAACAAAGAAGGGGTAGTGGTATAAGCCAGATGGATAATGAAGAGAGAGGTCAGAGAGAAATGTGAGTCATGGCAGACAGCTTGGATTTTATTGTAAGTGCAATGGTGAGCCATGAGAGGATTACCTTTTCAAAATTAGCTACTCCATGGAAGTTAGTTTATAGGCAGTAACAGGGAGAAGAGGGATATTATTAGTCATCTTCCTAAGGTTAGTTATGAAACACGTAGAGGAGTCTTACAAATTACAAGTATTCAATGAATGTTAGACATCATTATAGTTTGTCAGCTTCCTTCTCTTCTTCCTCTTTCTTCTTTAATGACGGTGAATGTCATTTTGATTATCATTATTTCCATAGTTTATCTGGGAGATGATGATGGATCAAACTAGGGGCTTAATGCTGGAGATGAGGGAAATGGATGGATTTGGGCAACAATGTCGGGGTCCTACTCATATATCGAGGCCCAGGTTCAGTCCCAACTTCTCATGACATTTTTCCCTGCAATAGTTTCTTCCTCTTCAGAACACCTGTGGCATCAGTCAGATGACTGTTATTAGTACTGTCATCTTGAGTCTGCTTCTAGTCAGTTCTGTGCCTAAAACTCATTCAGAAACAAACAAAAATTATGAAGGTGGTTGAAAATGCTGATGCCCAAGCTCAACCCTAAATATCTTTATTCAGTAAAGAGAAGGAAGAAACCTTCATTTCAAAACAAATGCTCCAAGTGATTCATGTTATCAACTCCACCTGGTGAAATACCAGTCAAAAGTTTGCAAAACAAGGATAGAGATAAGAGATTTGGAAGTTAAGGTATATGTATGTGTAGCGATTAAATCCATGGGCATGGATGCATCTGCCTAGGGTGAGTATGTAGAAGGAGGAAGGTAGACTTAAAATTGAACCTGGGCAACCTGGAGATCTAAGGGATAGGTGAAAGAAGAACATTTAAGAGAATGAGGAGAAAGAAAACTGAGAGCTGTGTCAGGGAGGCCTAAAGTAGAATTGCAAAAGGGCATGGTCATACATTCATTCATATGCAAATGCTATTAGATTGCCTTCCGTGTGCTAGGCCCTGGAGTATAGCAGAAATAAGACAGACAAACATCTCTGTTCTTGTAGAATGTAGAGCCTGGTATCAGAACAGATGGTCTGAAAATCCCAAAATAGAAAAGGAGAGCAATTTTAAGGAGTGTTAGATTGACACCCAAATTGCAGTGGGTTGAGGAATGAGTAGGAAATGAGAAAGTAGAAATGGGAAATGTGATTTATACTTTCTAGATGGTCATACAGAGAGGAAAGGAACCAAGCCCTGTATGGCCTCTCCTTGCCACTCACCTCTGAGTTGGGTGACCTCTGTGAACTACACCGCGACCAAGAAGTGAAAACTTAATTTTGACCTCTAGCAACAAAATTACAGACATCAAAAGAACTAAAATGCCTTCAAGTCCCTAGAACCAGGAAGAATACAAATAGAATCCTTTGCAGACGGTCCAAAAAAATAACAGACAACAATGATGATTCTTGGACATCTAGAAGAAAAGAAAAAATGTTTTTCACAGGATGTTTCAGGATTCACAAAATAACAAAACTGAATTAATCAATAGTCAAGCATGACAGTTGTGAGATGAATATTGTGCAAAGTTGTTGTGAGACTTTTTTAGCCATATAAATTAGAGGCAGAAAGGAACTCAAGACTTATTAAAATATAAAAATGTAGGCTTCACCCTCATTTCTTCCTTTCTAATTCCATCCTTTCTCTTTTCCCCACAAACTAAAGAGAGTACCTTAGGTCAGAGAAGTCCGCTGAAGGTCCATACTGTACATCCCCTGTTAAACCTTTTAAAACTAGCTAACAGTGTAGGAATGTCATATATTCTGAAATAAGACCTAAATGCTGCTTACAACTGGTACAGTTGTCCTCATTTATTGGGGTACACTTTTGGGTAACCAAGACAATTGATTCTCTCCAAGTATGCATTAAAAAATTATTCATTGTTTTGAATTTTTCCCTTATTTAACATGAGGCATATCAAAATTCCAAATGTTTTTGGAGCATGTGGTACTTTGTTCAGCAGAATAATACTAAGTTGGAAACCTACATGGAAAAAGAAATATATGAAAACCATCAATAAATTTTGATAGGAAAATGAAAGCATATTCCTCCTTACACTAATAAATTTCAGATAGACCAATGATTTAAAGACAGAAAAAATTGAAACAAGAGCAGGAAGAAAGAATGGGAAATTTTATTAATAATCATGCAATAGGAAATGTTTGTTTCTTACAGTATACAAATTCCAGAAGCAATAGGAGGTGTCTCATTACAGAAAATTTAAAATACTGTATAATAAATCAGTTACATTAAATAACAAATATAAAAGAAAAATAGGCAATTTTTATGACAGAGCTAATTTTATTAATTTGCAAAAAGATTTACAGTATATTAAGTAAAAGAGAATGGTCCAATGGGGAAAATGACAAAGTATGAACAGAGGCTTCATAGCATAAAAAAATATTGTTAATAAAATTAGTATGAAAGTATTTTCCTTCATTTATAAATAATTTGCAAATAAAACAATTGTCAAAACAGTTGTATGAGATGAGGGTATTATTATTACTCCCATTTGCAGATGAATATTCTAGTACCATTTGTTTATTTTTTTATTATTTTTTTATGTAATTCTGGTTCTTTGTTAACATGATTTTGTAATTTATTTATTTATTTAGCTTTTCTGTTAACATGAGTTTAAAAAGCAGAGAAACACACACATATGGGTCATCTCTAGTGGATTCTAAGGTCGCCATAATATTTTATAATAACTGAAGAGTGTATTTGACTAGGACCATTTGTTTAAAAGGCACTCTATTCAACACTGATTTGCAGTGTCACAGATGTTATATAGTAAATTCCCCTTATGAATAGGACTGGTTCTGGGCTCCATTCCACTGTTATATTTGTCTCTTCCTGAATAAATGCCACAATGTCTTGATTACTATTTCTTCATAATGTCTTAATATCCGATAGGCAAAATTCCTCCAAGATCATCTTCGGAAACTTCCCACTGTTTGAGAGCTTGTATGCTCTCATAAAACTCCAGAAAATCTGTTCTTTTTCTGTTCCACAGAACAAAATATATAGTAGGAAAGGAAATTGTAAATATTCGTGGAGAACTCACATTTTTTCAAAATTGAATCTTCCTGTCCATGAACATGGTATAGCATTTCATTTATTTAGGTCTTTTATAATTTTCTTCAATAATGTTTCATAATTTTCTCTGTAGCTTCTTAAAATATCCTTTGTCAGATTTTTTCAGTTACATCAGACTTTCATTTCTAACTATCTCTTACCTTTTGCTTCTGTATTAAAAGCTAAACAACTTTTTGGGTAGAGTTGTAGGACGAAAGGCCACACACTGAAAAATTTTAAGACCTGAATTATGGAAAGGCAAGGAGAAGGGTGATCACTAGCCAGTCTTCACACATTAAAATGACAACCTCTTGGGACACCTGGGTGGCTCAGTTAGTTGAGCCTCTGACTCTTGGTTTCAGTTCAGGTTATAATCTCAGGGTCATGAGATCAAGCCCTATATTGGTCTCCACGCTGAGCATAGAGCCTGCTTAAGAGTCTCCCTTTGCCCTTCTCCCCCCACTTGCATCCTTTCTCTCTCTCTCTCAAAGAAAAAAAAAAAAGATAACGTCTCTTTCTGTATCCGGAAGTACAACTAAGACCTGCTACACAACTGTCAACCTCACTTCTGTGAATTGGTTAGTGACCCACTGGAAAAGAGTTTACATATTTAACAATAAGTAAATGAAATTTGAAAGAGTAAACTGACAGTATCCACTTGAAAGGTGGTCAAGTGTATAACGGAAAGGAAACGGAATCAAAATATTTAAAGGACATTATGGCATTGAAGGTCTTTAAAAGTGTAAATTATTGTCCAGAGGAGTAAAACATTAAGGATATTAAGAATATTTTTTTCTAGGTGCCTTTTTAACTTTTAAAATCGCATGACATGATTTGTTGATTAAAGGAAGTTACTTCTTCAGTAACACTCAAATTCTAGGAACAAATGTCCCAATTTATTTCTTTTTTTAATGTTTATTTATTTATTTTGAGATAGAGAAAGAACAGGGAAGGGGCAGAGGGAGAGGAGGAGAGAGAATTCCAAGCAGGCTGCACACTCCAGCACAGAGTCCAGTGCAGGGTCCATTCTCACGAGCTATGAGATCATGAGCCAAAATCAAGAGTTGGACACTCAACCTACTCAGCCACGCAGGAGCACCCCAATTTATTTCCTTATAAAAATATTCACATTCTAAAGTTGCAAGTTATAATACAGTAAACAGAAAAGGGATAGGGTTTTATAATAAATATGTTTTTTTCATATAAAACAGTGATTAAACAAGGCAAATGTTTCTTGACACCCACTAGCCATGTCTGATTTATCGTCTTCTGTCTCTCCCCTTTCAAAACATTCTCACTTTCTCTTACTGCTCTCTCAACTGAGAAATTTCATTAAATGCCCACTCAGTAGCACTATGCTCAGTTTAAATGACATAGAAGAATAATATAAAATATAATAAAACCCCACAAAGGAATTTAAAATATATTTGTGTAGGAAGGAGACAGAATAATAAGAGAACAACTATGCATAGCATTCGCATCAGGTTCCAAAGCATAAGCACTCACTGTAGGAAAACCAAACCAAACAAAAACAAAAGAAAGAAAAACTTAGAGCTTCCCAAATAGTTCTGTGAAGTATTAAGAGAAATAGAAAAGAGACTATATTCCTATTTTCATAAAGTCCGTTGCTTACAATACTAGATTCTCTGAATGTATCAGTTTCTTTTAGGTCTAGGGCATGTGCTTCAAAGAGCTAAGGAATAAATGTGAAGGATTCAGTGGAACATGATCACCTCTTTTTATCCCTTCGTTAGTGGGCAGAAATGGCCTACTCAAATATTTTGTCTAACATTTAGTTTGCATTTGCAAGAAAGAAAATGATTCTCCATTGCTTGAATGTTTTTGATGTCGTGCCTAAGGTTCTGGACTGCATGTTATTCATAGCCTGTGTGTGCCCACGTTAGGGAAACATGTTCCTCCAACTGAGTGAAATCAAAATTTCCAAAGGATACCATAGCCATGAGAAAGTAAGCCCAGCACAGTGGAGCTCTTTGTTAATTGAATAATGCCTTGCACACAGTGACTAGCACTCAACAAGTATTTGTTGAATAAATAGTTTATTTAGACCTATAATGGGAACTAATATTCAACACATCATATTAGGAAAGCCATATGAAAGGGAAGAAAGGAATAGTGAAAAAAAAATGGTTATGCTGCATGACTCATGCTTCTTTGAGGCAAGATCGGTAGGTGATGCTTTTGTTTTGTTATGTATGTTTTTGCATTTTTTACTTTCCCCTAGTTTGTCAGATTTTTAGGCAGGGTAAAATATTTCAAAATAAAAGATTTCAAATAGGTATAGTCCTTTTCCACATAATTATCCAATATGGAGGGAAAATACTTTATTTTTTTATTTTACTTAAAAATTTTTAATGTTTATTTCTGAGAGACAGAGAGAGAGAAAGGGAGACTCAGAGACAGAGCGCAAGTGGGGGAGGGGCAGAGAGAGGGAGACATGGGGCTCCAACTCATGAACTGCGAGATCATGACTTGAGCCGAAGTCAGATGCCCAACTGACTGAGCCACACAGGCGCCCATTAAAAAAAATTTTTTTTTAACTAGAGAGAGAAAGCATGAGTTGGGGAGAGGGCAGAAGGAGAGAAAGAATCTTAAGCAGGCTCCATGCTGAGCATGGAGCCCAACATGGAGCTCGATTCTACAACTGTGAGATCATGACCTGAGCCAAAATCAAGAGTCGGACACTCAACTGACTGAACCACCCATGCACCCTGGGAAAATATTTTAAAATACAGTAAACTCGTACATTTACAAGGGGATGGTACCATTTTACAGGATGAGCATGAGCATGGTATTTGAGAATGTTACCAGCTGACTTCTTTCTTTAAGCAAGACAAAAGACAACCTCCCTTTCTGTGTCGTCCACACACAATATGAAAGTTGGTTGGGAGGCAGGGAGACCAGTAAAATTTCAACTTTACGAATAATTTTGTTCTTATGCAGTGTGAATCTTGACCCTCAAAGGTCTCCAATGTAGAAGGTAATTTCAACTATAGACTTTGTTTAAACTTAATGACCATAGTATTTAAATACCAGAAGTTATTTCAGCATGGAAGTTGTTAGAATTTTTTTTAATTTATTTTAACGTTTATTTTGAGACAGAGAGACAGAGCATGAACAGGGGAGGGTCAGAGAGAGAGGGAGACACAGAATCCGAAACAGGCTCCAGGCTCTGAGCTGTCAGCACAGAGCCCGACGCGGGGCTCGAACTCACGGACCGCGAGATCATGACCTAAGCCAAAATAGGACACTTAACCAACTGAGCCACCCAGGCGCCCCGGAAATTGTTAGAATTTAAGGAAGACCATGAATCAAAGCGAAGGAATGTGTTTCTCTGGAGAGAGATTTACCCGAAATGCATCCCTGGCTTCTCCCGGTTCTTTGATCACTCTACCCCACAAAAAGTAGAGCAGCCCATCTGATGGGTGAGTTTTTAAGCATGAACTGGGCATGAATAGCCCTCTCAGCTCTTCTCCCTCTTGACAGCCTATATTTTCGGCACCTCTGGCGGCCTTCTGCCCGAGATGGCTGGGGAGCCTATTAGTTTCCTGAGACTGCTGTAGCCCATTATCTCAAATTTAGTGGTTTATTATAACAGAAATCTACTCTTTCATACTTCTGGAGGCCAGAAGCCCAACTTCAGTTTCATTGGGCCGAGATCAAAGATTCTGCAGGGCCACACTCCCTCAAGAGGTAAGGGGAGGTGGTCTTCGCTTCTTCGAGCACCTTAGGCTTCTGGCATTCCTTGCTTTGTTGCCACATCATTCTAGTCAATACTTTTGTGGTCACATTGCCTTCTTCTTTTCTCTCTGTCTTATCTCCCACTGGCTTTCTCTTGTAAGGACATTTCTTTCTTTCTTTTTTTTTTAATTTTTTTTTTAACGTTTATTTATTTTTGAGACAGGGAAAGACACAGCCTGAACAGGGGAGGGTCAGAGAGAGGAAGACACAGAATCTGAAACAGGCTCCAGGCTCTGAGCTGTCAGCACAGAGCCCGACGCGGGGCTCAAACTCACAGACCGCGAGATCATGCCCTGAGCCGAAGTCGGCCGCTTAACCGACTGAGCCACCCAGGCGCCCGTAAGGACATTTCTAAAGGCACTTGGGCCCACTTTGATATCCAGAATACTCTCCGCATCTCCAGAATCTTAATTTAAATCACATCTGTAAAACTTCACCAGTCAACATCGACAGGTGCCAGAGATTGAGATCTGACATCTTTGGATGGCCATTATTAAGGCCCGTACATGGGGGACGCCTACCCGGTCCAGTATCATCAGGACAGAGCAGAAATCTCCCAAATTCTAGGTGATTTGGCCCACAGACTAAGTTATGGCCTCTAACTTAAATTGTGTCCGTAATAAAGCTGATATTTTGATCTCCCAATCTGTCTTACTCTTGATTTCTCAAAATATTTAGGACATGGAGAAGGAGGAAGGGCGCTTTTATTAGGGGCCCCTTGAGACTTGGAGAAACGAGATGAAAATAATGTCATATAATCACAGGGTAACTACTTAAGAAACCCTCTTTTACCGTGTACCGAAGTGAAGAAGTGGAGAAGCAAAACCAAAATAAGATGAAAACGGGGAAGAGTGAGGCAGAACACAGAGATAGAGACCTAATTCAACCACTGAGTGCAAATTCATTATGCACAATGGAGCATCTACATATGGCACCTGAAAAATATCACTGAATTAATAATTTAGATCATGATTATGCCTCTAATTTCCTACCATATTCTCCTAAATAGACATGGTAATGAAAAGCATATTTTATTTACAATTATAGTTTATGAACCCAAATGTAAACTGACAGTAATGAGACGATGGTGTCACTAAATCCATTTTAATGTAAATTGCCACATTTAAAATATTCTGAAAGCAGGAAGGGCAGTTAATGAACCTAGCACTGATATCCTTGTCAGAAATGCCTGGCTTACACCCTGATCTTCTGTTTCAAACTAGATGATGATCACCTCCTCATCCTGTATGTGTTTATTGTTTTTCCTCATGATACTCTAATTATCACCCCACCCCCACCCCACCTCCCGGCTATCAGCAAACCTGGTTTGAATTAGAAAGGAACAACTCTTTGGCTATAAACACAAATCTGTCTCCTAAGCAAGAGCTGGCTTGCGCTGCGTGTAGCAAGGGAAGCAATGATGTAACAAGGGTAATTATAACCTGAGCTGGCTGGTGTCACTGCAAAGAAGGGCCTGTCAGCGTTTCACTGTGAATAATGATAGCACTGCCTCTGCTCATGTGAAACACCACACGTGGGGTTCTTGGACAGCTGAAGTCTAAGGGTGCAACTTTTAATTAAAGACTTTGATGCAAAACACCGTACTTGCCGCGATTCTGTATTGTAGTGCACAAAGTCTTTTCTTCCCGGTGGTAGCCAGTCTAGAATTGGGAGCCATACGTGGACTTCAGGCCAAAGCCTTAGAAAGGAGCCCTGACAGTGATTCAGACTGGAAGTGAGAAAGTGAAGAAAGAAGCAAGTCTATTCAACAGTTCCTTGTTTTTCTATTTCTTCCCTCAAAAATTGTGTTCTCTTGGTGATATTTTAGCTTGCGTTACCCTGGGAGCTACAACAATGTGATGAAAACTTCATAGAAACTAGAGATAATAGTGAAGGCGTCACTGTTCACCTTCAAACCCACACAGAAATTGAATGATTTGGGGGAAAAGTAGTTGTAATTCCCATCACAGAGAAAATCCACATCTGAATATGTGAAGAACCCTTAGAATTTGATTAAATGCCAACAACACAATAGAAATAGGGGCAACAAACATGAACAGATAGTCATTTAATACAAGCAAACATACATGAAAAGGCACTTGACCTCATACATACCAAGAGACATGCAAGTTAAAGTTGCACAGAGGTGCTCTTCTCACCCTCTGGATGGACAAAAATCTCCAAGTCTGGTAACGCTTTGTGTCTGTGAAGATGTGGGGGAACGAGCTCATCATTTGCTGATAAGAGTGCAAAACGGTCCAAGCTCTTTGCAGCAGGTATTAGTTTTCTGCTGCTGCTGCTGTCACAACTCACCACAACTTCAAAGCCTTAAGACAAGACACATTCATGGTCTTACAGTTCTGCTGATCAGATATCACTCACAGGGCTAAAATCAGTGTGTCACCAGTATTGTATTCCTTACTGGAGATGCCAAGAGAGAATCCGTTTCTTTGGAGTTCGGGAACTGAGGTCACCATTTTCTTGCCCATTCAGATTGTTGATAAAATTCGGTTTCTTGCAGCGTGTAGCTGAGGGCCGTTTCCAGCTTCTGGGGCTGCCTGCATTCTTTGGCTCAGGACCTCCTTCTTCCTTCTTCAAAGACAGCAATGGCAGGTTTTGCCCCTCTTATATCATTTCTCTCTTATGAATTCGCCTGCTTCCTCCCTCTTCCACTTCTCGGGACTCATGCGATTATATTGAACCAAGATAGTCCAAGATAACAGCCTCATTTCAAGATCTGGAAGTGTAGTCACATCCTCAAAGTGTCTTTTGCTGTGCATAAGATAATATATCAACAGGTTCCAAGGGTTAGAATATGGACTTTTTTTTCCTTCCCTCTCCCCAGCTTTATTAATTTTTTTTTAACGTTTATTTATTTTTGGGACAGAGAGAGACAGAGCATGAATGGGGGAGGGGCAGAGAGAGAGGGAGACACAGAATCGGAAGCAGGCTCCAGGCTCTGAGCCATCAGCCCAGAGCCTGACGCGGGGCTCGAACCCACGGGACCGTGAGATCGTGACCTGAGCTGAAGTCGGATGCTTAACCGACTGAGCCACCCAGGCGCCCCTCTCCCCAGCTTTATTGACATGTATAATAGACAAATAAAATTGTAGTATATTTAAAGTGCACGCAAGATGATTTGACATATATATACCTTGTGAAAGGATTTTTGCAGGATTAAAATCAAATGTATTTGCACAGTAAATGTAAGTGTTTGAATGCCCATCGATAGTTTTACTCCTTTGTAATATTTCCTGTGCTTTTCAGTTACTATAAATTCCATTTTTTATAAGAAGTTAAACATCATTAATTATAAATTTCACATTTCACCATGGCATGCGTTTGCCAGTGTCTACCAAGCATAGGAAAAGCAGATGAACCACAGAATGGTGGTGTTGTACCCAGAACCAACACTGGGTTCAGTACCCTAAATATCTCCAGTTTCATTGGTGCCTACCCTCAAAAACGAACCAAGGCATAGTACAAATTGCTAAAACTTGTGACTTCAGTAGTGCAGTCTGAATCTATTTACAGGGGGTGTACCATTTTTTATCATCTTGGTTTCCTACAAGCATTCAAGGACAGAGTCTACAGGAATAATATATGGGTTTTTAGTCTTTTATTTATTTATTTATTTATTTGCCTCTCAGTGATATGGTAAAATTCTGAAATACATCACAGTCTTAATATATTCAACACTTTTGTCTCAGCATGGTGGGATTGGGTGATTTTTATTTTCTTCCTTGCAGATATGTTTTCCAAACAACTACGTATTACTTTCTGATCAGAAACAGGACTATATTATTTAAGCATCCATTATAAAAATCTCACTGTAGCTATATATGAATTTTTCATACCCCATAATGATAATTTAAAAACCTATCAAGTGTTTGTCCAACAATCATGCCTATCAAGTTTTAATATCCAGCTCTCTGACCTGATTCTGTCCCTTCTCATTATCCTCATTCAGCCCCGCTGCCTGTGCTGCGTTGTCCTGCCGCCATGCTCAAGAATGTCTTTTAAAAGTGAAATCAAGAATGAGTGTGTGTGTGTGTGTGTGTGTGTGTGTGTGTGTGTGCGCGCGCGCGCGCGTAAAAGAGTGAGGGAGAGGAGAACAACTTGTTTTCTATGAAAAGCATACCCCACCAAAACAAAATGTCTCCCAGAGGTAAAAGAAAAGGAAAGACAAAATCACGTGTTCGATTGTAGTTTGTGAATAGAATATGCCATATGCTTTGCAACACATTGTCTATATGTACTTACTTGCCTCTTTACGGATTAATTAAAAAACCAGCCCTCTGGGCATAAGGAGCAAAAGTTTCTCGCAAGGATGCTGCTTAGCTCAGTGTGGATCATTTTCAAGTCGGAAAAGCACCCCCTTCGTATGACATTTTCTGTAATTCTGTTAAAAGTGTAATTTAAGGAAACTTGTTGGGAAGCCTCTGTCTTCGTAGGATAGCATTCGAACACTGTGACAGAGTAAAAATAATTACTGCCACAAAGAAATAGAAAGAAAAGCACTCTACAGATTATGACCAACCATTACCTTCAGTCTCTTTTTCATAAACCATCTGTTCATTCTAAGACCTGACCGTATCCTCCAATCCCAGCATGAGAGCTCCAGGCACAGCACACACGATGCAGTAGGAACCTCCCTCCCCCTTAGGAATCAGACTTGGATTCAGATTCCACTCCTTCAGTTTCTTCCTTGGAAGGCAAATTAGCCCCTTGATGTCCTTCACTATCAGGGAGACGTTTGTTTGCCTCACAGAACTGTTCTGGGGACTTGGAGAGACAAGCACCTAACAAAGTTCAACATTCAAGAAGGATTCCGTGCTCCCTCTTCCAGCCTTGGGATGTTATAAGATTCTCATGGACCCGGCATGCTCCAGGATATGGGGAACCCATTTTTAAAAAGTCCCCGCTACTATAGAAACAAATTTACCACAGGTTATTTCAAAGCAAGAAACAACCCCACTGTATTCTCCATGGGGGACTACATTATTTATCCCCATAACCTCAAATGCTCTGGAATCCACGTCTGCATTGGCAGCTAGGCAAAGCCTGAGTATTGACAGCCCAGGCAGCACTCGAATGGGTCCCATGCTCTTTGCTTCTGAGGAAGACTTGAGCACTCTAAGGGCAATGGAGCCCACATAAACACAAGTAGGAATTCTTCTAAGAGCTTACATAAGGCCTCTATGTAACCTACTCATGATTCAGAAAGGAAAGAGGGACCTGTATAACATATATGCATTTATACACATTTACAACTTTTTTTTATACAAACCTGTGATGACCAGATGCATAAAACCAATTATTAACTTGGCGGTTCTGTCATGCTTCTTAAATTGATGGACCTTCTTGGGATTACCAGGTTAGACGTCAGAGTATGAAGCTACTGTTCACAAAGTCTCCTTCCATCTTAATGGGGGAAAAATGTTCAAGATGACGGGCTCCCGGTGTAGATCTTCTTGAACCTCATTACAGCAAAGGAAACTAGAAATTGGAATCAGGATGGTTGAGGGGAAAGAGACAAGCTATATTGGATGTGAACAATCCTTTTCCACTCAGTTTTATCCTTTGGGGGAAACAAACAGCAAAAAAAAAAAAACTCATTAAGTCAGTATGAATCTAGTCAAAATGGCTCACCATTCTAAGTAGCCCTGATTCCCTAGCTGAATAAATACCCTCTTGTTGTTTAATTAAAACATCAAATAACCCAGACTTGTCCAGATAGTGGTGAGCCATGCTTCTCAAATTACTGAGGTTTTCCCTGTTGTCTTGGGTAGGATTTAGATAGTGAAAACAGAATACCAAACGTTATAATCCTTGTCTGCTCACAATGTCCATCAGATGTGCACACACATACAGACACACAGCCATCTAGACAAATACATACACACGTTGAGATGACCTGAGACCACTTCCCAAGTCAGTCACATAATCAATAGCCAAAGCCCAAAGTGTCAGAGTTCACAGGAAGAAAGCCAAACAGACGGAAGTCTTGCAGTCAGGAAACCACAGAGAAATCGCAGACTTTCATGCAGTGTGTGAAAATGGGAAAGAGAAACCCATTTTTAACTAGCACCCCAAACGTGACAACACGTGAAACCCCAACTTAATTCTGAATCAATCATCTGGCAGTTTCGCTTTTATGATCCTCTTTGAGGTAGATTTCACGCTGTAAACCACGCTGAAATCTGCTCTACCAAACTGTACCACACTCTGTGACTTATCCAGCTGGAAATTAGAACAAAGCCGTTCGTGTTACATCATTGAATCTGCTTGGAACAAAACCCTTGTGAACGCAGGAAAGGCAGAAAGAAACAGGAAGTGTAACAAAGAAAAGTTTGGATGAACTTTCCTGAAGTTCACAGGTACTTCAGTTTGGTTTATAATTACCCTTGGTAGAGAGGATCAAATAAATTTTTATTTTGTCCCTCCGCAAGACTACAAATAGACCCGCACGGCCCAAAGCAAACGACAAGTGCACATGATCCGGACACCGTTTGCTTATGGCTGTGACTAGCCCCGGGCCTGGGCTGGGCTGGCACATAGCAACATGCTCAATGGAGTGTTACTTTTACCCAATTATCCACAGTTTATGTCCCATTTCTGCTTTTAATTAGCTGCATAGAACTGGTTGCTATATTACAGAAGCCTGAACATGAAGAATATTCATTTTGATGTTGCTTTCTTTTGTTCTGTTTATTTCAAGTTTATTTTATTTTGAGAGAGAGAGAGAGAGAGAGCACAAATGGGGGAGGAGCAGAGAGAAAGGGAGAGAGAGAGAATTCCAAGCAGGCTCTGCCCTTGACCGCACAGAGCCCAATCTGGGGCTGTATCTCGTGAATGGTGAGATCATGACTTGAGCAGAAATCAAGAGTCAGACGCTTAACTGACTGAGCCAACCAGGCACCCAGATACTTTCATAGAACAGATGCTAGGGACTGGCCTAGAATTTCAAAATACCAGAGAGTTCTCTTGTTACCACTTCTTTAAGCTGTCATGTGTCCTGAATCATGAAAAATAAATGTGGATGGATTTGTTACTCGACTTACAAAATGCTTTGGTCTTCCTGCCTGGCCCAACCTCTAACTTCAAGGAAAGTGCTGCACGCTGAGACAGGAAACCCAGCCATGTGGATGCTTGGCTCTTTTGTGACCCTCCAGAGAATTCAAATCTAAGTGTACATGCGAGGTCTTAACCTTTGGAAGGCGGGTGATTTTTTTTTGTTTTCCTCTGATATCTAAGAGCAATTTTTTACCAGCTTTAACTACCGCATGCTTGCTGGCATAATAATTATAATAATTAAAATCTATTGAATGTTTACTAGCTGCCAGGCCTGAGACCAAGTTTATTATAGACATTTGTTTTTATTATAGTCATTTGTTTCATTTAATCTTCACGGCTCAGCAAGGTAGGTACTATTACTAACCTCATTTTATAGATCAGGAAAGGGAAGTTTCAAGAGGTGAAGTACCTTGCCACAGATTCATACAAACCAGGAAGTGACAGAATTTTTTGTAAGCCTGGATCGGCTGTTCTTAATGGGTATATTAGTCTGCTTAAGAAAATAATTCCTTAGCAAGAAAAAAAAAAGGGAGAGAAGATCATACCTGGCGAAGAAGAAATAGTTCAATTCACAGTTTAAGTAAACTTTAGGAAGAAAAAGTGGCCACTAAGGTTTCTTCTATACTTTACCAGTATTATCTTTTTGCCACTAGTGTGGTATATGTCAAAAAATAGGAAGAGAAGCATTTAAGGTGTTAGAGATAATCCTGCATTTGAGAGTCTGTCCATTTCTGCCCAAATTAAATCCTGAATTTTAATACGTTTTGAATGGTCGGACTGAATTTTGCCTATGAATTATCAAATAACCTGTATCTCAGCAAATAGTGCCTTAACTATTAGATTTACATACTCAAAGTTGTTTGCACATATAAATTGCTAGCCAGGTCTCTTTGATTTTTTTTTTATTATGCAGTATTTGATACATAACAAAGGAATATATGAAACTAAAAAATATACTACAGAGCAAAAGTCAAAATAAACACTAGCAATGCCATCAACAAACCCAAGACCTACATGCAGCTAACATCACCAAAACCATGGGGAACTCGTTCTGAGATCCTTCACCATGCCCTTGCCTACCCCCTGCCCCCAAATAGATGACTACCATCTTGAATTTGGCTTTACTTCTCCTTTGCTTGTTTTTGGTTTTGTTTTTTGTTTTAAATTGAAGTATATAGTATAATTGATAAATTAGTTTCAGGTGTATACCATAATTCAGTATTTGCATATATTATGAAAAGATCACCACACTAAGCCTAGTTAATATCCGTTACCATACATAGGTACAAATGTTCTTTTGATGAGACCTTGTAAGATTGACTCTCTGAGCAACATTCAACGATGCAATATGATATTACTAACTACAGTCACTATGCTATACATATATTCCCATGACTTATGTCATAACTAGAAATCGGTACTTTTGACTCCCTTCACCCATATTACCCCCATTCCCCATTTCTTGCCACCATAAACCTCTTCTCTGTATCTGCGCGCTTGGTGTTTTGTTTTCTTTTTTTAGATTTCATATATAAGTGAGATCAGGCAGTCATTGTTCTTCTCTGACTTATTTCACTTAGCAGAATGCCCTCACTGTTCACTCATGTTGGACAAATGACAAGATCTCCTTTTTTTGGCTGCATAATATTTTATTGTGTATATATGCCACGTCTTTATCCATTCATCTGTTGGTAATATCTTTAATATCTCAGCTATTGTAATTAATGCTGCCCTGAGCAGGGGGATGCATGTATCTTTTGGAATTAGGGGTTTTGTTTTCTTTGAATAAATACCCAGGAGTGAAATTGATGGATCATACTGTAGTTTTATTTTCATTTTTTGAGGAACCTCCGTGCTGTTTTCCATGGTGGCTGCAACAGTTTACATTCCTACCAACAGGGCACGAAGGTTCCCTTTTTCCACATTCTCGCCAACACTTGTTATTTCTTGTGGTTTTCGTCATAGTGGTTCTGACAGGTGTGAGGTGATAGCCCACTGTGGTTTTGATTTGCATGTCCGTGATGATAAGTGATGTTGAGCATTTTTTCATGTACCTGTTGGCCATCTGTGTGTCTTCTTCAGAAAAATGTCTCCTCAGATTATCTGCTCATTTTTTTAATTGGGTTGATTGACTGTTGTTGTTTTCTGTTGGACTGTGTGAGTTTTTATATACTTTGGATATTAATCCCTGATTAGATACACGATTTGCAGGTATTTTCTCCCATTCAACAGGTTGCGTTTTTATTAGTTTCCTTTGCTATGCAAAAAGGTTTTTAATTTGATCTAGTCCCACTAGTTTACTTTTGCTTTTGTTGCTTTTGCTGTTTCCTTTTTAAAAGGAAATCTGGCTCATATTCCTAAACAATTTGTTGCTTAGCTTTGCTAAACTTTGAGCTTTCTAGACATCGTGTCCCCGTGTGTACATAGGTGAGTTACGTACATATGAATTAGGGAGAGGGGACACTGATATTTATTCTGTAGCATCTTGTATGCATGACTATCTGTCCTTCTAGGCCAGCCATCCTTCTAGAGCAGCGTTTAGAAGCTATTAATGAAAATCCACTTCCCAACCTTCCCAAGCTAAGGTTTATGAATGTTGTTCTTTTTTTTATTGTAGCAAATGCTTGCAAAGTTTATTGTACCATGAAAAGTGATGTGCTGTCATTAAGTGTACATTCCATTTAGTGTATTTTATCGTTATGAATAATTGCCAGGGAATCACTTAAATATAGCACATATTTATAACAGAGTTTTAAAATGCCAATAATATCATTTGAGCTTTTGTAGCCCTTTGACCAAAAAAAAAAAAACAAAAAAAACTAAAGCATTTCATTTGTTTTAAAAAAAACTGTTTAAAGTGTTAAATTCTCGCTTGTTTAATAAGGGGTCGTTTGCTATACTCACTCTAGCAAAAGGAGTGCAATTGACATTTTAATTATACGTATGTATAGATCATGAAAATACCATCCAAAGCTGAAAGTGTGATGAAAAACCAGTAATGATGCCAGCCGTATTGTCTGCAGCTCTCGTCTAACCTCTTCTTTTATGGTCCATTGACATTAGGATTGGATTCTAGGTTCAGCTGTCCTTAGTAGAGAAAAGAACCTTAGGGAGTTATCTGGTTCAATGTTTTGAAGACCATCGCACTTTAATTATGTCCATGTTTTAAAGGAAACATTGATCTGAATATTTATGTGTATCAGAACGCTTTTCACTGCAAGAGACCGAAAAATCCAAGCTAAACCCCAATAGGCAAAAGTCAAGTTATTGGGTCATGTTACTAAGAAGTCCTGTATAGATCTAGCTTCATCCGTGGCTGAGTGCCCTAAGACCTGATCCTTCTTCAGATGGGAGCTCAACTCTTGTCCCTTTTGCCTGTCAGAGCTATACTATCCTAGGGCCGGGTCTGTAGGAAAATGGGCACATGTTTCTCTCAGAGATCCCTGCCAGATATCTTGGATTTCACTGACTCTCTGACTGGGTCACATGCCAATCACCGAGCAAGTGTCTGTGGCCAAGAGAATACAAGATTATGAATGGGAGCCCTCCTTACCTGCCCACCTCTGGTCAAGGAAGAAGTCAGCCTTATCCAAAACACTGAGCAGAGTCCAAGGGAGAATGTGATTGTCCGGGGAAATAGGGGGGTGTGCTTTCCAGAAGATCATTGGAGAGCTACTGTGTGGCTAATTTGCACTTGATATTTTTTAATGGTCTGGTGCCATGGAATTGTATTTCACATTCCTACATCTCATTCCTAATTACCTTTCTCTTTCTCTTTGCTTCCAATGCAGTTGTTTCATGTTCTTCTAGCGGAGGGGGATTGATTTGCGTACCAAGCATTGCCCTCCACAGTGTCATTACAGACAACTATATTCTGCACACTTGCACTCAGTGTAACCCACTACAGCAATCAGCGCTTGTAGAGAGGAATTTGACATTCTTGTCACCTCCCTCCAGCAAGTTTGAAGGGAATACTTATGTCATTCAATAGATTCACAATGTCCCAAAGCAAGTTTTAAGCATTTTGCATTCAAGATTTCCCTTAAGTTAGCTTATAAATGATCTCAGCTTTGGTTTCAATTTTTTTTCTTTACTTCTCATAAAATTCTGTTATCATTTCATGCCAGTTCTCCGCCCCCCTCCCTTAGCACCCGAACAGTTTAAAATTTGACATTACACTGCAGCGAAAATGACTACCTACAGCCCTCACACACCGATACTTCCACTGACTCATTCCTGTGAAACACACATGAAACATATGCTCATTAGTTACAGGAACCAATTTAAATGATAATGTTTTCAAATGGCCGACATCAAATAAACTCAGGGAATAAACATCATTGCAACACGGTAAACAAGCTCTGAAGTGCAGCTAAGTGTGAAGGTGATTATCAGGGGATAGAGCTGGTGGGTACAGAGTAAGTAAACCAATCTACTGCCAGATAATAATGTAAATTTCTCACGCAGTGCTCTCCATTACTTCTGCCTTAGTTCTGCGGCTGCATTCTACCCTGCAGGTTTAAAGAAAAAGAAAATCTGAGCCCTAGCTCGCATGTCTAATGTCCATTAAAAGCAGGGAGAGGTATTTCACATAGGGGAGGATTTGGGGTGAAGCTAGATGGCTCTGTAAAGCAGAAACAGGGACATGAGTATCGTTATACTATTGCTATCAAATGTCTTTAGATTCAGCGTATTACAGATTGATTACAGAAACCAAAGCTATTACAGACTTCACCAATAGCAGCTTATAAGAGAACCTGGTTCTTTAACTCCTGGTATTAAGCATGTTTTGAAATAGTGCCATCATACTTTGAGCATTTTAGGGAAAAAAAGTTAATGCCAAATAACATTTGGTCGGCACTACGTTAAACAGCACATATACCAAGATCCAAACAGACATAGAATATTTGAGTTGGTATGAAATGATGGAGGGGAGTTTACCAGATTCACAAAGAGGGAGGAAAGTATTCCCAGCAGGAAGCATTATATGCGAAGAAATGAAAATATATGACCCATTTTAAAAATAGCAAGTTAAGTTGTGGGAGTGGAGAATGAAGCTAAAAAGACACTTAGGCTTTATTTGATCCAAAGTTAAAAAAAAAATTTAATGTTTATTTTTGAAATTTTTTTAAATGTTTATTTATTTTTGAGACAGAGAGAGACAGAGCATGAATGGGGGAGGGTCAGAGAGAGAGGGAGACACAGAATCCGAAACAGGCTCCAGGCTCTCAGCTGTCAGCACAGAGCCCGACACGGGGCTCGAACTCACGGACCACGAGATCATGACCTGAGCCGAAGTCAGCCGCTTAACCGACTGAGCCACCCAGGCGCCCCTTAATGTTTATTTTTGAAAGAGAGAGAGAGACAGAGAGACAGAGTGCGAGTGGGGGAGGGGCAGAGAGAGAGGGAAACACAGAATCCCAAGCAGGCTCCAGGCTCCAAGCTGTCAGGAACTGTAGCTGCGGGGCTCCAACTCAGGAACGGCGAGATCATGACCTGAGCCGAAGTCCGATGCTCAGCCAACTGAGCGACCCAGGTGCCCCAGCCCCCGATCCAAATGTTAAATAGCAAACGTTACAAACTTGTAAATATATAAAATAAGAATCAGAAAGCAAAAGATAAAATGAATCATAATCTCAATATCCAACTAACCTGTTAACAGTTTTTCTAAGCAAAATCACAAACGTGTATGGGTTTTTTACATCATACATAAAAAGACCAGAAGGAAGTAAAACCCCCCACTTTCTCTTTTCTGATGTCTCTCTCCAAAGAGAGTTATTGTTAATAGTGTCTTGGGTTTCCCTTAAGGAAAATGTATTTTGAATAATTTGAATTTTTTTTTAGTTTTTTTTTCAACATTTATTTATTTCTGGGACAGAGAGAGACAGAGCATGAACGGGGGAGGGGCAGAGAGAGAGGGAGACACAGAATCAGAAACAGGGTCCAGGCTCTGAGCCATCAGCCCAGAGCCTGATGCGGGGCTTGAACTTACGGACAGTGAGATTGTGACCTGGCTGAAGTCGGACGCTTAACCGACTGCGCCACCCAGGCGCCCCTGAATAATTTGAATTTTTAAATAAGTTATTCTCTTCATTCTTTTCTGCATCTTGATGGTTTGGGGGCATTATGACATATTTGTGGGACCCACCCATAACAACATACACCGATCTGAGTATTATTAGCAGCTGCATAATATTTCACTATAGGGTTGAAACAACTTAACTGATTTGGTTGATACTTGTTTGCACTGCTTTCTGGGTTTTTGTTGATTACAGTGTTAGATATAATTTACATTAATATATTGGTATATAATTATCTTGGCCAAATGACTCTTCAGAATCTTTCCAACAATTTTTCCTTCCCTCAACAGTTTATGAAATGTATTCTTCTTCCCACTGACCTGGCAGCTTTGGATATCATGAAAGCTTTCAAATTTACTAATGAAATAGGTCAAATTTCACATCTGGATTATTTTATGTCTCTGTCTCTTAAAAAGAGTAAGATTGGGCATCTTTTCATTATATGTCTAGCCATCTTTGGACATTGATTTTGAAGACATTTAAAAAAAATTTTTTTAATGTTTACTTGTTATTGAGAGAGAGAGAGAGTATGAGGAGGGAAGGGGCAGAGAGAGAGGGAGACACAGAATCCGAAGCAGGCTCCAGGCTCTGAGCCGTCAGCACAGAGCCCGACTTGGGGCTCACACTCACAAACCGTGAGATCATGACCTGAGCCGAAGTTGGACGCTTAACCGACTGAGCCACCCAGGCACCCCTGAAGACATTTTTATACCGTACTAATAGATATCGACGTTATCTTGGGGCTGAAAACTATTGTGTCTTTAAAAGTGAAGCCTTGGTAAAATCTGGTTGGTCAAATGGGAAAGGAAATGACCAATTTATATTTTATTACTGTTCTCATTTCATTTTATTGTTTTTGACTTATATTCTCAATTACTCTATTAAATGTACTCTTGAAGCATCTGGAATAAAAACTATTTGGATGGGGAGTCAGGCCTTCAGGCTTGAGTTGTAGCCTACCTGAGAAAACTGAGAAGAAGAGCTTTCATGTGTGGACTACCAAGAGGTAGTCCAAAAGCAAGAAACTGAGCTAATTTGGGAGTATTTTCACTCCTGCGGGGTGGTCATGCATGGACTACCAAGACTTTGGGCGGGGCGGGGGGGGGTGGGGGACAGAGTGAAAGGGAGTGCTGCTGTATGTATTAAGCCACGTAAATTCAGTGAAATCGGGATGCTTATCAATGATTTCTCAACAAATAGTCCTTTATTCTGATTAAATCAACCATGTTTGTTTAACTGCTTAAAAAAGGAGCTGGATCAAGAACAGTGGTTAACTTCTTTGTCAATGGTATTTTCAAAGATTTATCACAGCCTGAGTCTCCAGCGCAGTATGGGCCCTTACTTAGTCATCACTGTATTGAGTGGTATTAGAAACCCCGAAAGAGGGGCGCCTGGGTGACTCAGTCGGTTGAGCGTCCAACTTCAGCCAGGTCATGATCTCGCGGTCCGTAAGTTCAAGCCCCGCATCAGGCTCTGGGCGAGCCTGCTTCCGATTCTGTGTCTCCCTCTCTCTCTGCCCCAACCCCGTTCATGCTCTGTCTCTCTCTGTCTCAAAAATAAAATCAAAAAATGTTAAAAAAAAAAAATTAAAAAAAAAAAAAGAAAGAAAGAAACCCCGAAAGACTAAGCAGTGTCTCCAAAGGGACAGTAGAGTCCCCATAGCAGCTAATTCGCTGGGTGTGCCTTGCTGCACCAGGTCTAACAGAATCAGGTAGTACAGCAGCTTCCGGCCTTTGTACGTCCCTCTCTAATCATGCACGTGACCTCCTTCTAACACCAGGCCTCAGAGGCCAGCTGAACCTCAGCATTTCTTATGAAGCTTTTGGATGTATCCTCTTAACGTCCTGCCTCATCGACCCCCTACCGCTGTGGAACGTGTGTTTATGTTCAGAAAAACATGTGCCGGTTTGCCTGTGTGATATGTGACTCTACTAGAGACACAACTGCATTCTTAGTAACAATATTGTTTAGAAAATTGTCAACATCGGATATGGACAATTTACAGTTTTCAGAGAACAGATCAACCGAGAGCAGAAAAGGATCGTTTCTTCCAGAGACATCATTTCCTTTTGTAAATCTCTGCCTTTGCAGACAGGCAGAGATCTGCTCGGGGACCACATGCTTGCCTTTCGGTTTACCCTCTTTGATTCAAAGATCGCTCCTCTTTGGGGGATAAATAACCACATTATAAACTAGACTTGAAGGAAATATCTATATGCCATACTGTGTACTCCGTCTCATAAAATTTGGTTTCTGATTCTGTGTTGATTTGCTCTTTCCATAATGAGCCGCATTCAACATATCTTGTATTCTCAAAAAACAAACAAACAAAGCAGTGAATTATACAACTTATGTTCTGAGATTTCTCTTCATAATGTTGTTACGATAGAAAATCCAGCTGTGTTAAATGATAATGTTGACATCCTTCGTGTCCTCTCAACTCGATACTCTATTAAGGGGTGTTTTTGTGGACTGAAACCTCATGAATTCATTATAGGGAAGAAAAGACCCTGCTTTCAGATGGCTAAGCAGGAATCCTCCCTTTCCTCTGTGTTCTCTTTCCCGAGATTTGTAATCCGAAATTTAGAGACCCCAAAACATCATCACTATGGAGATACTCATATGCCTTGTTCTTTTTCTCTGGCTCGTGCAGGAAAATAAGTCTGCACACAACAGTAATTGACTCTCTGGTACAGCTGCCTTTGGGTCTTTCCTCTAAGAAATCATATTATCCTTCCTTTTCAATGTGTTCAGGGTAATAAGTCATCCTTGACATTCACCATTCATACAACAAAATGTCTGTGTTACAAAATCAGCCCCAAGCTTATCAAATAATTAATACCAGATTTGTAAGTGACACAGATGATGTCAGGTTTTTGTATTAAGTAGGGCCTTGATCCCCAGCATTTATTGGTTGCAATCCTTTTACTAACAGATAACATCTGCCAATGACTAATACTTGGTTTCAGGAAAGAACAGCTTTTAGTGATTTTAATCCTATGAAGTTTACTGGTTGGACAACACTTGAAGCCAAACGCTTTTGTTTCACCGCCATAGAGTAAGAAATGGCCGTGCAGTCTCTTTCACAATGTTTTAAGCCTTGAGGGAATCACATTTAAGGATAAGACTCTGTTCAGTCCTTGGCATGGATTCACTTCAGAAAATTGCCAATGAGCTCATTGCCTTTCTACTTTTGAGTAATGTCATTGTATTGAGTCAGAAGTGGAAAGGCATTCTAGACCCGATAAGATAGGATCAGACATCAGAAAGGAAAGACTTTGAGTTATGAACCCTCATCTAGATCATGAAGGAAGTAGTGAAAATACTCCTAAATTAGCTCTGTTTCTTGCTTTTGGAGAGGGAGGCTATAGGTACGCAAAGGAGGAATCTACAGTGATTGATGAATGTTAGGTTGGGACACCTGGGTCTGACCGCATGTTACACTTTAACGTACACACAGATGGTTACATATAGAAACATTTATAGATACATTAACATACGCGAATTAGTATACATGTGTTTCATTGCTTTTTCAGCAGAGAGTACATAGAAAGGTTGGTGTTCATGATATCACAGGAGCAACCAGCATATCTGCTGCCCAGATTTTTTCTGCTTCTGTTCTCCATTAAAGAGAGCCAGGCACCTTGGAGAAATTGTTGATTCTAGAATTTGGACAGGAAATATGCAAGATGAGGTGGGAACATTTTGTAGTGCCAGAAGTGAGAAAGTTCTCAATAAAGAAAACAAACAAGAAAAAAAACTAAAAAAAAAAACCCCAAAAACCCTCTACCTCAAAGGGACGTAGATGCCAGCTGAAAAAGTTGTAGATGGCCAAAACTGTAATAAATTGAATGATAAAATAGTATTGGATTATAACTCAAAGCATAAAATAAACATCCATGAATCCATATTAATGTTGATAATAATTATAATAATTGATTGAACAAATAAATGGGAGAGAATAGGCAAATTTCCTCGGAAGGACAATTCCAAATAATTCAGGTAGGTATTACCTGTATAACTCCCCACTCCTTAAGTGTGGGCTGCACATTGTAATCACTTCCCAAAAGATACAGTATAGAAAGGGGAAAGAAAGATCAACCTGGCAAACACTGCCTCAGCCAGATGATCAAGGTTAACAACAACAGTGATGAGTCATGTTGATAGCCTGTACCCTTGATATGATGTGTTAAGAATGGAACTTGTCCTCTGTGGTCTTTTCTGTAACCCTAATCATGAGCAAAACATCAGGCAAGTCCCCATTCAGGGACACTCTACAAAACACCTGACCAATACTCCTCCAAACTATCAAGGTCATCAAAAACAAGGACAGTCTCAGAAACTGTCCCAGGTGAGAGGAATCTAAGGCAACATTACAACTAAGTATCATGTCGTGTCCTGGATAGGAATCTTGGAACAGGAAAAAGGGCAGTAGATAGAAACGGAGGAAATCTGAATGCACTGTGGGCTTTAATTAATAATAATGTCTTAATATTGGTTCATCCATTATGACAAATGTACCACAGTAATGTGAAACGTTAGTAAGTGGGGAAACTAGGCCTGCGGCCTCTGGGAACACTGTACTGTCTTAAGATTTTTTTCTATAGAAATCTAATTTTATTATAAAATCTAGAAGTTTATTAAAAATTTAAAAAACACTCCCCACTTTATTCATTGTATTATTCATATGGACTGTAATTAGGTGTCAATATTTTTATGACATCCAAGCTAAATTATTATTCTCGGACGTCCCATAAATTTGTGAATTGGTTTCTTCTAAGTGGTTTAACCAAAGCTTTAATTTTACCCTAAGAACAGTCTTTGCAGTTGTTAGGGAAATATTTTCTAAGTTGTTCACATGCTGTCATTTTTGTTATTACACCATCTCTGACAAAAGACCACTGTAGCTTGACTTCCAGTTTTATTAAACCTCTGTTACGACTATCCTTCTAAAAACATTCTAAACTCTGGTCAGCCTCACTCAGAGTGATAATGAGGGTAGAGTCTCCTCGCAAGCCTAATTCTGCCATTATATTCCTGCCTCTCCATTTATGCTGGTCTAAAAGTGTTATTTGAGCTGGAAGATCATTCTGTAACCTTCAGATTACTGCTGGGTGGCTTCGGCAGAAAAGGAATTACCAATGCATTAAATTTGAATTAGCTCTGAGAAATCATGCAGATGTATGCACAGAACATTATAGCAATACTGTCTCCCAGGCACAGCAGAAATGCTTTTATGCAGTTTTAAAGAATCACTTGAGCAACCCTTAAATTGCACACACGATGAAGCTGAGCCAGCATCTTCTGTTGAAAAAAAAAAAAAAAAACCTGCAACCCAAATCTAGCCTTTCAGGGAGTTGTCTTTCAGAGAAACCTGATCTCACGGAGCCGGCTGCTGAGTGGACTGTTTGGGTTTCAGCCCTGACAGAGTGACTGCAGAAGTGTCACTTAGACTAATGATTATGAATTATGCAGAGGGTCATATCCCCTTAGTTACAAGTCATTTACACGGTCTCCCTTTAGACTGCCTCGCCAGCTTCATTTTTTTTCCCTCCCACTAGTCCTAGGAAATAACTCATTGAATACATGGTCAAAGTTGAATTTATTGACATTCTATTTTTCCCCCATAATGCCAAGGCTGCAAAACAACCAAGTGAAAAAAAGCAAAACAAGTCAAAACAAAACAAAACAACAACAACAACAAAAAAAACCCCACCTAATCTCAGTGAAATTATAGCAGTAACAAGTCCTGGTTTATCTCTTTCCTTCTAGTCTGTCAAGGCTACTTCCCGTTTTAAAACTCTGACAGTTCCAGGATCTCTCTGTCTCTGTCTCTGTCTTTCATCTTCAGTTAAATTGAAAAGTTGATATGAAGGTGTATGCAGGGGAAAGAGGAGAACATGGTTGATGCTGAGTTCCGCATGTCTCGATCTGTGGGATATATGCTGTTTCAGTGAACTCCTTAGAAGGGAAGACAACAGGAAAACCAGTGGGTCTTGTTCTTGAAATTTAAAAGTCTGTCAGATTGAGCTATATTTGTGTGAACCTGGAGCCTTGAGACAGGTCAGAGATGATTCTGTACAATGTATGATTCTGTGACTTCTTAAGCATGACTATATAGCTGGACAAGGAAGTCAGCTGAAATACAGGATCTGCAATATAGAGTCTCCTTTCATCTGGTGTTTTCTGACCTTAGATTTCAAGGGAACTTACAAGGAGCGCTGACCTCTCCCAAAAAGTGGACCTTCAGTGACCAACTTCAAAGTTAAAGACTTGTTTCTGACAAGAAAGACAGCCTGAAGCAGGGGGAAGTATCTTTTCCAAAGTAGCCAGGCAGATTTTGCTCCGTGACAGCTGAATAGGGCAGAACCTCTCCAAATTCCATAAGCTAACTCAGGGCCCGTAGACCTAGTTATTGTTTTAGGGCGGGTGGTTGTTGGGCCACGCAAAGTGCCCTTCAACACAGACTTCCATTCGGGGCAGTTATCCTGACAGCTAGACTTTCCCAGGAGGCCCTTGCTACCGGAAATGGCGAGAGCCAAGTAGAGACGATGGAAGGAGAGCGCTCTGGAGTTTTGTTCACACCCCCAACAAGCTGGTTGGCGTAGGTGCTCTAATGAGTCAACAGTGACTTCAAGCAGCCACATTGGGTGTTTCTGAGGGAACTGTGGTGTCTATACAGATCTCTAGGGAAACACAAATGTCTCCCCTAACAGTAGAGCCAAGAAAGTTCAGTGCCAAACTGCATCAGCTAGATCTCACTCCCATTGTTCCTACATGCCTCCAAAGTGAGCCCAGAAAGGCTCCCAAAGGGCAACTTGTGCCAGCACAGTGGAGTGAAATGTCACTTAAAGGCCTTCCATGGCAGGATGATTCATTGAGGTAACAGCCAGAGGGATCCTTTGAACAGAGAACTACAACCAGGCCATTCCTCTACTCCAACATGAAAAACCTTCTCAACCCTCTCAGAAAATTGAGATGTTAGAATGACCTATAGGCCAGCAGTTCCACACTTCTCTAACTTTAGGACCTCCTCTCCCCTCCCTCTCCCTTCACTCAATTCACAGTCCACGTGGCCTCCTAGCCTTCCTCAAACAAGCTACACTTGCTCCAGCACATGGCTTCTGCTTGCAAAGCTCTTCCCTCAGGTAACTACCCACAAGGCTTCTATCCTCACTGCCTTCAGGCCTCCACTTAAATGTCATCACTGATGCATTCTAGGACCTTTCTGTAAGAACTAGTAACCCCTGCCAGGACATAACCTATCCCCTGGCACTGCCTTATTTTTCTAAATAACCCTCATCCCCCACAAACACACAGTATATTTTACTTGCTTATGGGTTCATTCTTACCTCCTCAGACAAAAATGTCAAGTACAGGAGGGCAGGAAGCTTGTTTTATTTACTGCTTTATTTGTAGAGTCTAGAAAGTGCGTGACACATAGCGGTTGCTCAGTAACATGTGTTGGATTAAATAAAAGAATAAGTTTTAATGCGCATTTTCTCTCTGTACTTGTCCCCTTCTCAGCCTAATGCCACCATCACCTCACCCCCACATACACACGTAAACCAGCGCAATGACTTTTAAAAACCTTGCTGTTAATACGGGTTAGAAACATGCTATTGTTAGACCCCAAAGGATTCTCAGATGCAAAAGATAGAAGTGCTTCTTCCTAGCAAAGATAAAAACAAAAAAAACATTTTTTAAATTAATTAATTTATTTATTTTTTGAGAGAGACAGCGTGAACGGGTGAGGTATAGAGAGAGAGGGAGAGAGAGAATCCCAAGCAGGCTCTTTAATGTCAGCGCAGAGCCCAACGCAGGGCTCGAACTCACAAAGCCATGAGATCATGACCTGAGCTGAAACTGAGAGTCAGATGCTTAACCGACTGAGCCACCCAGGTGACCCCCAAAAAACTTTTGAGCCTTGAAGACAGAAACAGATGTTCAATATACTTGGCCTGTGGCACACAGGCATTGTGGGACACAGGTACATGGAGCCCTTTCCCTTGGGCTCCAGCATTTCAGTGCCATCTTGGGAGAGAATCAAAGGCTGAAAGCAGATTCCATTGTATGCGCTTTATATTTTGTAATACATGCATATATATGGTAAATGTTAAAGAATTCACATTATTATTTATATATCCTAAAAATACAATTCTGTTATCATTTAAAGCTACTTCCAAAGTCTAGAATATTCATGTTGTTATTTATATATGCAACATATATAAAATATATATATGCAGATGCTTAGTCCCAGTAGACTTTTTTTTTTTTAATTTTTTCTTTTTCAACGTTTTTGATTTATTTTTGGGACAGAGAGAGACAGAGCATGAACGGGGGAGGGCCAGAGAGAGAGGGAGACACAGAATCGGAAACAGGTTCCAGGCTCCGAGCCATCCGTCCAGAGCCTGACGCGGGGCTCGAACTCCCGGACCGCGAGATCGTCACCTGGCTGAAGTCGGACGCTTAACCGACTGCGCCACCCAGGCGCCCCATTCCCCGTAGACTTTTTAAGCACCCAGAGTAGACGCAGTTAGGTAAGTCGTTCCTCCGTTCAGAGTCTGAATGTGCTGTGTGCTCTCTTGGTATGCATATTATTTTGATTGATGTAAATTCCATGTAAATTCCATGTAAATTCATGTACCTGGAAATTACACCCTAAACCAAGAATGGAAAGTTGACCTCATCTTACATGCCGGCTCCAGTCCATCAATGTGGCTTTGTGGAGGGTTGTGTTGGGAAGAGTTCAAATACTATGTCTGGGCTCAGCGGAGAAGAAAGTGACATGGTCCATGCCTGCCATGGATTAAAGAGGGGAAAATGACAAGCACATGTGCCTTTATTTCCCATCTTTGCTTTAGATGCCGGCAGCAATTCCACGCCTGAGGATATATTAACTGGGGGCATGTTTCAGAATCAGGACGGATGGGCACATGTCTGTGTGACAACAATTGTGTAAAAATCGCCGTTGTGCAGATATTTTTATTCACGCTGTATCATTTATTTTGAGAATCCAAATAATATCAAAAGAAAGTGAGAAATTAGGGACTTGGCTGGAAAAGGCAATGCATTTTTAAAATAGTTGAGCATTAATTGTACAACTTGTGTAAGCCACTTTTCGGGACCCTCTCGGCGGTTCACACGATCAAAGAGCTTATAATTGCTGGATAAAATGAAAGTACACATTTTTTTTTTTTTTGTCTTGCAAAATAGAACTCTCCACTCACTGAACAGCTCATTGAACGTGGAGTGATTTATTTATCTTTTTGTGATTTACTTATTTCACTTACCATAATGTCCGCAAAGCTCATTCATGTTGTAACCTATGACAGGATTTCCTTCCTTCTTTAAGGATGAATACTATTCCATTGTGTACATGTACGCATTGTCTTTATCCATTCACGTGCCAGTGAACATTTAGGCGGCTTCTACCTCTTGTCTATTGTGAATTATGCTGCAGTGAACATGGATGCCAATATCCCTTCAAGATCCTGTTTTCAGTTGTTTTGAATGTATGCCCAGAAGGGGGAATGGCTGGATCATATGGTATTAATATTTTTAATGTTTTTAAGTTTATTTATTTATCTTGAGAGAGAGAGAGAGAGAGAGAGCACAAGCAGATGAGGGGCAGAGAGATAGGGAGAGAGAATCCCAAGCAGGCTCCGCACCATCAGCGCAGAGACTGACGCGGGGCTTGAACTCATGAATCGTGAGATCATGACCTGAGCAGAGATCAAGAGTCAGATGCGTAACTGATTGAGCCACGCGGGCGCCTCTCTGTTTTTAATTTTTTGAGAAACCTTTGTACTGTTCTTCATAGTGGCTGTATAAATTTCCATTCCCATCGTCAGTGTACAGAGTTCCAGTTTCTCCACATCGTCACCAATGCACATTATTTTCTACGTTTTGATTGTGGCCACCTTACTGAGTGCAATTTGATATCATGTTGTAGTTTTGATTTACATTTCCTTGTTGATTAATGATGTTAAACATTTTTTCATACACCTGTAGCCTGTGTGTATATCTTCTCTAGAGAAATGTCTTTTCAAGTCTTGTGCCCATGTTTTAACTGAGTTATGAGGGGTTTTTTGTTTTGCTTGTTTGTTTGCTATTGAATTGTAGGCCTTCCTTATATATTTTGGAGATTAACCCTTTATTAAATACATGGTTTGCAAAGATTTTCTCCCATTCTGTAGGTTGCCTTTTCTCTTATTTTATTGTTCCCTTCACTCTACAGAAGCTTTTAATATGAAGTAGTCCCACCTGTTTAGTTTTGGTCTTGTTACCTGTGCTTTCGGTGCCATCTCCATGAGATCATTGCCAAGACCAGCATCATGAGGGCTTTCCCCTATATTTTCTTCTGGGAATTTTACTGTTTCGGGACTTACATTTAAACCTTTAATCCAGTTAGGTTGATTAATTTTTCCAGTACCATTTGTTAAAGAGACTATCCTTTCCCTCGTGTGTTCTTGGCATCCTTATCAAAGATCAGTTGACTGTATAAGCATGGGTTTATTTCTGAGTTCTCTCTTCTGATCTGTTGATCTCTGTGCTTTCTTTATGCCAGCACCATACTGTTTTGATTACTGCAGCTTTGTAATATGTTTTAAATCAGGAAGTGTAATGCCTCCACCTCTGTTCTTTTTTCGCAGGATTCATTCACTTATTTGTTATCTCTGGTGGTTCAATATGAATTATAGAATTGTTATTTCTACTTTTGGTTTTTAAAATGCCATTGGGATTTTGGGAAAGATTGCATTGAATCTGTTGATTGCTTTGGGTAATAAGGTCATGTTAACCAAATTATGTCCTCTTATCCTTGAACATGGTGTCTTTCCATTCGTATCTTGTTTAATTTAATCAATATTTTGTAGTTGTCAGTATACATGTCTTGCACACTCCTTAGTTATGTTTGTTCCCAAGTGTTTTATTTTTTGGTGCATTGTAAATGGGATTGTTTTCCTCATTTCCTTTTCAAATAGTTCATTCTTAGTGTCTAGAAATACAAGTAATGTTTGTATGTTGATTTTGTATCCTGCAACTTTCCTGAATTTTTTATTGGTTTGAACACTTTTGTGATGGAGTCTTTAGGGTTTTCTGTATATAAGATCATATTAACCATTCACAAGGACAGTTTTGTTTCTTCCTGTCCAATTTGGATGCCCTTTATTTCTTTTTTCTTAACTCACTGCTCTGGCCAGGACATGAGTACTGTGTTGATTAGAAGTGGTGAACATAGACATCATGACTTCTTTCCAGTCTTAGAGAAAAAGGATTCAGTTTTTCACTATTAAATATGATATTAGCTGTAGCTTTTTATATTCACTTGGTCTTTACTATTTTGAAGTACTTTCCTGCTATTCCTAGTTCGTGGAGAGTTTTTACCAGGAAAGGATTGAATTTTTTCAGATGCTTTTTCTGCATCTGTTGAGATGATCATGTGATTTTTAGCCTCTATTGTATGAATATAGTATATCCTATAAATTGATTTTCGTATGTTGAACCATCCTTGAATCCTTGGGATAAATCCCACTTGCTCATAGTGTATGATCCTTTTGATGTGCCATGAAATTAAGTTTTTTTAGTATTTTGTTGAGGATTTTGACATCTGTATTCAACAGTGATATTGGCTCGTAGATTTCTTTTCTTGTGGTGTCCTTGCTGGCTTTGATATCAGGATGATGCTGGCTTTGTAAAATGAGTTCGAAAGTGTTTCTTCCTATTCACTTTTTTTTTTTTTGGAAGAGTTTGAGAAGAATTGACACTACTAATTCTTCATGAAGTATTTGGTAGAATTGAGTAGCAAAGCCTTCTAGTCTGGGCTTTTCTTTGTTTAGAGAGTTTTGATTGCTCGTTCAGTCTTCATACTGGTTGTAGATCTATTCAAATTGTCATTTTTTTCATGACTTAGTCTTGTAGGTTGTATATTACTAAGAATTTGTTTGTTTCTTCTATGTTATCCATCTTGTTGGCATATACCTGTTCATAGTAATCTATTATGAGCTTTTTTATCTTTGTGGGATCAGTGTAACGTCTCTTCTTACGTATCTTCTTCTCTCTTTTTTCCGTAGTCTAACTAAGGATTTGCCAATTTATTTATCTTTTTAAAAATCTGACTATTAATTTTATTGATTTTTTTATTTTTCTGTTTCTTATTTCATTTCTTTCTGCTCTAATCTTTGTAATTTCCTTTCTTCTGCTAACTCTGGGCTTGGTTTCTTTTCCTTTTTCTAGTTCTTTGAGCCAGAAAACCAGGTTACTGATTTAAGATCTTGTTTCATTTTTAATGTAGGCATTTGTTGGTATGAACTTCCCCATTAGTACTGTTTTTTCCTATATATCATATATTTCACTCTAATGTATTTTCATTTTTATTTGTCTCCAGATATTTTTCTAATATCCCTTGTGATCTCTACCTTGACTTATTGATTGTTCAAGAGAGTGTCATTTAATTTCCAGTTCATTTTTTAAATGACTCCGTTAACGCACGTTATTACAACCATGCCTTAAGAGAAACACAGAAACAAAACGAGTTTTGATACTCTCCTATTATAGGGAAATTTGGGTCCCTTACATACAAGTAAATTTAATATACCTATCTTCAAGAATTTATGGTAAGAACTGTAAATCTGACATGGAAAGGCTTTCACCCTGATACTTAACACCCTTAATACTTGGGATGTACCTAAGACAGATGCTCCCAGCTTGATCTTTCTCTGTCCAGTTCTAACTGGCTTCATAGTTCAGAGCCTAGTCTCATTGCTACCCCAGAGCCAACAGTTTCTTATCCTGCCTGGAGTCTTCCTTAACTATTACTTTTTTTTTAATGGTTAATGTTTTTTTTTTTTTGAGGGAGAGAGAGAGAGAGACAGAGTGTGAGCAGGGGAGGATCAGGGAGAGAGGGAGACACAGAATCTGAAGAACGCTCCAGGCTCCGATCTGTCAGCACAGAGCCCGATGTGGGGCTTGAACTCATGAACCATGAGATCATGACCTGAGCTGAAGTCAGACACTCAACCGACTGAGCCACCCAGGTGCCACTTCACTGACTATGACTAATTGAAGACTTCTCTGACTGCAGCCTGATTTTTAAGAGCTAGAGTTAAATCCAAGCTTATGGGTCTCATAGTTTTCTATTTCCTTATTAAAGAAGGTGAGGGGCACCTGGGTGGCTCAGTCGGTTGAGTGTCCGACTCTTGATTTTGGTTCCAGTCATGATCTCACAGTTGGTGAGACCACTCTCTGCTCCTCTGCTTGGGATTCTCCCTCTCGCTCTTGCTCTCTGCCCCTCCCCCACTCACACTCTTGCTTTCCCTCTATCCCTCAGAATAAATAAATAAACATTTTTTTAAAAATAAAGAAGGTGAGACATAAAATTTTCTCGTTTTTTCCTCCACCTCCTAACTATCATTATCCTGACTCAATGCTAACCACATCTCCACAAGGAAAGAGCAGCCTTAAACACAACTTTCACTGCTCATTAACTTCTGACTTTACTCTCCACCCTTCAAGGTAATGTTGAAGCTTTGTGACATGGTGTTCTCCCATACTACAGTAAGGAATGAATTCAGCTTTGTGTTTTCTTTTGCGGTTAGTTAGAGCACCCAATTTCAAGAGTAGTCACATTTGTACAGAAACTTGATTTATGTTAGCTAGAATGGCAGATCAGCGAGGAAATAGATCGTTGACTTTAAGTACACAGCCCCGAAATAACAGATTTTTTCCTTCTACATAACTATAAAATTGGGCCACTTTACACTGTACAGAATAACCAAACACAATGGTTATCAAAGACTTACATGCACAAAGCAAAACTATAAAAATGTTAGGAGACAATATAAGAGAATATCTTAATGATCTCAGGATAAGAAAGTTTTTTTTAAACAAGTTACAATACCCCAAAATACAGCAGATAACATTGATTAATTAAACTTCATTAGATTAAGAATTCTCGCTTGTCAACACTCATTTTAAAGGAAGTGAAAAAATAAACCATAATTTATAGAAGGAAGCTAGCAATACAGATAACACATAAAGGATTAGCATCATAAGTACAGAAAGAATTCCAGCTCATCAATAAGGAAAAAAGGCTTTAAAAAATATCAGGTGCATAATAAGAGAAGGAAATAAGCATAGGAAAAGATGATTACTCTCATTTATAATCCAAAAAAAAAAATGCAAATTAATCTATACCTGGAAACCATTTTACGCACCACAGATTAGCAAACATTTTTAAGTCAGATAATATCAAATGTTGGCAAGGATGCAGAACAGGGATTTTACACCATGTAGTTGGGGTCGCAAGTGTGTAGAACTATTTTGTTTTTTTTAATTTTTTTTTCAACGTTTATTTATTTTTGGGACAGAGAGAGACAGAGCAGGAACGGGGGAGGGGCAGAGAGAGAGGGAGGCACAGAATCGGAAACAGGCTCCAGGCTCTGAGCCATCAGCTCAGAGCCTGACGCGGGGCTCGAACTCCCGGACCGCGAGATCGTGACCTGGCTGAAGTCGGATGCTTAACCGACTGCGCCACCCAGGCGCCCCTAGAACTATTTTGGAAAATAATGTGGCATCATCTGACATCGAATGTACTTCTTATCCTATTTCTTAACCTCTTTTAAACTATTTTTTTTACTCTTTTTCAAACATTTTCATTATTGGCTTTATAAGATTGCTTCTGACAAAGCATTAGGAGCAATCATAGAAATTTTTTTTTTTTTTTTGTCCACTCCTTCCTTTTAGCATCCAGTCTCCTCCCAGCCTCTAGTTCCTCATCAAGAGACTGGAAGGTCAAGCAGGGCGAGGAGAAGGAAAAGGCAATTGTTATTTTCTGCTCAAGCCTCTGTGTCCAAATTGGAAAGCGCCTAGACATTCCATTTCTCCTCTGGATCTTGCAGTCGCGAATGAGACACCAGTTGGAGAAGTGAAACCTGAAAAGGAGGCGAGGAGTGATTCATCAGGGCCAACGTCTGCAGTAATTCCAGTAACTACACAATCTGTCTCTTTGACACTGTCTGGGGAGGTGGATGTAGGCACACCGTCCTTCAACAGTCAAGGTCTGCTTGGTTCAAACAGTGGGAGAAAAATCCGAGGGAGACTTGAATGGAAATATTTGAATGGGAAAGCTTTATTTTGGTGGAGTGAAGGCCCACCGAAAAGCTATTTCTCCATCACTTCTGGCTCTGCTCTGAATTTCCACAGCTCTTTGAACCACTCACAGTACCCTGACTGGAGTTAGGGGAACATCGCAGATTCCCAGCCTGCTAAATCGTAGACCTTTGAAGGGCCTCTTCATATCCCTTACCACAATGCCTTGCAGGTAGTTTATACTAAACTCATGCCCTTCAACTTGAATCTGTTCAGCAGGCATCACAGCGCTAAGTGGCAGGGCTCAATTTCCACCTTCTTGCTAGTGCAGAACAGGTGGGTAGGAAAGGTTTTCAAGTTACGTTGTGCATCTCCTCATGTAAAGACTGTAATATCCTCAGGTGAGTCTCAATCAATCCTTCCGAGAATTAACTCGTGTAAAACCTCACAATGTTCCCAGCTTGTGACACGTCTCCCATCTGGTAAATGATATGTGAACGGAAATTAAATGTCTGTTGTAAATAATTACGTGATATTTTAAAGACAAGAAACACCTGGGGCGGGGGGCGGGGGGGGGGGGATGTTATCAGCATATCTTAAGAGATTCTGTGATTATTGATACTCTTTCTTCTCAGTAGCATTCTTGCATTTCACAGTGAAGCCATGAACTTACCAAGGAAAATAGGGTACATGGCTGTCACTTTGAAATCAAATTAAGTAAATGGTGCCCTAATGGCCTAGAAGAATTAATGTAGCTCCAACTTGTGAGCCATTTCCTTCAGGGAAATAAGGTCCTTATTAATCTGGACAAAAGATTCATGAAAAAAAGGCAGGTATCAAGAGTGTGATCCCCATTTTGGGGATGGAGCAAGCAAGACAGAGGAAATTGAAATGACTGACCTTTGTCATAAAGGGAGACATATGTCAGTGCTAATTACGTAGGCCATTTTGTCTTCCTATTTCAAATTGTCATACTTCAGCAATTAGAAATCACTTAGGCTCTCAGTGCTATGTTAATTTGGACTTAGATTTGCAGACTCAGAGGCTGTCATAGATAAAGCAGCCGTGGATACCAGCCTCTTCATTTTTCAGATGAGGAAACTGATACTCAGGGATGTGACACAGCTGTCCAAAGTCACACACACTTACACACACACACATACACACACACACACACGCACACATCAAAGTCTGACACTAAGTCTAAAACTCTTTCCTTTGGTAATAACTCTATTTTGGATACAAGATATTCATTTTAATTTCTTTTCAGATTATTTTCTATAGTACACATGTATTGTAACATGCAAATATTTAAAGTAAGTTGTAAAGTTTTTCAACACTTCTATAATTCATTCACGACTTACCAAACTCCTTTTCTGATATTAACTTGTACACCCAAGTACGTATATGAATATGTACTTGGCCCCTGGAGGATATGTCTTCGTAGAGTGCCTATAATACTCCGTGCGTGCTGTATCATTGTGGTAAAAGCGCCTTTGTAAAGATCTACTTGTATACTTGTCACCCCTACTGTACCGTTCATCAGTCCAAAAATGGTGGAAACAAGGCCTTATTCTGCTTTGTACCCCAAAATCTTAACACAAAGTAACCATTGTTGAAGGAATAAATGATTTATAATGTACACATTCCACAACAACCTTCTGTCAGTGATTATATGTGGAACGATTATATATTGTGATTATATGTGAAACTAATTGATGTCTCAGGTTATTTAATAAATGACATACCTTGGGTCTTGTGGGAAAGGACCTCCTGAAAGAGTTAAGCAGTAGCCTCTCCTCTCCCTATCTCAAAGCAACAAGCATTCTATGGGTTGTCAAACCCAACTCCTCCATCTGGGTATTGAGACTTAGCACATCATCTAGGTGTTGTTTCCTTAGTCACCCCTAGATCCTCAGTCTTTTCACTCTTGTGTGGCCCTCAGACTACCTACAAAGAAGCCTAAAGCTTTTGCCTTCACCCTATGCCCACCATCCCCTGCCCCAGCCAAACTATTAGTCACTTTTCTTCTTCACCCTTACACCTCTAGTGATCTGTACTCCCTATCTCTCTTCATTGAATATTCATTTTTCCTTTCTCCCTTATGTGTTTGATGTATAAATGAATGAATGAATGAATGAATCAATCAGTCAATCAATCAATCAGTTAATATGAGAACTTCAAAGCCCAAGCTTGTCCATTTGAGTTACCAGCCCCACTTGCCTCAATCTGTCTCAGTTTCCTGGAGCCTTCCAGGTCTCTCCACTGACTCTTGATTCACATCATTCTGTAGGTCGCTTGTGTTTTTCAGAAGTGAAGATTAGTTCTTGCTCCTTGTCTTTGGTCCTACTTTTGAGTCCTCTATGATTGGGAAGAAAGGAGAAGGAATGAGGGGCAATTTTAGTTCCTCTGGTAAAAACTCAACCTTACACAACCCACCTTCCAGGTACAGCAATCAAAACATAGGTCTTCCTTACAGCCTTCTTTGAAAAGTTGGTCCTAGCCTCACCACAAAGGAGATGGGAAATAAAAAATTGTCAAGTAAAAGAAGGGGAAAAAATGAAGGGAAAATATTCCAGAAATCACTTCTTTCATTTAGAATACCAGCATGTCATTTGACATAGAAAGCTCTCCTTATTCTCTGTACCCAGGTCAGACGGAAAGTTTGCAAAGCTGTTCTGTGTTACCTAGGGGCTCGCAGAAAACAGATATTCTCTATTGGCAGCTGCTCCCAAAAACCTCCTCTCAGTTTCTCTGGAGTCTTTCTTCCTTCCTTTTTGGTCTATAGCCACAGCACCTTCTGCTCTGGCCACACCAGCCCTTGTGAGATTTCAGGTCATGGGCCCATCTGTTTTATCATGTGAGCTGTTCTCTAGGATTCCATGGGTCCCAGCATAGTCACTGAGATGGCCACATCAGTTACCCAGGTGTAGAAACAAACAGTAACTATGCCGGGAAGAGTACACTATACTTAAATCCCATTGGAAGCACCTAACCAGCAATGTCAATTTGGTCACAGTCCTTAGCCTTAATGAGCCTTAGTGTCATCATTAGAAAAACTAGATAAAATAATACTTACCCTGTATTGTAGTGTAATAAGTAGGGCCATTTTAGGTGACAGCAAATTATATATACTAAAGAACTAATTGTTGTTTTAATTATATGATTTCCACTGCTATCGATATTACAGCGGTCGTTTATCACAACTGGAAATGTGCATATCTTCTCTGACTTCTGTCATGGTACCTGGCAAAGTAGTTAAAAATGCCTTCCACGTATATAAGCCTTGGGAAGCCACGTGTCAAATTTTCTGCCTATCCTCAATGTCATTCATTGTGTAAATTTCGCTCTCTATGAGATTCATTCATAAATTTGAGGAATAATTATTATCTGCGCCTGTTGTTCTGCTAAGGTGTTATGCTAGCCCCTGGACACCGGAGATACAGTTGTAAACAAGATAAACAGTATGACCGTGTTCAGGGAGTTTAGAAGCCTCTGGAAGGGTTAACGAGCACAGGGTGGGAATCGGAGGCAAAGCAAAGTGCGTATGAGAAGGTCTGTGTGTCAGAGGGTTCTCCCCTGCCAGTGACTCTGGCTCCCTCATAGCATAAGGTGAACGGCAGCACTCTTGAGTACCGAGTGACTGGATATGGAAAAAGTACTGAGCCGCGTTTGAAATCCGAGAATGTGAAACAGGACTCTTGCAGGTGCTAGCACTTCTAATGCTGGCTTTCTTCTTAGGCGATGGTGGGATGGTAACAGGTGGAGCCAGCCAGACTCTGTCGGGAAAACATTGCTGTACATCCTCATGCTTATTCAAGTTTCCTAGCTCTGTCTTTGTAACGAGCGGAGAATCCGGCCTGGGTCTGAAAAGAGTGTCATAAAATTCATGAGTTTTGCTTCTTCTTCCTATGTCTAATGAACCGCAAATGGTTTTCACGAAGCTACTTCTGCATCAGCCACTTTTTACGCCACAGAGGTAGAGTAGCATCGGTATTGTGTGGGGCAGCTCCAGGGTTTGGACTTGCAGCACCAAGCAGGCTTGAATGTTCAGCCTTACCTTTAAACTCTGGGGCTTGCTTTGAGAGGGTGGAAAGAGCATGGGGCACTTGGGGGAGAAAGAGGCCAGCATGTATGACACAAAGAGAAAAAGCGTGATGGGAAACGTGGCCAGAGATAACACCGATGACATAGATGGGGGTCAGATGGTATAAGATAGATGGCCATGTTAGAAAAAAAATAACTGTGTCTTATACAAAAGGGAAAGGGAGGGGCGCCTGGGTGGTGCAGTCGGTTCAGCGTCCGACTTCAGCCAGGTCACGATCTCGCGGTCCGTGAGCTCGAGCCCCGCGTCCGGCTCTGGGCAGATGGCTCGGAGCCTGGAGCCTGTTTCCGCTTCTGTGTCTCCCTCTCTCTCTGCCCCTCCCCCGTTCATGCCCTGTCTCTCTCTGTCCCCAAAATAAATAAACGTTGAAAAAAACAAAAGGGAAAGGGAAATGCACTGCCTTTTTTAAAAGTTCAGGAAAGCAAATGAATTCAAAGAGACCTCAGAGTGATATAAACATTCTGCTGAGAAAAAAAAAAAAGTGATCATTTGATTGCTATGACTGCTCTTTGATCAGTAACTGAAGGAGGCGCAAGGAAAACATTGGGTTCGTGTGTTTATGCCATTCACTGGAGGGGCAGAAGCTTCCCTGGGTCCCAAAGTGGCAGATTTGGATTAAGCCTAGAAAACTCATATGGCTCTGATCCCTGCCAGGAGGCAAGTGATTCAGGCAGTCAGGGTAGCAGGAAGAGATGGCTTTGACAGCATCACAGAACACGTGTGCCCGGAGGGACATATACGAACATGCAAACATACATGTGCACTTGACCTTGAACAACATGGATTTGAACTGAGCAGTTCCATTTATATGCTGATTTTCTCAATATAAATACAGTGCAGTGCTGTGAATGTATTTTCTCTTAACGACTTAAACATTTTCTCTAGATGGCCTTGTTGTGAGAATAAAGAATATATTACATATAAAAACCATGTGTTAATCAGTTGTGTATATTGTCAGTAAGGCTTCTAGTCAGCAGTAGGCCATTGGTAGTTAAGTTTTCAGGGAGTCAAAAGTTATTCATGGATTTTCAACTGCACGGAGTGTTTGTACCCCTAACCTCCTGTTGTTCAAGGGTCACCTGTACATATAATACAGACATAATATAATACAATACATATACTGTAATACATCTCACACACACACACACACACACACACACACACACATGCATACATATATATTTCACACTACCCTCCTGCCTTCTAAAGTAATTCTCTATTTGGGCTCTGTGTTGACAGCTCAGAGCCTGGAGCCTGCTCCAATTCTGTGTCTCCCTCTCTCTCTGCCTCTCCCCCGCTCATGCTCTGTCTCTCTCTGTCTCAAAAATAAAGATAAACATTAAAAAAATTTTTTTTAAGTAATTCTGTACTAATAGGCATCTGGGTTGGAGAGGCATGTAGGGGAGGGATCAGTGACAAAAGACCTGGTGACTGGATGCTGAAGAGAAACGGTTGTGAAAAAACGACAGGGTTCCTTTAACAAAAACGTGCTGCGTGACTTCTCTTTTCTGGACACCATTTTAAATGATGAGAGATACAGCAGGAACTAGGACACACAGAATTTCCACCCTCATGGAGCTTCTGAAGGAGAGAGGCAGGTAGTAAACCCAGAATTAAGGAAATAGGATAAACACAATGGAGCAAAATGAAATAGGGGAGAAAGAGAGAGTGCTGTGGGCAAAGAATGTCTCCCGGAGAAGACGGAGTTTGAACAAAAAGACCCAAGGGGTGGAGGGAGCGACATGGACACCCAGGCAAGAGACCCTGAGCGGTGGAGCCACAAGGACCGGGCTCTAAAGCGCAACATGGTGGTGTGGAGGGTACGAGGAGGTCAGAAAGGGAGCAGGGGGCTGGCTTGTCTTCAGTACGCTGTTTTATTAAGTTGTTGGTTATGTGATGAGCGGTATATGATCTCCATTTCCTCCTTCAGTAAAATCCTTACAACTGGCTTTTGCCAGTGGAGTGGATGCAGAAAATGACCAAGTCCTCTTACTGTCGGCGCTTGGGTGTAACTTGAGGCTTTGCAAGGAACACCCACAACACCTGGGTTAAAGTAAGACTATCATTAAAGGAGGACCTGTACTGGAGGAGAGGTTATATTTTAACAATAGTTGCGAGGCACCTGGGTGGCTCAGTTGGTTAAGCGTCCGACTTCGGCTCAGGTCACGATCTCGCGGTCCGTGGGTTCGAGCCCCGCGTCGGGCTCTGGGCTGATGGCTTGGAGCCTGGAGCCTGTTTCCGATTCTGTGTCTCCCTCTCTCTCTGCCCCTCCCCCGTTCATGCTGTGTCTCTCTCTGTCTCAAAAATAAAATAAACGTTAAAAAAAAAATAGTTGTAAGTTTCAGGTACACAAAGTTGGCCCAAGAGAGTTAACTACACAGAGATCTCCAGTGATGGCAGGAGAATTCTCCTGACCAGCCATCATATCTGCATGACCTTTGAACAGAACACCATCCTGGGGGTTCTGTTCTCTGTGTTTTTATGTGCCCTAGATACGTAGGGTGCATCCATTCTCAGAGACTTGCTCTATCACAACCTCCCACCCGAGGCTCAGCCCTGTGCTTGGGCTGAAGAAGAGCTCCTCCCCTTACCCAGATTCAGGGGCAGACCCTGAGGGACTCAAGTGGAATCCTTATTCACCACGGGTGGTCACAGTGGTCAGGGGCGGCACACGACCTCAGCAAGCGCAATCAAAGTGACCCTCAAAGCTTTTGCTTCAGAATTCTGAAAATATTTGTTCATTAGGGCTGCCGTAATAAGGTAACCACAGACTGGATTGTTTGAACCGAGGAGGTTTATTTTCTCACAATTATAGAGGTTAGAAGTCTAAGATCAAGAGATCAAAGTATTAGTAGGGTTGTTTTCTCTTGAGGCTGCTATCCTTATCTCCTGTCAGTGTCTCCTTCTGTGAGGTTCTGTATCCTCATGTCATCTTTTTTTGTGTGTGTTTATTTATTTTGAAAGAGAGAGAGAGCAGCACAGGCAGGGGAGGGGCAGAGAGAGGAAGAGAGGGAGAGAGAGAGAGAGAGAGAGAGAGAATCCCAAGCAAGCTTTGCACTGTCAGGACAGAGCCGCATATGGGGCTCACACCCACTAATCATGAGGTCACAGCCTGAGCTGAAATCAAGAGTTGAACACTTAACCGACTGAGCCACCCAGGCGCCCCCTGAATGTCATCTTCTTATAAGGATACCAGCCCTATTGAATTAGGACACTCCATTATGAGCTCATTTTAAGTGAATTGCCTCTTTCAAGATTCTATTTCCCAACACAGTTACATACCGAGTTACTGGGGAATTACGACTTCACCATATGAATTTGAAGAGGACAGAGTTCAGCTCATAAAACTGGAGAAAGACTAATTTTCTTGGGCGCCATCCTAAGAGCTTTTCCCTTTTCCTCAGCAAATAGTGGTACGGGGCTGTGAGGTGTTCAAGGAAAGAGCAATTCTGTGACCTAGAAGGACAATGGAAGGAAGAATGATTTTCTTAGGAAATGCCAAAGCGCCTTTCTCTTAATTCCTTACGCCACAAAAGAGTGGTAAGGAAGTTTCACCAAGGAAAGAGTCACAAGGCTACCAATATAGCTGAGTTGAAGAGTCGAAGTTCAGAACTGCTCTATCATATCCTGCCGAAACATGTTCTCTTTCCCTGTTTCAAACGTGGGAAGAATTACAGATGAGAACAGCTTAGAAATAAAGATATGCTGTTGAACTTGGGGTTTGTTAACATTACAGTATGACATAGGAGAACTTCAACATTAGAAACCACTGTCAAACACTTCCCAACATGACAGCTCTAGAAGACAAGGGACTTGGAAGGATGAAACTCAAACACCCATATGTTAAAATGAAGCAAGTATCTTAGTCCCCCAACAGGGGACTATACGGTCCTCGCTCTTGAGTTTCATGTTACAGAGGATTAAGTAGCCATGAGGTGGAGTTTTCTTGTCTTCGGTGATAAAGCATGAAGTTCCCTCCTCCCAGGGGACTCAGACGTTTTATTTATTCACTTGTTGTGCTAACAAGCCTTTCTCTCTTCTTTCACCTCAGGTCAAGAACCTTTGCCCCAGTCCTTCCCTTGCTCCTGTTTAGGTTTAGTCAAAGGCCCTGAGACTATCTCATCCGTGTCTTACCCGCATCAAAAGTAACCATTATCCTTTCAAAAGTATCTTCCGAGAAGAAATTGCATACCACCCCAATGTTCTCACACAACAGGTTTAGGGTAGTTCCAAGCAGACAATGGGACAGGAGGGGGATATGCGTATTTTTCTCTGCAGTCCACAATGTGGGCATGACGCAGTCCTCATTCTTCAGACAAAAGAGCCAGCTCTAGAGGAAAATTCCAGATGACATCTGCCTCTCGGTACAATTGAATTACATGTTCCATCGCAGATCTAGCTGGCTTTTTACCACAAAGTCACATGAATGCGTGGGCTTCCGTGTTTTGCCCGTTTCTTGAAATGTCTCTTGCAGAGCCAGCTGTGAAAGAATTTCCTCCAAAGTTAATTCAAAAGCAAAACAACTTGTCAATGATTTTCAACCTTTATGGGTAAATTCCCCTTAATGCTTTCCAGTAGACCAGGAAAGCCCATCCACCAAGAATATTTTACGTTGTGGAAGCCGTGGCTATGTTCATGTTTGTGAGGACCTTTAAATACATAAGTAATGTTGAAGAACTCAGACATTATAAGATAAAAATGCATATATAACATTGCCTCCCAACTGATAATGCAGTTTGCCGTGGTTGCTTTCTTTGTGTCTTTTTTAACTAGCGAGGACACGTAGAAAGAGAGAGAGAAGGCATAGAAAGCATGTTGATAGAAATAGAATGTAAGCCACAGATGTCATTTTAAATTATTTAGTTGACATATTTTCAAAAGGTGGAAAGAAATGGTTAAAATTAATTTTACTAATATACACAATATATTTAATGTACATATAGTATACACTGTATCAAAGTCTTCTATTATGTCCGAATATTGCATTGTATCCAAAATGCTACTTTTAAAAACCCTATAAAAATTATTAATTTTGTACTTTACATTCTTTCCTCATACTAAGTCATTAAACCTAGGGTATATTTCACGCTGGCATCACGTCTCAATTCAGACGAAGCAGTTGTCAAATGCTCAACACCCACATATGTCTGATGGTTCCCATATTAGACAATGAGAACATGGAAATATGTTTGTACACTCTCTGATTTACATGGGTATTTTTGTATGTCACCATTTATATAAACCTTTGATCTTGATATGTTTATAAGGCACAGAACTTCTTTTGTAAGAGAGAGAGAGAGAAAGAGTGCGTTATTTTTACCTCTCTAAATAAATTGCAACTGATCATTCTGAATAATCAAATTCATAAGCTCATACTTTCTTTATAAAGAAAGAACTGCATTAGGCTTGTCAAATCTCAGCAATATAACCTTTGAGAAGATAAAGCTGAATTGCTTATCACAGTAATGGAGAATACTGCCTTACCTTTGGTAGCATCGTGGAGAAGGGAAGGCAAAGTCAAAATTTATTGAGTGGAAAGTTTGGTGTAAAATGTCTCCTCCAGTGCAGGAACTTGATTATAGTTGGTTAAAGATCATAACACAGAGTTCAGGATTGGTGGAAATTACCAGTAAATGTTTGGGAGGCAAAGGAGTGAAAGAATCGGTGGGCAAAACCTATTTGTTTATGCTTTCTGTTGAAGGCTGGTGGGTATTTCAGAAAGTTTCTATAATGAACAGTCCAAGTTGCCCAGATAAATATCTGGGCAAGACTCTCTTGAAGGAGTCCAGTTATGCTAATGAAGATAAGGAATACTTAACATGGTCATGTTAATCTAGATATTAAGCTGTGAGAGGGTCCTCCCTCTCAGGCAGTTTTGGTTCTCAGGTGTGTGTGTGTGTGTGTGTGTGTGTGTGTGTGTGTGTGTGTGTGTGTGTGAGTGTTCATTACAATACAGATGTCCAGCAAAGAGGGTGTCTCTCTTTCTTTCCTTACCTGACAAGTCTGAGAAATATTTACACAGATAATCTCTATATTTGCATGGCCACTTCCATACAATCAAATATAAAAGATCATGTAGTTATAGAATAAGTTGGTAGACTGTTTCATTTATTTATTTATTTATTTTGAAATTTTTTTAACGTTTATTTATTTTTGAAACAGAGGGAGACAGAGCAGGAACAGGGGAGGGGCAGAGAGAGAGGGAGACACAGAATCGGAAACAGGCTCCAGGCTCTGAGCCATCAGCACAGAGCCCGACGCGGGGCTCGAACTCACAGACCGTGAGATCATGACCTGAGCCGAAGTCGGACGCTTAACCGACCAAGCCACCCAGGCGCCCCTAAGTTGGTAGAATGTTTTAAAAAAAACACCAAGAAATCTATTCTTGAACCCAAATGATCTAGATGAAATGCCCACATGCTTGAAGTTGTCTCTCTTACCATACACCACATATTTAAAGAGCTCCCCCTACGTTTTAAGTAAGCACTGTGCTTTCTTATCAGTGAGTAAGACACAAAGTTCCTGTCCTCAGGAAGCTTACATTACAGGCAATTTGGGTAATGTTTAAAAGGAACCAAACAAGGAAGCAATATGATTGGTAAGTGGTAGAAATGTACTACAGCAGAAATAAAACTGCACGACACTAGGGATGAAGGGGTCCTGAAATGGACTCTTAGAAGGAGATCACATTGATATGTTGTCTCATAATGGCAGAACAGATGCCAGCTTGAGAAGGGTAAATGTTGTAATCACCTGTGGCTATTCCCCGGTTAGAGTGGCCGAATGCAAGTGTCCGAAGGCAGGAAAGGACTTTGGATGTCCAGGAGGTGCCTAAAGTTTACTAGGTAAGTTTAGTAGTGTTGGTGCAAAATGAGTTTAGAGCAATTTTGGCAGAAGTCAGATAATACCAGGCCTTTGTAAGCAAGGTAACTCCATACAAGTTCTGAGCTTCCTTCAATCTTTCCTGTTGCTGCCTTGAAATCCTTAATAATTTTTGGAAAGGGAGCTCTTCAGTTTAAAAATGGTTCACCCTGGAATGTCACAAATTTTGTAGCCAGTCCTACTGGTAAAGAATACCAAGGATTGGCCAAAATGAACAAATCAGGAGACTATAGATGCTGGAGAGGATGTGGAGAAACGGGAACCCTCTTGCACTGTTGGTGGGAATGCAAACTGGTGCAGCCACTCTGGGAAATGGCGTGGAGGTTCCTCAAAAAATTAAAAATAGACCTATCCTATGACGTAGCAGTAGCACTGCTAGGAATTTACCCAAGGGATACAGGAGTGCTGATGCCTAGGGGCACTTGTACCCCAATGTTTATAGCAGCGCTCTCAACAGTAGCCAAACTGTGGAAAGAGCCTAAATGTCCAACAACTGACAAATGGATAAAGAAATTGTGGTTTATATGCACAATGGAGTACTACGTGGCAATGAGAAAGAATGAAATATGGCCCTTTGTAGCAACGTGGATGGAACCGGAGGGTGTGATGCTAAGTGAAATAAGCCATACAGAGAAAGACAGATACCATATGGTTTCACTCTTATGTGGATCCTGAGAAACTTAACAGAAACCCATGGGGGAGGGGAAGGGGAAAAAACAAAGAGGTTAGAGTGGGAGAGAACCAAAGCATGGGAGACTCTTAAAAACTGAGAACAAACTGAGGGTTGATGGGGGATGGGAGGGAGGAGAGGGTGGGTGATGGGCATTGAGGAGGGCACCTTTTGGGATGAGCACTGGGTGTTGTATGGAAACCAATTTGACAATTTCATATATTAAAAAAATTTTTAAAAATAAATTAAAAAAAATAATAGCAAGGATTTCAATTAAATATTGTATGATGTTTGTTTATCTGTATTCCCCCCCCCCCCCCCTTCTCACATTCTAGAAACCTGGAAGTTATCAGTTCAGGGCTTATGTGTTCTCTGTGGTATCAGAGCCTCCAGTTCCTTCTGTCTTGTTGCTCTGCTGTACAGGTCCTTCAATGCCAGCAGCACCCTAGAGTCCAAAATGACTGCCAGTGCTCCAGCTATAAAACCTCTTCCCAGTCAACATCGAGGTCCCTGAATCACCATACCATTTACCCATACATCCCATGGACGACATGTAGAAAATGGCCAAGCCTAGCAGACTGGGCAATGAAGTCTTTTTCCCGGAAAGCCATGTGCCCCGCTAAATTCTAGGATTTCTTTTTCCATGATATTAAGGGAGTATTGTTAGCCCTGCTCTACACTCTCACTTCTTCCTTTGACCTGAAATATTCATTCATTTACACATTTATTCATCTATACACTTACTCAGTCAACATTAATTCACTCAAAAATGTTAATGAGGGTCTATTTGTGCCAGGCTCTATACTAGTGACTGAGGAAAGGTAAATGGTTAAGAGTTGGACCTTAGAAGGGTGCCTGAGTGGCTCAGGGGGTTAAGCGTCTGACTCTTGATTTCAGCTCGGGTCATGATCTCACCGTGGGATCAAGCCCTGCATCACTCAGGCTCTGTCCCGGCACGGTAGAGCCTACCTCGGATTCTCTCTCCCTCTCTCTCTCTGCCCCCCCTCTTCTCACACTCTGTTTCTCTCAAAATAAATAAGTAAACTTAAAAAGTTAAAATTGGGGCGCCTGGGTGGTTCAGTCGGTTAAGCATCCGACTTCGGCTCAGGGCATGATCTCGCGGTCCGTGAGTTCGAGCCCCGCGTCAGGCTCTGTGCCGACAGCTCAGAGCCTGGAGCCTGTTTCGGATTCTGTGTCTCCCTCTCTCTCTGACCCTCCCCTGTTCATGCTGTCTCTCCCTGTCTCAAAAATAAATAAACGTTAAGAAAAAAATTTTTTTAAGTTAAAATTAAAACAAAAAAAGAGTTGGACCTTAGAAGATAAAGTAGGGGAGGGAGAAAGACCACAGATAATTACAGTGTAACATCACAAGTACTGGAAGAAACTGTCTAGACAGAGAAGTAACTGAAGGTTGTTGATAAAGCCACACACAGATGAGTGGCATCTACGTTTGGTTTGACAAAGACAGACAGACAAAGAAGGGGAACGTATTTCCAAGTTACACTCCTACTGTAAAGTATGATTTTGGAAGACTGTGTGGGACTTCTGAAGCTCTGTTACAGTGATTCGTCAGACTTGATAAATAGAATATGGCCCCGCCGATTGTTTGGTTAAACCATTTAGTGCTCCCTCTAGGTCCCCGCACGATTGTTCCGGCTGTCGCCATCAGAACCGATGGTAAAGAGATGCTGATATGAACGGATTGGCTGTGCTGCAGCTCGGTTTGCCAGCAGACATAACCTGTAAGGCGAAGAAATATAGCAGCTGACAGGAGAGTCAGGCACTGCTTTTATGTTCCATGCCTCTAGCCCCACACCCATCCAACTGAAAAATCCTGCGTCTGCTCCCAGCCTCTGTCCTCGGCCAGTCCTATTGCATCAGGGACCCTACAAACCAGCAGCTGCCCTAACAACCCTTGGATTGCGGGACAACATCTTGCCCCTTGACACCCCACCCAACGTTGGGGAGTGATATTCCCATATCCGTCCAGCAATGCCTTGCTCATCTTTTCCCAGAAAAAAAAAATTAAAAAAATAATAATAAAGCCAAATCTTTGGGAACAGTGTCCAGCTTTAGAGAACACACAAAGGGATTCCTCAGTTTGGGAAAAAAAAAAAAAACAGCTATATTCAGACTTTTCAGACTTTTCAGGTTCATTCTCAGAAGCTGCAGTCATACCCCCACTATGAGGATGGCTGTGACTGTCACAGCGGTGACCCTCCCGTGCAGCTCTTTTCTTCTGAAATGAAAAAAAAAAAAAAAAGAGCTCTGTGGTAAATCACATCTGCAAGATGTGTTTCATATGTCAGGCACACATTGCTTCTAAATCAAATGCTGATACATGACTTATTCCGTCAAAAGTAAGCAGAATGCTATAATTTATAATCATCTTGAAGCACACTGCAGAGAAAATGAAAGCAGACCATTAAATTTTAATGCCTTTTCGGCTCACGGAAAAGAGGGTTTCTGGCCACGTTTGAAGCAGGGTAGTGTTTCAAATACCATGGTGCACGCCCCCCGCCCCCCCTTCCTCTCCCCCCCGCCCCAACCAAAACCAGTTTGTGTTTGCCAACATTTGTGGAAACTAATTGAAAAAATGATGTAGCTGTCAAAAGCTGCCATCAGTCAGGAAGTTGTCCCCAGCACAGAAGGCGACGGCAGAGGAGCGGGTCCCGTCCAGTGCCCACCCCCATTTCGCTTTTTAACGATCGCGTGTTGTTGTGCAAGCCCGCTCCCCGCAGCAGGGCTGGGAGCAAATATTCATCCGGGTGTCATCTCCGCTTAGGCTCTTGTCCTGCACACCTATTCATCTGTGCTAAGTGAACAGCAGCATCAGCTCAAATTAAGCTGGCTTCAAAACAGCCACTGTTAATAATTTCTGCTGTGATTCAACTTAGCTTTGGCTAACAGGTGAAGATGTTTCATAACGGAGGCAATTACAGCATCTGAGAGCGCTTTCCCGCTGCCTGTTTAATCAGAGGAACCGAACACTAGCTCCTGCGCGCGGGGAAGGGCCAGCGCAGCCACCATCGGGTGCACGCGTTATCTGCTAGATTGAACAAGCTGCCTGCCGGGGACAGATGCTTAGTGCGGTGATTAGAATACAAAGCAATTGCAAAGGCTGAGGGGATTGGAGTCAGTCTCCCTTATCTCAACTTCCTACAGGCTTTTCTGGTCAGATAACACATCTTCCAAACCAGTCTTTGTAGATGAGAAATCATATGTATATCAATGCACGAAGACGCATGTATATTCATTCATCTGTGCCCTGTGTGAATTTTCCATTTAGACTAGGAACTATAAAAAAAAAAAAAGTGGGGGGGAAGGGTCTTCAATCCTATGCAAATTTAGTTCCTTTTATAAGCGAATTTTTGTGACTAGGAATATAGAGACGCTACGTGTTAAGCCAGTATGACAAAATCACTTGCCCGATTTTAATACTTTGAGACTGGAAAGTCTGTTGGCTTTACCAATTTTCAAACAGCTTTTCATATTTAAGTTCTGAATAACTTGAAATTATAGTAAAAACGTGGCTGTATACTTCCTAATTGTGGGGACTTTCAAATAGTTCATTTCCAGCCAAACACTTTCCGTCTTCTGCTAAAAGAAAATCAAGCAGTCTAAATTGAATTTTTATTCATTACAATTTCCTGAAATGTAGTTCTTAATGGTTTCTGATGTGCCTAAAGGCATGAATCTTAAACTGCTTCGCCCCACCCCCGCCAAAGAACTAGGGAAATGAAAAAGGCCCATTTGGTTCCTGGTATTAAATTTCCACTGTATACATTAATCTGCTTTCACAGTATTTTCCTTCAGTATATTTTGCATCAAGGGCCTATAATAAAGTCCTTGGTAGGTTATGTTTAACGAGCAATTGATTACAGAGCTGTATATCCCCAAACCGAACATGTTTTCTACAAACAGCAAAATAGTGACGGGAGCTGGGAGGATGGGGTGGGTAGAGGTTAGCCATGTTTCCTTTTATCTAAAAAATCTTTTAGGAGCTTGGGAATGGTTCTGATTTCATAATACCAAGGTTATACTGAGAGTAATCTATTTCCATCTGGGTTTTTTAATGGAGTTTGTCGTCTTCATCAATTATTTAGTAGGCTTTGAGGCCGTGTGTGTGTGTGTGTGTGTGTGTGTACACACGCTCAAGTTTTGGGAAGGCTGGAATAAACACACACCCACAAAAGACTAATAGTTTGTACCGCTAAATATAGGATTCAAAGCTGGGTTTAAGATACCTACTTAACAAGATAGCGACTTGTCTTTTTTAAGCGGTAGTTAGTTCTTTATTCCCTCGTTCTTTAGAACCATCCATCTAGCCTCATCTTGGAATATTCGAGGCCAGAATCCACTGCCCACTGAGTATCCCCCTGACAGTTACTGTTGCTCCTTACCCTCAGAGCTTTGAAAACCTGTGTAACATTAGCCTATCTAGCCCAGTGAAAATGTCTTTACAGATTAGTGTAATGTTAATTCTGCTGGCTCCCTGCTTTTGACCTGAAGTGAAATATACAGCAGTGCCCGGAGCAGATGCGTCAGAGTTTCATTGGACGGCACAGATTGGTTGGCTGCCTGCCAAAAATGCAGTGCAAGTGGTATTGGGGGCTGAGGCTCAGAAAAGCAGGCTTGAATCTATTCTCTGCTCTTCAAGGGAGAGAAAACAAAAGTGTCACATAAGTTTGTGTGGAATCAAAATACATTTGTTAAGATCGGTCATCTGCAGATGTTTACCCAGCGTTGGAAAAGTAATTGAATCTTCTGGTGTAAAATGGAGACATCTTTATTCAGTTTTGCTGAAAGACGTGAGACAAAAGCCAGAGCAAAGAATAAAAAAAGAAATGATCTGAACTCCATTTAACCTTCCAGTTGAATGCTGATCTCACCAGAAGAATACAAATGTGTACATGTGGGGTGTTTAAAGTCTGTCTCCTGTTTTTTTGTTTTTGTATTTTGGCTTTTTTTTTTTTTAGTTCAAATAGAAATTAGTCTGAAATAATAAACCAGATTCATAATTTTTTTTTTTTTTTAAAAAGCTGATTTATACAGCCAAAGTGCAACTATTGTCTAGATAATTCCAAACCAGGATCTAAAATTCTAGAGGCAGGGCTGGGGGAGGTGAAGGGATCTGTGTCCTCAATTATCCTTGCTGTCTCTGTTATGGGCTGCAGCATTGACACAAACGTTTAAGACCCTTGCTGGTTTTTGTGTACGCAGAAAGAACCTGGAATCATACTGTTCCAAAATGGATATCCCTGTTGACGACTTCCTTTTCACCTGGAACCCTGGGAACATTGGTTAAACACTTCAAAAACAGTAGCTCAGGTCTGCGGTCATTTAGCGAATTAAAACACAGGATGCCCATTTAAATGTAAATTTCTGATAAAGGGTTCATGAGGTTTTAGTATAAATGGTTCAAAATACAGCATGAGCCATGGATGCAATATTTGGGAAATACATTAAAAATGTATTCACTGTTCATCTGAAATTGAACCGGGCAACTTGCATTTTACCTAGCAACCCCAAGACGTGTTCTTTGCTGTCTCACTTGCGGAACACACAAAGCTCCCCCCACTGTACACACGCACGTGTACCCACACACACACAGTCCTAACTTTCCGTTTTCAGCACACTTTTAAAAAATGTATCCTCCAGGTTACTTCTGAGTTGATCTTAATCATATTTTCGTCTCCAGTACTGCCTTTCCACAGCAGTAAAACATATGCTGTTTGCCGCCTAAGTAGATGGGTAATGTAAGCTGTGATGTGGAGAGGATTCTTCTCTTATCCGTTCTCTCTGAGGGTGTCGTTACAGAAACATATATATGTGCTTTTATCTGTGATAAGAGCTACCATCTGCTCGCTGCAATGTGCACGGCTTACCGTCTGAAGTGCTTGTACATGTTATGAAAACACACAGCTTTTGTGTATGTTGAGAATACATATAGACAGCGTTCTAATAAACCAGAACATTAGGTGTTTGAATATGTCACACGGACGCAAAATACAACCGCAATTACGGACAAGAGCGGTTAGGGATGGCCCATTGCCAGGCTTGTATTTACGCCCGTAGCATTTTTGCGACCTTTTAATATTCCATTATTTGCAACCTCTCCCCACAAGATAATTATTTTAAATAAACGGAACCTTTTCCGTGGGAAAGGGGCTTCACTTCATTCAAAGAACGGAAGCTTTCACGCCGGGGACACCCGATCCCTGAAATGTGTGTCGCATGTATGTGAGCAACGGGAGAGGCTGAGACCGCGAGACAGAACATATAAATTTGAGTTCCTTTGACCTTTAATCCAGGAGAGCACGAAGAGAAATGCACTAGGAAGGTTGGTTTGTAGCTGTCTGGAGGCTGATAAGCTGTAATAAAGGTGCACTCAGTTGCAATTCATCTAAAGCTTCTATTGCTATCATCCTCCTTTTTCGATTTTTGTTACCTCGAGTACTTATCTAAATCCCTTTCAATGCCAGCTTGAATGCACTTTGTGTTCTCTCCAACTGTGACTAGGGCTGTCTGTATGCGTCACTGTGCTGCAGCACATACTCGTTCCCTTGTTTGACAAGAACCAATGCCAACACCTAATTAAGGATAAGCCACAGAGCTCTCGGCTTTATCTTTGTCAACTGCTCCGTTCCTAGCTTTCTGCCTAGTTGAGTTTTTAATGACATGAGCAACAGTTCAGTTCAGCATTCCTCAGGCCCACCCGCTCCCCCGATCTCGGTTAACTAACGATGGCGGACAACAACAACAGGAAAGTGGTGCCCTGCGGGCCCCAGGCTGTGTAACCAGAGTGGGGAGAGGTGCTCACACTGTCGTCTGTGTGCTCACGCTGGGGCCATGCAGAGGTGCTGGAGGGACAGTTCACAAGGTGTCCTTCCAAAGAGTATTCGCAATTTTCCAAGTCCCTGATTTAGAAAGAAGGGCCCATCTGGTTCAATCTCATATTGCATTGTACTAAACATTCTAACTCAATTTTGCAAATATAAGAGTTAATCATTCCCCGAAACTCAGGCAAAATTAGATTAAACTGCCTGATACTGACTTTCAGACAGCCAACTAACTGTGTATTTAAAATGGAAACTATGGCATTTAAATGTGTATACGTGTGTGTGTGTATATATATATATATGTATGTATGTATATATATGTATATGTAGGTGTGTGTGTGTATATATGTGTGTATATATATACACACATATATACACACACACACCTACATATACATATATACATACATATATATACATACATACATATATATACATATACATACATATATACATACATATATACATATATATACACACACAAATACATATACATATACATATACCTAAAGATGTACATATATATGGAGAGAGAGAGAGTACCTTGTGTTGTATTTTAGTTTCTATACTCTTATATTCAAAGAAGTGCAATCCTTTGCCTAGAAGGTAGCTTTTATCATTAGTTTTATTTATCTATTTAAAGTTTATTTATTTATTTTGAGAGAGATGGAGACAGTGTGAGCAGGCAAGGGGAAGAGAGAGAGGGAGAAAGAGAATCCCAAGAAGTCTCCGCGCTGTCAGCACAGGGCTCAAACTCACGAAACCATGAGATCATGACCTGGGCCAAAACCAAGAGTGCAACTCTTGACCCACTGAGCCACCCAGGTGCCCCAGATCGTTAGTTTTAAATCTGTACATTTGCTTTTTATTTGTTCTCTGACTGCTAATTGCAGCTTAGTGTTTTAGATGATCACTGTAATGTCATGGGGTATCAACCTGTCCCAAGACAATACAACTTGCTGAAAGATCATTGAAACTAAAAAAATATCCAAAATGCTGAGTTAACTGTGTATATCATGGTTGTTTGTATGATTTTTTACGATGTTAAAGGCACCTACATTGAGTGGGGTAGAAATGAATCATTTGCCCCCTTTTCCAGTGCTAGTTCGTTTCAACTTTATGTTAGCTTCAAAATTACACATCTTCTGTTCTGGCTACAAAATCCTCTCTCTCTCTCTCTCTCTCGGTCTCTCTCTCTCTCCCTTTTTTTAATTTGCTTAGATGTTTGGACTCCCTTCAAACTTTTGTTCTTAACTGATAATTCCGTATGACAAGGAGGGGTTGTATAATTCTGTATGACAAGGAGGGGCTTCTATAGCAAAAGAAGATAGCAATAATAAAAGTAATTTATTTCCCAGACAATCCTAGATTGGTCCCTATGTGCTCTGTACTATGCTAGGTAGAGAATGGGTAAGAAACATAATCCCTAAGTGATAAGAGTCTAGGGTCCAGGTAAGGAGATCAGATATTCTATATCTAACATCTCCCTACATGATCTCTGCAACTGGTAGTAAATCTCTGCAAATATTTTAATGAGTCTCAAATAGGATATAGTTGTTCACCTTCTTTCTGGGTACATCAACCCAGCCCTCTCAACAAAAACAAAATAAGGAATTGAGTCTCTCATCCACTTAATTTAAACCAAACGTTTGCTTTTGTCCAAATTTTCTGAATACTTGAGATAAAACTTTTGCTTCACCCGGTTATTCCATCCCCAGTGGCTTCTGCCTGCCGGCAGAGAAGGCCTCCCTTCCTAACACCACCCTGGCATGTCAGAAGCGGGGACATTGTCTGATCCTGCCACATTTCCGCAAGGATATCTACCTGACATTTTTGTTGTCTCCCCTGAAGAGCATTGGTTTTCTGTGTGGTGGTGATGGGCTTGCCTCAAATCATCTCTACTCTTACGAGAGATGGAAGGCACTCTTGGCAAGATGACTAAGGAGAAATTTATGTGCGTCCTATAACCACAAAGTTCACTAATTTCTCTTCTCTGTATTCCCTGGACTACGGTGAAATCATTCAAACCAGCTTCATCTCTCATTGGTCCAGCTCCTCAAAGCTAGTCGGCTAAAGCATTGTCTTACGCAGAAGGTGGCCAATGCAGATTTCTCAATAGGCTGGTTCACATAAAGTCTGATGGATTGGAGATGGCCAGACTACGTATTCTATAATAGGCCTCTTCCTAAACTGGTGCTTTTGTGGCTGGGTGGATTAAATCAGAAATGTCATGTGATCAGGGCCTCCTAGTTCTGTGAGGAATTTCTTAGCTGTTGGTTGGATCTTCCATTAAAGAACTATCCTGTCTACACTCTGCAGTAATAACAGGTCTGTCCAGAAAGATATGAGTACAACCCCTTTAAGGGTATTCTATTGATTCTAGAGTTACTGCAGTTCATGAAACAATGAAAAAGCAGCAGCCTTTCATAGGTTCGTAGAATCTTTGGTGAAATAAACCAGCTCCAGATAACAGTACAACGGGTCTATAGCCGACCAAGTGGACAAAATTGTTTTTCTATGGGCCGAAGTTACTGACCATGTTTTCCTGTTGAACTTTCAAGTTATAATTTTTTTAAAAAAACAAGTAAAACCTGAGGGCATATTGCATCAGTCGTTGATAGAGAAAAAGCTTATGTTCCAGGTATGAAGAATGTCATTTAAAATATTCTTATGGTGGGGCGCCTGGGTGGCGCAGTCGGTTAAGCGTCCGACTTCAGCCAGGTCACGATCTCACGGTCCGTGAGTTTGAGCCCCGCGTCAGGCTCTGGGCTGATGGCTCAGAGCCTGGAGCCTGTTTCTGATTCTGTGTCTCCCTCTCTCTCTGCCCCTCTCCCGTTCATGCTCTGTCTCTCTCTGTCCCAAAAATAAATTTAAAAAACGTTGAAAAAAAAATTAAAAAAAATAAATAAATAAAATATTCTTATGGTTTACTCTGGGCATCTTAACTTGAATTAGAAAATAAAAGTAAGCATATTATGAGAAGTGCAAAAGCATAATATTTGGGAATTACTGTTTGGGAATTACTTTGAACCCTTTACTTGCAGATTTTTGTTAATCATATGCCAAGTACGAAGAATATATTTTTCATTTCTCTTGCTGCGTGTAGACACTGCTGTCTGTAGTTAAGCCGACCATCTCTGCAGCTGGACCAATGGACTTTCACATTAGCACATTTTTCTATATATTCAGTCTTCGTGTTACGTAAAAGAGAATGTTTGTTCCACATAACCTTTATTTATTTGCATGTTCCCTTGAATTTCTCACTGAAAACTACCAATTACACCTGAGTTCACTGTGCATAAAACATTTCTGTTTTCTAAGGATAAACACACAGCTATTGCTAGGGGGCTATCCGCAAATATTTATTTAACACAAACTAAGAAATTCAAATTCATATTAAAAATAGGTTCACTCCTTAAGGCCACGTTCAATCTGATTTAACACACGCAAGAGTAATCCATCTCCTTATAAGACCTGTCCAGAAACCATTGTTTTAGTACAAAAGGTGACCTATTTGTTTTGCTAGACAAAAGTATATGTGTCATGGGTCGATTATTAACCTCTCAGTGTTTGCCTCTCCTGAGTCCGTATCTTAAGCTGCTTATGCTCAAAAGTAAATGAACTGCATAGTGAAATAAATTGTGTGACTAAAGCATAGCATCATGTGTTGTTTGTCCATAGTTGGGAAAAATCAGTGCAAATCTTTTATTAGAGGAACGCCAACGTGGAGCTCTAGGTTAGTTTCACCTCCGGCTGAATCCGATGTCAGTGTGGTAATTACCAGGCCCAGTCAATAATACCTCTCCTCAGTATAATTGCAAATCCAGTACAACCATGACCAGAACTAAATTGCTGCAGAACAATCAATAGGAATCTTCTGATTATGATCCCACGTGTATGCATCAAATATAAAGAGGAAAACTGTCCATTCAAGCAAAAGGTCAATTTTATAAATAAAAAATACTGTATAAAAGTCATGTTGTGTTTTATGTTCTTTCCTGGTAGAAAGACTGAAGATATTGGTGAGTTGTCCATGGAAACAAAGTGTGTAGCAAGGAATTCACCAGCAGACAAATAGTAATGTAAGGAAAGCACGGATAATTTTGCGTGAGAGATACATTCATGACTGAGGATAAGCTGGCTGGTTCAGCAAAGACCTTCCTTCTATTTTGAAACAGAGCTTTGAACATAAAGCTAAAATCCCTGTGCTCTTTGGTAAGCTTCAGTCATTAAAAGGGCTAGTTAACTAATGAGTCCCTTAAGTTGCCAGTTCCACTAGAAACTAAGATTAGAGCTATTAATTTCCTATCAGAGGCATGTAATGATACAGATTATTTGAAAGCGTCTGTGTCCCTTCTTTTGATATTGGTGCTCTTTAAACTGGGGAACAGAATTTCCAAGAGGTGAGAAGATTAGAATTATAGAGCTATGGACCTAGCAAAATAATAACAATAATAAAAAATTGTTAGGGTATAGTCACGTAAAAACATATTTGGATCTAAGAAACTTGGAAATGGGTTGCATAAAAGTTGGTGATGATAATGTCCCTCTGAGGCAAAGTAGAGGGGAGAGGGGTGTGGCCAGCAGAGAAGGGAAGAGAAAGACAGGAAGAGACATGGGGATGCTCGTGTGATTAAGACATAAAAAGGAAATTTAAGACCAATCGATGAGAACTTTTATAGTATGTGTCCTAAGGCACTCTGCTTCCCCGTTTTTAAGGTATTTTCTGGTCTTAGCACAGAAGTGAACGAATTGGTGCTGAATCACATTGGCCTATCTTCTAACCCCTCCTTCAAGTTTTTCATATTTCCGGGGTGGGAGATGGAAATGGACAATATGCCACAATACACTGTGTTCCAGTGTCCTCAGTGACTTGTCACCAGCCAGCAAAGAGTTTCAAACTTCCTGTGTTGTACAAGGTCACCGTCGTCTGCCTCCATCCACCTTCCTGGCCTTTCCCTGCAGTCTTTTCCCCAGCATACCTCTCTCCCTGTGTGACTCAGTTTCCACAGACTTCCCAGTACTTCTTCACAGCCTCCTACATGCACACCGTTGTTCACCATCACTTTGTTCTAGCTGTGATTAGAAGGTTTCCCCTCAACCGGGGCACCTGGGTGGCTCATCACTTATGCATATGTGACTCTTGATTTTGGCTCAGGTCATGATTTGGTGGTTTGTGAGTTTGAGTCCCGCTTCAGGCTCAGCACTGACAGTGCAGAGCCTGCTTGGGCTTCTCTCTGTGTCTCTTTCTCTCTCTCTCTTAAAATAAATAAATAAATAAATAAATAAATAAATAAATAAATAAATAAACAAACAAACAAACATTAAAAAAAAGTTCTTCTTTGGAGAGCCTGGGTAGCTCAGTGGGTTAAGCGTCCCACTTCAGCTCAGGTCATGGTCTCGCGGTTTGTGGATATGACCCTGCTTCAGGCTCTGTGCTGGCAGCTTAGAGCCTGGAGCCTGCTTTGGAGTCTGCGTCACCCTCTTTGTCTGCCCCTCCCCTGCTTGCTGTCTGTCTCTCTCTCAAAAAATAAACATTAAAAAAAATTTTTTTAATAAAAAATAAATGTTCTTCCCTCATCTCTGTCCATTCACATCATACCCTTTCCTCCAATCCCCAAGCAATGCCAAAAGCCTCCCCGATCCTTCTCTTGTAAAAAAATCTCTGCTTCTTGAGTACTCTCACTTCATTCAGACTCTCCATGATCATCTTTGATTTGAGTTGTAAAGAAAGAGATATCAACAAAAGCTAACCATCACTAAGAGTCATAACAGTAAGAATATGCTAATTACTAATAGAAAACTCACCTAAAATATTGGCTATGTAATGAAGTCTCATTATAGACAAGTTAGAGTGACCGTATCTAGAACTTGACCCTATCCTCCGATGGGACCCTTAGGAGACTGATGGGGAAAACCGTGACTCCTCGTTGCAAAAGTTCTCAAAACAGAGAAAACTACTTTTGATATAAAAATCAATACTTTATATCAATACTTCTTGAAATGTTGCTACCATACCATATATAATAAAACTGAATAAACCAAAAAGTGTAAAGATGCTTGTGACTTTCAGTGTTAAAAACACTGAATCCGAGGTCTTTACACACGAGCAATTATTTTCAGCAGATGCTAAGTGAGAGAGAGAGAGAGAGAGAGAGAGCGCGCGCAATTAATTTAAATGCTGTAGTAATTTCCAAAGAGTCCAAAGTAGCACCTGTCTCGTGAGAGCACGTCTTGTATGCATCACATTGTCTGAGCTTCTTTTTACCACCCAGCCCCCACTAGCAAACAGAAATTCTACAGTTGGCGTTTTTGCATTAAGGTATAAATAAAAATGTTGCAGTCACAACAACGTAAAAGGCTGTTAAATAGCTGATAATTTCATCAAGTCAAAACCCAACGTAGCTGCAGTAGGAGCATAATGCTATAAACATTTTCAATTACCTCCTTAACCCTTCTAGGAAGCGAAAATGTTGTCAGTGAGGCCCTGCATGAAGGAGCACAATGGCAACGCACAGCCCCCCCCTTCCCCCCACCTCCTCACTCTGCCTGCGCGTCCCCTGGAAGGGGACTGTGTGGACTCTTGCCCACATCAGTTTTAAATTGCTCAAGCAATTGTTTCCTGTAGATTAATTTGTAATTCTAAATTTCCAGGAGAATGAAATGTGAGCCCGTCCCTCCCTCAGGCCATTTACAGAGCTATAGCTCTTCTCCAATCTGAGTCTGAGTGCCTGCATGAGAAAACAGAGAGGGGGGCTCAGCCCAGGAGGTGGGAGAAGAAGAGAATGGGGCTGGGGTGGGGGGCAGAGGCAGTGGACACAGCACAAGAGAGACAGAGAGAGAGAGAGAGAGAGAGCGAGCGAGCCGATAAGAGGGGACAACAGAGGACGAAGACATAGCCCAATAATAGGATCTCTATCCCCACCCTCTTCAGCCTCAACAGTATTTCCTGCATCTTGACACAGCTGGCGATTTTGCACAGCACTGTGTCCTTCCGTGTTATGCCTCCTCTCACAAAATAAATAAGCAAAATAACCTGTAGCAAGATTTTTGCAGTACTGGGGAGACACGTATCTGCAACATTCACAATGGAGTGAGTTGTATTCGCTGGTTGTAAGGCACTGGTCAGTCTTCTCCCCTCGTTCTAGCCTTTATCCACGTCTCCCACTTCGCTCTCAGGCCAAATTACCTGTCACATGGTAGAACAGATTGGGTCCCTGAGAAGAAATGCATTCTCTAAGTGCAGAGCACCAAGTAATTACTCCTAGGCAGTGGTTTCATTCAGTCAATGTTTGTTGAACAGCCACTTCTCATAGAAAGCTGTATGCGACCATGTATTTCATTTAACAAAAAACTTCCCCAGAGTCCATGATTTAACGCCGTGATGCTTAACCATTCTGGGAATCTGATTTTTTTTTTTAAATATGGCTCCTGTTTGAAAATGCCCCTAAGTCTAACCACGAAATTGTGCGTTGGTACTGACTTTCCTTCACTGAGTCAAAATAGAAAAACAGTCTTAATGGAAAATTTGTATTTTGCACAGCTCACTTTCATTTTCATGCAAATATTTATGGCTCTTTCCTAAATTTAATTTAAAGCAATTCAAAAATGTGCAAAAACATGTCACTTTATATTTTGTTCAAAAGTAAATTTCATGGGCGCCTGGGTGGCTCAGGCGGTTAAACATCTGACCCTTGATTTCGGCTCAGGTCATGATCTTTTGGTTCATGAGTTCGAGCCCAGCGCTCTCAGCTTGGAGCTCACTTGAGATTCTCTCTCGCCCTCTTTCTCTGGCCCTCCCCCACTCACACACACATGCAGGCTCTCTCACTCTCTCTCAAAAGAACTCAATAAACATGTTAAAAATTTTTGTTAAAAAGCAAACTTCAGTATGAAGTCAGCCAAAGTTTGTCTTTAAGCAGACACAGAAAATGTGAAATGGTCTTTGATGTGGTCAGAGCCACTGACTTCAGCTCTTTGTTTTGAAGGCAAAAGGTCTTAAAAACCCTGACTCACTATGAAACGTTGTTATCAGGAAACAGAAGCAGAATTTCCTTAGCTCTGTTAACCAGACAAAGGGAAAACTTTATCAAAGAATTCTAGTACACTCCCTGTGGCATTATTTCCCTTGTCTGCTTAGTTAATAAGATATTTTTTTGGCAAGCTCTGAATCGCCAGTATCGATGTTACAATATCATCATTGTTATAGGGAAAACGGAATAAGAGATCCGTGAGGTCAGAGTGTATCTGAATCACTTTCCCCTGGACCTGCTACCAGGCTAGTACAGGAGGTAATGGCTGGCAAGTACTTGGGAACATTCCTTCTTTACCAAAGGGTGAACACGTCACATGCAGACAAACAAGGTGTTCTGTCTGTACGGAGATAGCCAGACTTTGCTTCTAGCGGAGTTTCCCTTGACAAGGCAATAAAGCAAAGTCTAGAACACAGGACGCATTCAACTGACGATTGTTGAACTATTTTTAGAAACCAGAACAGGAATCCACTTGTCAGGAGGCCCTATCCACTTATTGTTTGGTTTCCGATTTTAAATAATTCATGGGGCATTAAATGGCCAGTGAGGAAAAAAATGAATGCCATACTTGGGGAGAGAAATTAAAAAGAGTTTGGATGTTCAGTGCATTCATCTGCAGCTGACTGGGTGGTTGAGACGTGTTGAAGTGTTGCAGAACACGAGGGGCTATTTAAAATAACTTCACAGTTTTAAAAGCCCGCTGTCTCTGCAAAATTCGTATGTGACCTGGAAAATACAAATTGACCCCATAGAAACATGTATTTCTCAGCTCTCTTCTCTGCTTCCTTTACCCCACGTGAACATGTAAATATCTTCTTAGTTGATGTCTTTAAATCATAGGCCGTTAAAGCTTTCTCCGCTCAAGACACTGCTTGCATTATTATTATTATTATTATTATTATTATTATCATTATTTTGAATATAGAAAAGCAAGTGAGAATGGAAGTAACATTTTCCTCAAACAAATGAACTGGGTTTCCTCAAAGATATGGGTGGTGTTTAAATGTCACCAATACAAGCCAGACCCTGGAATGTCAACCTGGAATGGGCTGCCTACATTTTCATGTGCCAGGCCGAAAAAGATGATGACTCTAGCTACAATTACAGTTCCAGCACGCCTCTTAGGAACATTTCAATTATGCCAGGAAACATCTGACAGAAACATGTAAATATGATCATAAACTCCAAACTGAGGGTGGAAGTCCTAGGGAAATATGAGTCTTACTGTTGAACGACCACTTCATGGGGTGGAGCTTTCTGCCTGGTCTTCTAATAGAGTCCCAGATGCAATGGATTGTCTTTCTTTTGTGATCGGAGGAAAAAAAAAAAAAAAAGGTCCAAAAAGTTGTATTGAGAGAACATGTGCCTGACTTAGCTGGTCATCATTCCCCAAAAGGTACTCCTGCTGAGCAAGGTCCTTGTCCCATGCCAGAGCACTTAAGCTCTTAGGAGAGGGTACCGATCTCTTGTCCCATAAACTGAAGACAGATGGTACAAGGCACAGCAGACTCTGTGAAGGAACGCCTTCTTTTTGGTTCAGGAGGATTCATCAATTCTGAGATATTTCAAAGTAGCCCCTTGCATGAATTACCCAGAATGTTAAATATTATGACCGTAATGTCGTCTCAAATGGTTCCTTCTTCAATAAGAGGACAGGGTGAGTAATCCTTAAGATGGTTCCCAAAAATCAACGGGGTGAAATGATACCCCTGAGATAGTGGTAGAAGAGTATGGAGAGAGTTCTCCATTCCGTCCTGATACTTCCTGTGTAACCAACGCAGTACCATGTTAGTGATTTGCAGGAAACAGCCTCCTGGCACAAATTCACTGGAACAAGATCCCCTCGCTGCTAATAGACTCACTGTAACAAGTCCCTCAACTTTGCCTGGTCACATCGCTCAGCAGGACTGCCATATGTGGAACCGGATTGCAAGACACAAAGAACATTATTCTGTGCGTTCAAACCCATACAACTCTATACCGTCTCTTTGGAAAGAAGATTTGTTTAATGGCTAGCAATCATCTCCTATCCGGCTTTTTGGAATACCAGTTTTGGGTTTGGGGAGGGGGCTTTTGGTGTTGTTGTTGTTGTTTTTAATCGCTAGTGCTATCTGTACTTTGGAAGAAGAGCTACAGTTAAACATATGTTGAACAGAAGAGGAAAAGGCAGCACAGCTCTTTGGGCATCCGTTCACGCAGCCTATCATTCCAAAACATTTCTGGTTTTACACTGGTATCATCAACCAATGTCAGCACAGCTGAGGTGACTGTGCTAATTAACTGTCCTGCCGAACCAGCTGAGAAAGCTTGTATAAACTCCCTGGGAATATGAGCTGTGAAAAAGAAATCCTGTCCGATGGAGCTAGGGACCAAACCCAAATATAGAATCAAAACATGGAACAGTTGCCCTTAACCATCAGGTGATAACATCATCTGCTACAAGATGTTAGAGAGTTAGCAGAGCTGCATACAAGGCTGATATGACAGAATAAAAAATAATCATACGGGGGCACCTGGGTGGCTCCATAAGTGGAGCGGCCAACTCCTGGTCTTAGCTCGGGTCATGATCTCACAGTTCGTGACTTTAAGTCCCGCATCGGGCTCTGCTCGGACAGCACAGAGCTTGCTTGGGATTCTGTCTGTGTCCCTCTCTCTCTGCCCCTCCCCCCCCCAAAATAAATAAAAATAAACTTCAAATAATTAAATAAAATAATCATATGTATAGAGTTCAGGCCTCCTTCCTTCTCCTGTTTAAACAAAGCATTTGGGAATAGCCAGCATAGCATCTCCAAAGAGTGAAACACGCCTGCTCCAAAAGTCCATTCTCAAGAGAAAACCAGTCCAGCATAAGAAAGAGCTCTACGGTTTCCCAGCGACTGTTTGAGGTGGTGACTGTAGCTGGGAGCGGGGACAGTTGTCTCAGGAATGTGAGGAAATGAAAGGAGTCATGTGGTCCAGACAGTGAGGTCAAAGAGCCAAGAGGGTGTGTATGAGTTGACACAGGGATAGGGAAGACTTTATTTTGGTTTAAGAGTATGAGAGGCTACAAGGAGTTCCAGGGTGGTAAGGGGTGTGAGACAGAGTTTTTAATAGTATTAGAAAAGAAATTGAGAGTCTTTTAAACAATCACCCGTGTAAAGTCATCACTGTGGGCTCAAGAATTCAGAATAGAGGGGAGAGCACATGTTTATTAACGACTGAAAATCACTGTTGTCATGGGACAAATATTTATTACCTCCTATAAACATACCATTAACGAGAGAAAGAGAGAGAGAGAGACGCAGGATGGTGTTGTGGGGGACAGGTCATCTGAAAGCACAGGTTGAAGTTAAAAAGTTCTTGAAGCCCTTGAAGACGGCTCACCTCAGAGAAACCTGGAGTTAAGCAAGTTGGAACCCTGCCCTGCCCTCACCGTGACCATCTTAAAGAGAACTAATGTTGCAGCAACAGAGATCGGTTGCCTTGGGAAAAGATGCTTATGCACTGTATTTCATAGAAGACAGGCTCTAGGCAGACTCTCAGCACTAGTTACTAGTGGACTGAATGCTTGGGTGTGGAGAGCTTCATAACCAATAAAAGATGAGTCGGTCATTGTCTCATTAACTAGCTCAGCCTAATTTACCTTTCCTTCAAGGAAGGACCCATAATCATCAAAACTTGTCGATCCTGTACAGATTTAAGGAATGGGTAGGAAAAAGGGCTAGCCTGTGTTCTTCCTCAGGGCCTCTTTTTTGTTTACGTCTGTTTGTAAAGATTGCTGTATGGGAATAAGTAACTCAGGACCCGTGCATAATAGAAAACTCACTCGTCGGGCATGCTTTATTTTTGAAATGGTAGATCCTGGGTGACATTCAGACTACCATAACATGAGAAACTTTCTAAGGTATGATAAAGGATGAGGCATTTGTTTGGGCTGTGGTTCTCTAGTTACAACGGTGGAACAGTCTTGGGCTCCATGGAGCTGTAGATCACCAGGCATATGTCAAGACTGTGAAGGATCAGCGAGTTTACCCTGTTTGCAAGCAAACAGATTAACCTAGCAGAAGACACAAGGCCCCTGGGGCAGAGGCAAAGGACTTTATGACTCACAGTACAGCAAACACCGTGAGCTTCACGTCCACGTCAGTTTCCCTCGCCCCCACCGAGTCCCGTGTGATGATGCGATGTGCCTCCCATTGATGCTGACGACACTGTTGGCTTGCATCACGCCTGAGGAACCTGCATCTTTTATAACGGGCTGCAAGCACCCCTGCCTCAGCCTTGCCCCAGCCTGTGCACCTTGCCCACCTTATCTTTATTATACCGAACGATAGATGACCCAGACCTCTACTCTGTAGAACGACGCTATCTCTGTCCTCCAAGGCTATTTACTGTACAAACATCCTTGAAAAAATGTTTCTGCTCGCAAGGTGTGCAGATATGTCAGAGACTAACAGGGATTCATCTCCTGACCATCTTACACTAACAGAGGCTGCTGACAGTGTAAGTCATGCTTTTTACTGCTTACTACCCACAGCATGGGGATCTCGCAGGTGGCAGCCGGTAAACATATGGGGTGAACATGTAGGTTGCTCTGCTCCTCTCTTGAGGTCATGCAGATTTGAGAGCATCTTCCTAGCTCTAGAGCCACAGGTAGGTATTATGGGTACCGTTCATTTGCCCTCAGGTCATATAAAGGGAAAACCAGGTCCATAACTGAGTTATTATGTAAACTGCCTTCATATTGAGGAAAATGAGTATCAGTCTCTCCAGTCCTCATTTTTCTGCCTTCCTATTTTTTTTTCTAATGAGCGTGGCATTCCTTGCATATTTGAGTGTGTAGCCTGAGTCTTTTATTTCGTCATTATTTTTTAATGTTTATTTATTTTAGAGAGACAGAGACAGAGTACAACCAGGAGAGGGGCAGAGAGAGGGAGACACAGAATCTGCCTTCCTATTCCTAACGGTTCCTGGAATTTCTCCATGAGGCAATAATCTCTTACTTCCTTAGGTTCTAAGGACCTAACGGTCCTTAAATAAAGGCTACACGCTCTTCTAAATAGCTCGTAATGCCCACCAGTCGCCTTAGTCAAACACTTGAGGCTATGGGGCTGAGGAACAAAAACTTGGACCTTCTAGCTCCCTTCTTAAATGGTGATTTATGAGGTGATGCTGCGTCCAGATTCTACTAAGAAAACAGGAAGTTAGCACTGACTTCTCTCTTTGGATGCCCATGCCCTGAATGCTTTAGTGAAACAGAACATGGGCCTGGAATTGGAGAGACTCAAATACAGCTCGATCCCTATCTGCATGGCCATAGACACCTTAATGGATCTAACCTAGGTCTCAATCGACTCATCGGTAAAATGGGGTTAAAAGTACCTTGATCCTAGTCTTGTCATGAGATTAAATGAGAGACCATTTGTAACACACTTTGCACAGTGCTTGGTTCTGTGAATAATTGTTGCTATTATTGGCTACCCTGCCGCTCACAGGAAGCTATAAAATACCTGACCAGTGCAAGTGTGCTCTTAATTTACTCCCCGCCCGGAGATCCATTCTTAAGATTGCCAGTAAATCAAGAGTCACTGCCCCCTCGGCACGCTCACCGTCGTGGAGATACGTGCTGCTGTGAGATGGTCAGTTCAACTTTGCAACTTTGTTCTCCTCAATCACGGAGTTCGAAGAAGGAAGGTAATAGGCACTGATGAGCTGCTAGGAAACCAGGTGTGCACAGAACTTAGTCACCTGTAACTATCTTGTCTAGACCTTAGTGCAGGAGTCTTCTTTAAATATCTAAAAAAAATTTTTTTTTAAAAAATCAGTGCCTTTTTTCAGTTTCGTATAACATGATACGATTGTGTGTGTGTGTTTTTAAGGTTTTATTTATTTTTGAGACAGAGAGAGGCAGAGCATGAGCAGGGGAGGGGCAGAGAGAGAGGGAGACACAGAACCCGAAGCAGGCCCCAGGCTCCGAGCTGTCAGCACAGACCCCGACGCTGGGCTGGAACCCACAAACAACAAAACCACGACCCGAGCCAAAGTCTGACGCTCAACAGAGTGAACCACCCAGGTGCCCCCGATTGTGTTTTAAATTAAGGCTCTCTCCTAAGGACTTGAATTCTGAAAAACTGCAGCCTATGTGTACTAGAACTTGAATTACTAGCCCTCAAGTATATAATATCAGGGGTTCTTTAGCCCTAATCTTTTACATCAACAAAGCAGCTAAAACAGTAAACCCCTTAAAGATGAAGACACTGTGGACTCAGGAAAGGTATTAAGTTGTCCAGCTCCTTCCCATTTAGTAAATTATCTCACCTCTATGGCCGATTCATTAACTCACCAGGCAGATATTTACTGAGACTCCACCATGAGGAAATTATTATCCCGGCCCCCCGCGATACCTATGTGATTAAGGTCTGGTGACCACAGTCAGGGAGGGAACTTACTGGTCAAAAGGAGAGACAATGCAGCTTTTATATTGCACCTGCCAGACTCCATGCACAATGGTAGGCATTCCCGAGTACCAGGTGAGTTGGGATTCTTTTCTCTTGCACGTAAGAAAAAAGTCAACTCACCTTGTGTAAAATTCAGAGTAAAAGACATCATAATCGGCATTTTGATAATGCCATCAAGAAAGCAGTTTCTTCAGGTAGTTAGTACAGATTAAGTACTTTAAAAAATATCTGGCATCTAATAAACACTCATTGAACTTCATCTCTTAATACCTAGCACGCTTCTCCTCAGGCTCTTGAAGAGCTGTAATGGAGTTATGCATATAAATGAGAACAGAGTGAATTTTTCCTAGGAAATGAGAGGGAGATTTTACAGAGAAAGTTATGTTTAAGCTGGTCCTTGAACTTAAGAAGAAGATTGCCAAATAGGCAAGGGAAGACTCTTTAAGACAGAGGAAGCAACACGTGGGAGGTGAGGAAGCTTGAAGGGCTGAGCGGTGAAATAAATTGTGGGTCACCTGTCTGATAAGATATTAAGCAACCGTTGAAAAGAACAAGATAGGCGCCTGGGTGCTCAGTCAGTGAAGTGACCGACTTCGGCTCAGGTCATGATCTCACAGTTCTTGAGTTTGAGCCCTGGGTCCAACTCTGCTGACAGCTCAGCTCCTGGAGCCTGCTTCAGATTCTGTGTCTCCCTCTTTCTCCGCCCCTCCCCATTCACACGCTGTCTCTCTGTCTCTCTCTCTCTCAAAAATAAACAGTGAAAATAATTTTTAAGTAAAAGAATACTTTAAAAAGAATAAGATAACATCTATGTATTAAATGATGTATTTAGGAATGGAAAATTAGGGTCGTACAATGGTATGAATACTAGGCTCCAATTCAATTTTTAGGTAACTGCATTATTTGAGTTATATATAATAAGCATGCTATTATCAACTTTTAAAAGATAGATGGGACATTATGTTAAGGTTCTGGAAATAGCAAATTGTTTATTTTTACAGGAGAAATGGAAGGTAAAGAGATGGAGTTACAATTAGATCAGGCAGTTTGCTCTGCTAACAGTTTGGACGTTATGCTCTAGACTACATCAGGAGTTGGGAAATTACAACCCACGGGCCATATCGGCCTACCACTTTGTTTTATAAATAAAGTTTTATTGGAACATAACCACTCATTCATTTATACACGGCCTATGGCTGCTTTTGTACTGCACCAGTAGAGTTGAGTATTGGTGAGAGGGACTATATGGCCCACAGAGCCTGATATGTTTGCTACCTACACCTTTGCAGAAAAGTTTGCAGACCCATGTTCCAGATAATAAAAAGACATCCGAGTAGGGAATGACATTATCAAATCTGCTGATTCTGACCGACTTTTTGCTCTGCCTTATAGAAATGTGTCAGTAATTCTTACACCATCCTACAAGTAAAAACAAGTATAATTATATACTTTTTGTAAAGGAGAAAAACAAAGAACAGGCCACATAGCTATTAAGTGATGTCTCTTTCGGTAGAATATAAGCTCCACGAGGGGAAAGACTGTCTTATGCCCCGGTCTCGCTCCAGCACCAAGGACAGTGTCTGGTACATGATCAAAGTATTTACTTAAGTAAATATTTATGAAACAAATCCAAGAGGGAATCAATGAATACATAGATAAGTGAATGGGAAATTCGTATGAGAATGGAGGCAGCCTCTCAAAGTCGTACTGCAGATCCAGCCACCATCAAGCCTGTCATCCTGCCAGCGCTTCAGGCAGTGACTTATTCAAGATCCTCTACGAAAATCCTGGGAGTCAGGCTCACGCACACATAAAAACCACAAGCCGGAATCTTCACGTTCTCCCCTAGCCCAAGGCTATCTCACTCTGCTGTGTTGTACCTAAAGAGAGTTATCACTTCATTTGTCTACCGATTTGTGTTTGCCATATAGCATGCCCTATTTGCTTCCAATTTCTCACATCTGGTTCATTTCTGCTCTTTAACTCCAAACAGTTGTGGGAGTCTTTCCCATTGCTCAAGGGGTTCCTCTCTCCTCAGCAGGTTACCCTCCATCACCTGTCTGGTAGACAGGTTTGATTGTTGTCAAACATTGCTGTTGTACAGTTTCTATCCAGTTCTTGGGCTGATCCTTCAGCTGAACCAGTCCTTGAAAGCTGACAGGATGAATTGCTTGCTTTCCCAGCCTTAATGTTTATCTCCTTTCAGATCACACCATCTGCTGTGATTTGGCAGCTCAGGTAAGTGCATTTTTTTTTAACTTCTTTCAGTTGCTCAGCCTCCTATGGATACTGCCATGTCCGTGTTCTCCCTCTCTTCAGACATCATCTTGAAACTGTAGGGTTTATAATGAAGTTGATGGATGCGCCTGGTGCTTTTCTCCTTCCATGCTGTCTGTCATTCTTTGCAGTACATACATTCAATCTGTCCACTGAGGCCTTTGCACGAAGGAGCCAGAACCGTCTGTAAAATCAATATCGGCTGTGTGCTTTCTTCATTCCACTTCTTATCTCTTGTTTTCCACCACTCTTTCCCTTAGCTTCTAAGCCAGAGGGCACAAATGGTGGGCAGACCTCTTTGGCTTATCCCAAAAATGACTCCAAAACTGGAAATTCCGCTGAAGAAATGGAAACTTGTCTTTTTTTCCAAATTTGGAAGAAGTGGTGCCCTGGGGCTTGCATGTCTCCTTGGCAGAAACAGGCAGGGGTGGATTCTCAGCCACAGTCTTCTGATGCTGTTCATGCTCTCATTTTCCCTGGCCTCACGACTCCCCCAATCTAACTCTGATGTAAAGCCATGTTTCCAAAATCCTTTTAGAGGAGGGTCAGAAACTTTTTCTCTGAAACACCCAAGAGTAACTAGTTTAGACTGTTGCGGGCCATATGGAATCTATCTCAACTACGAAGCAGATGAGTGCGGGTGTGTTTTGGTACAATTTTATGTACAAATGCAGGCAGTGAAACAGAGTTGGACATGGGCCATGGCTTTCTGACCCCTATTTTAGAGCATCATCTTTGATTTTGAAACATCTACCATGCGTTCACTCTGTATTATCCATTTATTAAGGAATCGTGAAACTGTACTGAATTATCACATCAGCCAGTAGAATCTACTTCCACACTGGTTAAAACGGTTTGTGTGTATGAATGTGTATTAGCATGCAATCCCAGCAGCTCTAATTACATGATTTCAGAGGGGCTTGAATTGGTCTTCTGGATTGGAAGTATTTATGGCCTTTATGACCCCTATTATAATATTATACATGCACTACTAGATCATTTAAACATTGTTTACGCGAGTAAATAATAGACCCTGTTGAGACGAGTACCTAAGTTATTCCCTGGTTCTAACACGCTTCCCTTGGGAACTACATTATCTGCTTCAAGCCACCATGGAGCCCTTTAGCATACTGTAACAGAAGACAGAGTCACTTAGTACCCTGCCAGCAACTATGTCCCCTGAGATTGTCACAACACTGGGGAAAATCTGTCTCATGTTTGTTTAGCTTTATGCATTAGTTACAACAATCAATACAGTGGAAATACCGCTAAATCTTTCGGAGATGCCTCTTAATGAACTACCAAGTGCCATTTCCAGGTAGCAAATATACACAAGTTTTTCTGAGAATGAGAGGTTTTATATGCATAACATACATATATTCATCTTATGTTTTAATTATCATATAATGCATATTATACTTTACAATCTGTATATGTGTAATTTCTAATTCTCAGAACACCAAATTTTATACTTGAGCAAACTGAAACTTAGATGTTAAGCAGCTGGTCCAAGTTACATAACTTAGGTGTCTCTGCCTCTAAAGCACATGCATAATCACCATGTAATGATTTTATTTTTTTGGTGGGTTTTTTTTTTTTTTTTGAGAAAGAGAGAGCACAAGCAAAGAAGAAGCAGAGGGAGAGGGAGAGAGAGAATCTTAAGCAGGCTCCATGCCTAGCATGGAGGCTGATCTCAAAATCGTGAGATCGTGACCTGAACTGAAATCAAGAGTCAGTCCTTAACTGACTGAGCCACGAGGTGCCCCTGTAAATGGTTCCTCTTAATATGATATTTTCTATATCTTTATTCAGTCCCACACATACTGTGAAAAGACCTCTTTGGGTTAGTATTCGATGCAAGCTTGATGAACAGTAAATGTTCCTTGCGTAATGAAAAATGTCCTCTAACCAAAATTTGCCCCTCAACACTCCTGTCTTAATTAAAAACATGGCCATTTGCTGAATATCCAAGCTAAACACCACCCAGACATCCATCCTTTATCTCACTTGCTCTTAGTTCTCCATCCCATTGGTCACCATGATGGTTAATTTTAGGTATCAGCATATCTGGGCCATGGTGTCTAGATTTGATCAAACATTGTTCTGGATGTTTCTGTTGAGATTATTTTGGATGACATTGACATTTAAATTGGTAACTTTTTAATGAAGCACACTGTCCTCCATAATGGGGGTGGGTCTTATGCCATCAGTTAAATGCCTTCAGAAAACAAAAATTGACCTCTCCCTGACTCCTCACCCCTGGGCAAAAAGGAATTCCACCCACAAACTTGGAATTGCAACATTGGCTCTTTCCTGAGTCTTCTATTGGTTCTGTTTTTTCTGGAGAACACTGAGTAATACAGTCACCAAGTCTTTCTCTGAAATATTCTTCCTCATCCTGCAGTGACTCAGGGCCCAATCTTTTGACTTATAATCTTTCTGCTTCTAGTTTCTGTAATTCTCAATCTGAAATTAGGTCAGTGGCTCTGAAATGCCTGCAGAATCAAATGCAGGCTTCATGGCATGACATTCAAGGTCCTTCCCAGTCAGGGCCAGATCCCCTGAGCTCCGTTGCCCATCCCATCACACCTAACCTCACCACACCAGTCAGCATTCCAGGATCATGTCTTCTTTGCTCACCTCTGGGTGAGAAAACTGTTCTTGCCTTGCTTTTTATGTTGAGAAATGTTCTTCTGGCCATGTGAGTAAGAGTTCCAAGGACCAGGTATTAGTCAAGTCAAAGTAGAAGATTCAGGCCCCAGCCTGTTGGTTGGCCTCATCACTGACTTTGGATCATGAGTTAAAAGCAAGAAAAGGGTTCACCCTTTCCTAAGAATCCTTTCCTTATCTCTATAGATCATATAAATCCATATACACCCTTTACACTCTATTCGCAGTGAAAGAACACCAGTTGAAGGAGAAACAATAAATCATCTACTTGCTCACTCAGCACATTGCCAAGGTATTATTTTGACTGCATTTTCATTCACCTGTTGTTTTTCAGTTAACTACCACAGTATCCTCATTATGTTTTCACCAGGGAGCCACACCTTCAGCAAAGGGATGATGGGAGGAAGCGGCCCATGACACCTCCAGGGTAATTTCAAAGTCTTTTGTTTCATGTTGTACTGAATTTCCTCAGACTGATTTCTGACTACCTGTCATATATGTTTCTTTTGTTCATTAGAATGTAAGATTAGGGTTGCCTTAAAATTCCCTTTGGTGAATTGTTAAGAGCTGTGAAATGTTATCAAAAGGTCACTGAAACACATGTACTAGTAGCTTTTAAAGTTAACAGACAGCATGGCCAATTCTATATCTGGAAAATGGCCCAGTCAAGAATGCAAATACACGGGGCGCCTGGGTGGCTCGGTCGGTTAAGCGTCCGACTTCGGCTCAGGTCATGATCTCACGGTCCGTGAGTTCGAGCCCCGCGTTGGGCTTTGTGCTGACAGCTCAGAGCCTGGAGGCTGTTTCCGACTCTGTGTCTCCCTCTCTCTCTGCCCCTCCCCTGTTCATGCTCTGTATCTCTCTGTCTCAAAAATAAATAAACCTTAAAAAAAATTAAAAAAAAAAAAGAATGCAAATACAGTACTCCCAATATTCATTCATTCAGCAAAGGAGACTGAGTTCCCCTCCAATGTGCCAAGTCTGGGAACATAAAAATGAATATAGCATACTTTCTGCCTTAAAAAACTTACAGTCAAAGGAAGAAGACAAGTCATATCAACTAACTAGAGCTTTTATATCATGAATAATACTTACAAACCTAGAAAGAGTTGTACATAAACTTAGGAGTGGTCAAGAGGGGCCCCACCAAAAAAAAAAAGGAAACAAAAGGGATTTGGAGCTGAGTTGAAAGTTTTACTTAGTTGAAAATCTGACTTGGTTTAGAGAACAGGTCATCAAAGTGTGGTACCCAGGTCAACAACAGCAACATCATCTGGGAATTTGTGAGAAATACGGACTCAGGCCCAATTCAGACCTCCTGAATCGAATACTCTGGGATGGAGAGGCAGCCATCTGTGTTTTAGCGTGCCTTCTAGATGATTCTAGTGCACACTTGAGTTTCCGGATCACTGATGTAAAGAACAAGTACAACCGAACACGTGTCTAAGAAATGGGTGTGCAGGAAGGGGTTCAGGAGCACCCCAGAGAATGAGGACTGTAGACTGAGGACAGACTACAAAGAATCCTAAATGACTTTCTAAAGTTAAGACTTTATCGTCTAGGGCATGAGGAGTGTTTTAACTAGGAACGTGTGATAATTGGATTTGTGATTTTAGAAAAGTAGCTATAGTAGCAGTTTGGAAGATGAGTTCAAGATATGCAGGCAGTAGGGGAAATGAGAAACGACTGTAAAAGTTCAAGTCATTGGTGTTCTGAGCCTGAATTAAATAGCCAGAGGCTTTGAGAATGGAGAAAAGTTGGAGCCTTTTAGAGTGTGAAGTTGCCAGTACTGTTTTTTGTTGTTTTTGTTTTGTTTTTTACTAAATATCTAAATATTAGAGAAGAGGCAAAAGATTCAGCTCCTTAATTTTGGGGTGCATTTTGTCGTTCAGCAACTGAATATTCAGTTTTCTTTTTTTATTATTTTTTAAAATGTTTATTTATTTTGGAGACAGAGCAGAAATGCACATGTGAGCAAGAGAGGGCAGAAAGAGAGAATCCCAACAAGGCTTGGCCTTGTCAGCACAGAGCCTGAAGTGGGGCTTAACCCCACCAATCATGAGATCATGACCTGAGCTAAAGCCAAGAGTCAGAAGCTTCACTGACTGAGCCACCCAGATACCTCTCACTTCTCTTTTAAATGGAATGAGGAGGAGAAGAAACTTTGCAAGTTGGTGGCTGAGGCGAGCGACCAGAAGGCACATGAGAGAGAGGTAACTTTCGAGATTTGAGTTATGGTGTCTTGGGGTATCTATCTGTTAAAATATCTACAGCAGTGATCATGTGGAATATTTATGTTGGTATTTCCATTGGCTTTTTTTTTTTTAATCTTGATTTCTTGCTATTTCCTATTTGATTTTTGGAGCACTCTAATAAAAAAGAGATTACATATTCTGTATGAATTTCAATTCACAATAAAAATTCTACATGGGAATTTGACTGTGCGTATTACCATAGTCGCTGAAAGGGTCTCTTTGAAAATGACTCTAGTAAATGGCAGCCCCAGTCTCCAAACTTTATATCATAATGTTGTTCAGCTGGTAATTGTGTAGGCAGGAACATTACTAGCGTGACTACTCGGAACTCTGTTGAACATTTTTGTGTGCTCTTTGATTCTGAAGACCTTTAAAAATAACTCTGGGTAGTTTCCTAAGATATCCAACAACAGTCAAATGAGGAGAACATCTGTGACCCTCAGTCCTATTTGTCTTCATATATGATTCAGGGGGAAAACTTTTTAATTTACATTTATATTCTCTAGATGAACACAGTGCAGCAAATAGGACGTAGAAGAAGGAGCCAATCATTTCAGCTACTTTAAAGGTCCTTCCAGAAGTCCATGTTGACACATTGACTGGAGCACCTCCATATTTGTCTCCTGCATGGATTCACATTTGCTCTCTGTCTTACCTACCTCCAAAATTCACCCGCCGGGAGAGAGTGCCAAAACCAAGTCCCCTAAAATCTGAGCCCCTGCTCTCAGAGTCCACAAAATGCCAAGAGACCCCAAAGACTTGTACCCCCCGCAGAGCAGCACTGAAACAGGAACTGCTTACGTTTAGAATTTGGTGATGACCTTATGCCCACACAGAAAAGAGGGGCCAGTCTCTTCCCTAGTTTGAACTACAATGCTGGAGTGACAATTAAGATTACTGAGTAGACTCGGAATTAGCTCTCTTGGCTGCTTATTATCTGCATGACCTTGGGTGAGTTACTTTGCCTTCTTTTTAAAGGGGGGAAAAAAGAATTCCTCCACTGATCTTTGGGAATAAAGGGAGCTAAAACAGAGAAAGCATTCTCTATAATGCTCTCATATTATTATTCTTAGAGTAGACATTATTCTTGTCCTTATTATTTTTAATGCTTGGAGGCTTCAGAATCCTGGCCTGGCCTGCTGGACAGGAAACCACGTTCCGAGCTTAGAGTGTTATTTTAATGGAGTCTTTCTTAAAAGAGGCAGCCAGAATTTTATCAATCTGTATACTTTAGCATTATCCTAATTTAAGAGCTCTACCATAATATTTCCCGTTTAATACCGAGGTTCAGCATTATGTCTTGCAATGTTTATGTTCATTATTATTCACCTCATTTTAACAGATCTATAGAGTATCCATTCAATAGGATATAAAATGATAAACAGACTGTTTTCAATGTTTAATATTCTTTGAAAACACATATGTTGAGTATTTACCCATGCTTGGCATTGATTAATTTGTCCTAATATTTGCATAGATCCTTGACATATTCTCCATCAGATGTATCCTTTGACTCTCATAGCACTCTGATAGGAAAAACTTACTGAGAAACTTTCTTTTCCTTTTACTTACTACAGCTTGACAAATCCTGATTTTATTCCTTTTAGATTTCACTTGGGTTCTGCTCAAGTCTCCAAATTGCCCCAATCATTTAAAATTTTAATGCATATTACAAAGGATTGCCCAATTCATTGTCATTAACAACCGAATGAGTCAACCTAATAGTCTGTCAGAATATGAATGTCTGAAGGATGTCTGTGTCTCATTTGAATATGAAGCTTTTGTTAATTATTGTTCTGTCATCATGTTCTAAAATATGCCTCCTCCTTAAAATTATCTGGAAGATAATTACAAAATTTCCTTGAGTGAGACCTACTGAACATTTGCCCAGCATTTCTGTAGGGTAAGGTTGTAAGAATGCATACATTTTAGAGTCCCAGGCTATTCTGCTGTGGAGATGATTGCATTGACCCAGGGTATAATCAGTAGTTCTCTCCACTCTGTGTCCCAATACAGACCATCCCTCCCTCTGTAGCTATAGCCAAGCTGTTATAATCTTTTCCTTTTTTGCGATTAGCCTACTTCTCCTGAATGAGAACCCCTTTTTATATGGCTGTTAGAGAGAAGAACCCTCAAGCATATACCCTTATGCAATAGTAAGCTCTGTGTTGCCATTTCCCATTTCCTAAATATGTATATCATTAAATCAGAAGATTCAAAACAGTGTATTAAACCATGTCGCCTACTATAGTAACTCTTCCCTTTTCTTGTCTTATTTTTCTGTTGGAATTTTAGACCTCGGATATTATTTTTATGGGGGAAATTCTTAAATGGAACTTTGTTACCACTTAAAGATAGATGTATTTTTCTGTTCTCATATGATCCATTTAAACTCACCATCAAAGTGAACTATGGACTCATTTTGGGAAGAAAATATATCCCATAGACCATAATTCCCCAAGACCTTTATTTATTTGATTTCTGCTCCCTGGGATCACGGCCTCATGACATGCAATTCTCAGTACTATGAGCTTCCCAGGAAATAGCATTCATAAAAATCATTTCACAGCAGACTTCAATGCCAACCCAACAATAAAATATTCCAGCACATTCTCACACTGAAGGCAGCTACGGACAGCCACTGCTTTCTTTTTACATTGAAAAGACATCTTTTGCTAAAGACATCAAAGATATCTACGGAACAGACTACCCAGCAAACTCTTTTTGATAGAGGTGTCCTTGGATGTCAAACGCCAATATAATCTAATGGGAACTTTAATAATTGCAGCTATTAGAGACTTAAGGATACTATCAACACAGAAATCTCTCCAATTCATTTTTTTTTCAAATGAAGAAGGAATTTTGAATATAAAACGGAAGGGAATCCACATCCACAAAATGTAAGGGGATCTTCAAAGCTAACTGTAAAATCCTCCCTCTTGTCTAGGGGAAGAGAAATCCTCCACTTTACGTGCTCTCTGTTGAGTCTCTTTCCACCAAGGGTTCTCTATGCCTTAAAACCCTCTCATTCCTTCCTCTCTCTCAATCCTACATCTTACTCCCCTTACCTTTGCATGTGGTGTATTTAGTCGTCCATCAGGTGCCATCCAGTTTAACTTTGTTTGGAACAGAGTGGGGGGATGGAGGGGATTTTTCTGATTCGGAAGAACCTCTACAAGATATTCAGACTTCTACAAATAGACTTTTTCTTGGAATATCTTCTGTCCTTTACAATAAAAATGACAAACACATAGACCAGGACCCCTTTCTTTGACTTCATAAAGCTATGTGCCCTCTGAGCTTGTTTTGTTGTGTTTCTGTGAGAGGCAAGGGGCATGGTTTCCAGTAAATAGCTCGATTTGTTATTCATTCTTTCTTTATCAGCACAGTGATAGTCACAAGTAGAAAGAAGGCGATTAAATAGTTTGCTGTGTTCAGAGGAATTGGGAAGGCTGATCTTACAAATTAAGGTAAATGAAGGCTTTAGCAAATACGTAATTTTGAGCTATATATAAGCAGCCACAATACAGTGGAAAGACACATGTATTGTACATTATAGTTCCTGCTCTTTTACACTAACTAATATTTTTGGAAAGAATAAATTTGAATAGAACATATTCTCTCTGGGCAGTGGTTTTCTTATCTGCAGACTGAGGTTTGAGTCATAGTCTTCATGATGCTTGTAAATGCAGAATTCTGACTTAAATCCAAAACATAAATTGTGTTTATGATTTCTCATAATACTTCTTTTTTACTCTCAAGCTAATCCATTCTTTTCTTTGCTCTCTGATTGTTCATATATGGCCCAAATTTTAAAATACTAACAAATCACATTTAAATTATATTCTGGGGGCAACTGGGTAGCTCAGTCAGTTAAGCATCTGACTTCAGCTCAGGTCATGATCTCATGGTTTGTGAGTTTGAGCCCCTCATCGGGCTACACACTCACAGCGTGGAGCCTGCTTGGGATTCTCTCTCTCTCTCCCTCTCTCTCTCTCTGCTCTTCCCCAACTTGAACTTTCTCTCTCTCTCAAAATAAATAAACTTAGAAAAAAAGAATAAATTATATTCTAGAGGGTTTTCTTTATAGGTTTATGTATTTTGAGAGAGAGAAAGAGAGAGGGAGAGAGAGAGAGAATCCCTAGCAGACTCTGCCCTGTCAGCACAGAGCCCAACATGGGGCTTAATCTCACAAAGGGTGAAATCACAGCCTGAGTCGAGATCAAGAGCTTAGCCAACTGAGCCACCCAGGCGACCCTCTTCTAGAGGCTTGATATCATTCATTCCTGCCTAGAATTGGGAAACTGATTTCTGTGATCTTTGCCTCTCCAGATATTTTTGTGGAAGACTGAGTAAATTGGATGTACATCCCATCATTTAAGAACATTTATTGCCTCCTAGTATCTTTTATTTCTATTTATGTTCCCTAAAACGTTTAAAAGCAATTTGTAGTTATTGTAACAATCCACTTCGGAATATTTCAGTAGGCATCGCTGAAAATGACATCTTCCAGTGTAACCACTATGCCATCGTCACATGTTAGAGAAAACAACAGTAGTTCAAAAATATCTACTAATATACAGACCACATTTACATTTCTCCTGTTGGTCCCCAAGTGACTTTTATAGTTGGTTTGTTTTTCAATCTCGAATTCATTCAAGGTTTGCAAATTGCTTTTGGCTGTTATATTTCTTCATTTTTCCTTTAAATCTGCAACAGCAGTCATCAAACTATGGCATGGGACACTTCTGCATGGTTTGTTTTTCTGTCTCAATCTAACAAGGATTTTTACATTTTTAAAGAGTTGTAAAACCACACAAAAATAAAACAAACAAAAAACAAGGAAGAATATCAGACAGACGGCTTATGAAAGCGTGAAAGCTTGGTGGCTGCCTGTCACAGGAAATGTTTGTTGATTCCCTTCTGATGGAGGAAGCACTGTCCTCACCTTCTGTGATTTTGAACAGTTTTGAAGATTCCAAGGCAATCACCTTAAAGAATGTGTCACAGATTCCAGATCACTTTGATGTATTCCTCACCACTAGACCCAGGTTGAAGACTTTTGTTGGGAACATTTCAGAGCTGGATTTGTACGTCCAGAGAAACATCACGTTAAAAGAAACATGTGTCAATTTGTCCCCCTATTGACAGTGTGAAGTTTGACCATTTTGTTAAACTAGTGACTGTCACGTGTCTCTTTGCTAGGTGTATAATTTTCTCTTTATAAATAATAAATAATCTGAGTGATGATACCTTAAGATTGCATGACTATCTTATTTCCTAACCAACTTCACCCAATAGTATAATCATTTTTTAGTAATCCTTGCCTGAATCACTTATTACATTGGAAACATGTAATATTCTACCATTCAATCTGGATTTATCTGGCATTATTCGAAATAGAAAAATCCTACTCCTTTTTCTTCTCTCCTCTTTGTCTTTTCTGTCTCTCACTGTGATTTTTTTTTCCATATATGTTTAACACAGTGCTGTTAGTGATATTATCATTATTTGGATGCCAGATTGTCTCTAACTTGTCTGATGGGAGCCCTTCAAGCTAGCACCTTTACCCTGCTGACATAAGCTCATTTGGACTTGAATGCTTTCTTAATTTCTAGCACATATTGTCTGAACCTTATCCTGTACTTTCCTATCCCTGGAAGAATCAGCCAATTCTCTGAAGAACCTGATTTCTTTCAGTGGAGAATGCTATTTAGAAACCATGATCAGGGCATCTAGGTGGCTCAGTCGGATGAGCCTCCGACTTTGGCTCAAGTCGTGATCTCATGGTCTGTGAGTTGGATCCTCACGTCAGGCTCTGTGCTGACAGCTCGGAGGCTGGAGCCTGCTTCGGATTCTGTGTCTCCCTCCCTCTCTCTGTCTTGTTTGTTTGCTTAAGGACTACATAGTGTTATGTTGTGTGGATACAACATAAACTGTTCACCATTCTTATTGGGATAGGCTTCTTTGATTTCGTGTTCCTGTAGCTTTGTCGTCAAATGTATATGTCACTGTATGGAACTTTGCCAGACTTCCCTCCACAGAAATCGCAGCATCTTGCATTTTCTTGTGCAGTGTCTGAGAGTATCCCACGGCCTCACTAAGCATGACATTTAGGTTTTGAACTCTAGCAGTTTGAGAGGTAAGAAATGATACCTCAATCTAGTTGTAATTGGTTTTTATTTTATCATGTTTGGAGTGCTTTAGTGGCCACTTGCATATACTTTTATACTTATTTTTTTATTGAAAAAACTTTGTAATTTATTTTTAACGTTTATTTTTGAGAGAGAGAGACACTGCATGCATGGGGGAGGGACAGAGAGAGAGGGAGACACAGAATCTGAAATAGGCTGCAGGCTCTGAGGTGGGAAAGAATGAAACTTTCTGTTGCTCTGTAGCCTTGCTGTCCCTTGATGTTGTCAAGTATTTTAGATTTTGGCCACTTAAGTAAATGTGCAGTGTTTTGACATTGCTGTTTCAATTTGCGATTTCCTAATGACATGTGATATCAAACATCTCTTCGTATGGTTATTGCCACGGTAGATCTTCTTTGATGAGATGCTTGTTCAGTTATTTTAAATATATTTAGAAATGGTTGTTTGTTTTCTTATTGTTGAATTTTATGAGTTTATAGTTTTATATGTTACATTTAGGTCTCTTATCCATTTAGAGTTAATTTTTGTCCACACAGTAAGATTTGCGTATAAGTAATTCCCTCCCTCCCTCCCTCCCTCCCCCCCTCTCTTTCTCTCCCTCTCTCTTTTTCTCCCACTCTCTCTCTCTCTCTCTCTCTCTCTCTCTCTCTCTCCCTGGCGTGTAGACATCCAGTTGCTCCAACACCCATTGTTGAAAAAGTTGTCTCTGTTCCATTGTATTACCTTTGCTCCTTTGTAAGAAATCAGTGATCCATATGGATATTGGTGAATTTCAGGGGTCTCTATTCTGTTTCATTGACCTATTTGTCTATTGGTCTGTCAATTCTACTCTGTCTTGATTACTGTAACATTAAACTAGGCCTTGAAGTCAGGTAGTATCAGTCTTCTGACTTTGTTCTTCTCCTTCAGTTTTGAATTGGCTCGTCTTTGTCTTTTTTGTCCCCATATACACTTGAGAATCAGTTATTCAATACCCACAAAATAACTAGCTGACATTTTCATTAAAGTTACACAGAATCTATAAATCAAGTTAGGAAGAACTGATAGCTTGAAAATATTGAATCTTCCTATCCACAAACATGAATATCTCTCCATTTCTTTAGTCATTTGATATCTTTCATGACAGTTTTATGGTTTTCCTCATATACATCTTACATATCCTTTGTTCAATTTATATCTAAGTATTTTGTTTTGGGGAGCGTAATGTAAGTGGTATTGTGTTTCATTTCAAATTTCACTACATCACTTCTGACATGTAGAGAAAAGCAATTAACTTCTGTATATTAATCTTAAATCCTAAAACCTTGCTATTATCACTTAATAGTTTCAGATTTTTTTTCTCCGTCCTTCCAGATTTTCTACAAAAACAATTAAGTCACCTGCAAACAAAGATCGCTTTATGTATTCAATCTAAATATGCATACATTTAAAAATAAATAAATAAATAAATAAATATGCATACATTTTATTTCTTTTTCTTATCTCATTGCTCTAGCTGAGACTTCCAATACAATATTGAAGGAAGCAGTGGCTGGCAGGGGAGCATCCTTGCTTTGTTCCTGATCTTAGTAGGGAAGCTTTGAGTTTCTCCCCATTCAGTATGTAGGGTTTTATAGGTGTCTTTGATCAAGGTAAGAAAGTTCCTTTCTATCCCTAGTTCGTCAAAAGTTTGTATCAAGTTGGGGTATTGGATATTGTCAGATGCTTTTTCTACAGCTTGTGAGATAATCATGAGATTTTTCTTCTTTAGTCAATTGATGTGATGGGTTGTGTTAATCGATTTTTGAATGTTGAACCAGCCTTACGTACCTGTGATAAATCCTACTTGATCATGGTGTATAAATATTTTTTTTAATTTTTTGCTGGATTTGATTTACTTATATTATGTTGAGAATTTTTGCATGTACCTTCAAAAGAGATAGTGGTCTCTAGTTTTTATTTCTTGTAATGTTTTTGTCTGGTTTTGTTTTCAGGGTAATGCTGGTCTTATAGAATGAATTAGGAAGTATTCCCTCTGCTTCTGTTTTCCAGAAGAGATTGTAGAGAATTAGTACAATTTCTTCCTTACAGGTTTGGTGTAATTCACCAGTGAACCCACCTGAGTCTGGCGCTTTCTTTTTTGGAAAGTTATTCATTATTGATTCAGTTTCATTAATAGATACAGGCCTATTCAAATTGTGTATTTCTTCCTGTGTAAGTTTGGAGAGATTGTGCCCTTCAAGGTATTGGTCCATTTTATGTAGATTATCAAATCTGTGAGCATAAAATTTTTCATAATACTAATTTATTATCATTCTAATGTCCATGGTATCTATAGAAATGCCCTCTCTTTTGTTTTTGGTATAATAAATTGTGTTTCTCTCCTTCTCTCTTTCTCTCACTCTCTCTCTCTCGCTCTCTCTCTTTCCTTAGTTAGCCTGCCTAAAAGCTTACCAATTTTACTGACCTTTTCCAACAACTAGTTTTTGGTTTCACTGATATTCTCTATGATTTTCTGCTTTTAATTTCATTGATTTCTACTCTCATTCTTATTATTTCTTGTCTTTTGCTTACTTTGGATTTAACTTGCTCTTCTTTTTCTGTTTTCCTAAAGCAGAACCTTGGATCACTGATTTTTAGATCTTTCTTCTTTCCTAATATAAACATTCAGTGCTATAAATTTCCCTCGAAGCACCACTTGTGCTGCATCTTGCAAATTTTGATAAATTGTGTTTTCATTTTTATTTAGTTCAAAATATTTTTTAACTTCTCCAGACATTTTTCTCTGAGACCCTTGTGTTAGTTAGAAGCATACTGTTTCATCTCCAAGTATTTGGGTAATTTTCTAGCTATCTTTTTAAAGTTGTTGACTTCTAGTTTAATTCCACTGTGGTCTGAGAGCATTTATATGACTTGTATTCTGTTAAGTTGGTTAAGGTGTGTTTTATGGCCCAGAAGGTGGTCTGTCTTGGTGAGTGGACCCTGGGGGTTTGAAAAGAATGTGTCATCTTCTGTTGTAGGATGGAGTAGTTGATAAGTGGTGATTATATCCGGTTGTTTAAAAGTGCTCTTGAGTTAAAATGTGTCTTTACTGATTTTCTGCTTGCTGGAGCTATCCATTTCTGATAGAAGGATGTTAAAGTCTCCAGCTGTAATAATGAATTCATCATTTTTTTTGCTCTTTGTTTCTTTGTTTGTTTTGCATCTCTAGCATTTTTTACCTCACATATTTTAATGCTCAGCTACCTCCTTGATCTTACTGGACAACCGACTCTAGATAAGTACATTAAGAGACTTTAGTACTGACCTATAGTAATGGGGGTGGGGTGAGGAGAGAAGGGAGAGAAATGCTAGCAAGGTTCGACTTTGCTAATATCATCATCTACTTAGAGCCACCATTACTCCTACTATTTCTTATGTCCCTTTTTTCTCTGATCTGGTCTTCCCTGCTTCCAGTCACATCTGTCCTCAGACCTAAACTGCTGTGAGCACATGAGGGCAGACCCCCCATATCTATTGCTGAACCAAATCCGTTGGTTCCCTTCCCTTACCCCTTGCAACTCTCGTTATTCAAGGGGGCAGACATAGAATCTGCCCTATTGCAATATGCTATTGTAGGTTGAACCCTGAGATCAACCCTTACATAGCCCGTGTTTCTTTGTTAAGGACCATGTCTCTATAAACTGACTGCAAACATAACGTGTTCTTAGGAAGTAGGAAATACGTCTCTACAGTTAAACTTGTACCTAAAGCCGGGCTTGTGTTTGGCATACACTCTATGGATCGACTTCATCTCTGTCTTTCAAAAACAAGGAATGAACAACTGAAGTATAAGCTTTAAAATGTGAGATATTGGACTATCCTTCTCATTTTAATTTAAATTCAGATTTACGAATTAAGGTGACTGAGCCAGATGACATCCTGGTCAAACAAGGATTCAGCACACTGCGACCCAAGATGAATGACCTACAAATCCTTCCCCCCTTTGTTTACTTTTTGTGGTACCTGGAACATCCTTCCTCTGTCTTCTTCAAGTACAAGTAAATATGTCACACCTCCCACTGCTATTATTTCGCAGCTGAGGGAACTTCCAGGTCACTTTTTTCCTAATACCACTTTCATGGTATTTTTGGCTTCTCTTTGACTTATGTCACTGCACTCCTGTTATGACCACTAGGTTACTAAACCATTGAAAGTAGAATTCGCAGTGCTTAGCTCTGAAACCATTGTGCTTAGCACCAAAACCTCCCAGTTAACGATAAAAAAAAATTCTACACACACCCTCCATATGCACACAAATGTACACATGCATAAATTCAGCTACATTCCAATCTTTTCCATAGCTTCGTTGATAATCTGCAAGAATGTTTATACTTAGGACTTTTGGGAAATAAATGTGAAACACAAATTAAATACCCAAGGGAAGGGAAAAGGATGGGTGCGTATATACTGATATGCAATATATCGATTGCAAATATATGCAACATGTATCAATTGTATATATTGTAGGAGAAGCAAAAGAGTGAAATAGATGTTAAACTGGGAAGCCGTACACAAAATAGCCAACTTTCCATATTTCTATTTATTTTGCAAAGCAAACTCACTCACTGCTTTTAATTCAGATGTCTATCAGGACACCTGTCCTTGGGGACACTTTAATGAACATGCACAAGAAATTCGAATCTGCTGTGTGAGTTGAGGCAACGTGAACCGATTTCTCTGTGTTTAACCTGACGAACTAAATCAGGTATAAGAAGTGTCTAAAGAATTTGAGACTGATAATAATCCCAAGTTCACGGGAATTTTTGAAGTTCTCTGCAATGTTATATATGCTTAGGTGAAATCTCTCTTCAGAGATTGTCAACAACTTGGGAAAGGGAAAATGGCAGTCCTAAGGGAATGCAGGGGTACAAAAAGCCGAATAGCAATTCTTGTTTAGTAAGCGTGTTGGGAACACCCACTGTCTTCCCTTTGCAGTGCTAAGAATGGAGGTTGTAAAGCTAATAAAACACACTCTTAACCCTGTGGAGTTCACAGTATGGTAGGGTATAAGAGCATGTTCTCCCCCAAATGACGATATTCTGTGCTAAGTCTGTAGAAAAGATCTGATCGGTGTATTTGCAGAGTGTAGTAAATAGAATGCTTAGCCCCGCAAAAAAGAGGCAGGGGCAGTTTTCAGAGAAGACGTTGGGAGTATGAGCAGGAGGTGTTTGGCCTTCACAGAACAATGAAAGGAGAATTCAAGCCCAAGGCAAAAAGGCATGAGCATGCCTGGCACATTCTATTGACTGCTAGAAGTTCAGCAAGGTAAGGACCCAGGCTTCCCTGCTTGGGAGCATTAAAAAGAAGTGTTTAGTCTGATTGCAAATACTCAGGGTTTTCACGGAAAGGAGGTTGGGCTTGATTCCGAAATAATGGTGAGGCAGTAAAGATTGATTCTTGTGGACACTTTGAGAAGGTTCCTGTATAATGTTTCTTTGAGGCACTGGCTCTGATTCACATGCACTGGCCAGGAAACCAATCGAACACTCGGGAGTCCAGATGGCACAAAGACTACTCTTAAGGTGGCTGTTAGAAGCAAAACTCTTTAGGTGACTCTCATTGTAACTCTGCAGGGCAATAGAGAGCGGTGTTCCCAGCTGGTCTCACTCCAGTCCTTCCTTTAGTCTCAATTGTTCTCTTCCAGAAGGTCTCCCCTAATGAACCTGATCCAACTGGAGATCCCTTGATTATCCATCCTGCCATCACTCCCGTCACTTACTGGCTCTTTTTGCTCCCTCTTTGTTCCTTTGTCATTTTCATGTGTTTATGCATCGTCTCCTGACCTCAACCATTCTGCTCACACAGTAAACGTTCAGTAAATTCTATTGTTTTTGGTCAGCTGACTATCCCGTAAGACTTAAGAAATAGAAGAGTCTGGGAATTTCAGCAAAAGTATATCATAATAAAGGAAGCCCCCATTAGGTAACAGAAAAGTTGAGCCTGCTGGCTAACATATATTATGGCAACAGAGGGAAGACTAGAAAAGCAAACACAGCATTCGAGAATAGTCTCTGAAAAGAAAGGAAGAGAAGAATTAAGAAAGGCTCACTCTCTGAGAGATCAATCACACTTTGGCTACAGGACTAGCTTTTGAGAATGTTGGACCAAACGATTGCCTTGGAATATTTGTTTTCTTACCAAGTAATTTTCCGTGATTTTTTCAAATATAGTAAAAGTGCTCAATATGCCTTATAAACGTCACCGGCATATTTTCAATACAATGTCATTTCTCCAAGCCACAAAGTCCTTTCAGCCCCATAATTTCCATCAGCACGGTCGGGATTCAGGGAAGCCCTACCAAGATTTTGGTGGCAGATTTCCATCACTACAAAACAGGACCAGTTTGGAACTGAGGCAGATACCAATTCATTCCGAGCGAGAACATGGAAGCCGAGACATGATGAGCCTGGCCCACATCCTGGACTCCGGTTGCCTGGTAAACAAACAAAGCCTGGCATTCATCTGCACGGGAGGATAAGGGAGGTTACAGAAAGTGTTTTTAGGACATCCAATGATAGGTGAAAGTTGTCTCAAGTCCAAACAGCCCCGGGATTATCTTTAATGCCATTATGCTATTATGTACTGAAGAAATCTGATGACAGTGTGTGTTTATAAGCATGACCGTGTGTTAATAACCAAGACTGAACGATATAAACAGAAAAACAGAAGATGACACAGATGTAAACGTGAGAACTGCCTTACCCTGATACGTTGCACGTCAGCTCAGAGAAACTGAACTAAGCTGTTGCTTTGGCAACGTGAAAAGTACAGGGAAGACCTCTCCCCAAACGCCCCACCTTCACCCTGCGCGGTTATCTTCCAACAAGATCTTTACTTTCTCGTAGGCTTTTATCTTGGGGGAGGAGGTTTGAATAAGATCAATAATTTAATTTCTGTGCATAGCAAGAGAAATAATAGGGGGGCCGAAGATAAAGGAGGAAGGACCCACAGAGGATGAAAGGAGGGCCTGGGAGAATTGAAGTCGTCTCCTTAGTTATTTGGTCTCGGGGGATGCCTGTGTCAAAAAAAAAAAAAAAAAAAAGAGGGTGAGAAAAGCAAATGCAGAGAAGGGCTTGGCCGCAGACCAGAGGCAGGTCTGGCACCAGAGCTCTCAGTGGGGAGAGGCTTTTTTCCTTCACAGAGAGTTATGGACACATAAACACTGTTTAGGTAGATCTTTCATAAACACTCATTCCCTGGTAGAGCTTCCCATTTATTTCCTTCATAGCATTTATTGCCAAGTGGCAAGTAAATTACCCATTTTCCAGCTTGCTCCTTTATTTCTGGTTTCCCCAAAAAGAGAGACCTTGTCCTTTGCACAGTCTCTAGGATTCATCAAATAATACTGTTGAGTCGTCGAATACAGTGATGAATGAATGAATATTTCAGCGCTGCAGAGAGGTTGGTAAGAATGAGCTGAAGGAATGTTGCTCTGATGAGTGGGGTGGCATTTAGGGAGGACTTGAGAGTTTATAGGAGAGCAGTGTTGGTGCCATCGTGTAGAGCCTAAGATTGCAAGGGCCTGCGAGAGTTCTTAAACTGGTTCTCAAGGCTGACCCTGGATCACCCACACCATGGCGGGGTCTTTAACCTGTGCTCAGCCCATCCCAGCTCAGCATAGAAGGCCGGGGTAGCATCATTTCCCTGCTCTGCCATATTGGATTCCCAGACACACACTGCAAAACCAGAAACTCTAATGAGGACTGTGTTATGCGTCTGTGTTCCAGTGCACGGTTGCCCGTTGCCCCATTGACAACAACTCCCTTCTTCAGAAAGTATTTTTTCAAAGCCACGCTTCTAATAGGGGAGTATGTGGTAGAGTCCTAGCAATCCTAACCATGGGAGTAGAACGTAATCCAAGATGGACTGGCTAATCAGAGGCCTTCTTCCTCTACTCCCTTCTTACCTGTTCGTCTGGGACCTGAGGTGGTGGTGGCTACTCCAAGCATGGTCACATGACCCAAGCCAGAAAAACCATAGTCCCTTCTTGGAATTTTTTAAATGTTTCCTGGAGAAAAAGAGTGTTTTTCTCTCTTGATTACACTGTTGTAAGGATGTGATCCAGAGGCTGACTGTGGCCCTGGCCTTGGCTGATGGAAAACAGTGAGCTGAGGAAATGAAACCAATGCTCAGAAAGAAGCAGAAATGTAAGGAAATTCCCAGAGGCACATGGAGTCCCTAACTTAGGTCACTACTGCCCCTCCAGAGTTTTCGTTTTTGAGTTTTCCTCTTGAGTCACTGTGCTACTTTAATATTCTTACCCCAAATCCTGCGTTTTAAGGTAGCCTGAAGTCAGGGTGCCTGGGTGGCTCAGTTGGTTAAGTGCCCAACTCTTGTTTTTTGGGTTTTTTTTAATGTTTATTTATTTATTTTGAGAGAGAGAGAGAGAGAGAGAGAGAGACCGCCAATAGGGGAAGGGCAGAGAGAGAATTCCCAAGAGAATCCCAGTCTCACAAACTGTGAGGTCATGTCCTGACCTGAAATCAAGAGTTGGATATTTCACCAACTGAGCCACGTAGGTTCATGAGTTCAAGCCCTGTGTCGGGCTCTGCACTGACAATGCAGAGCCTGCTTGGGATTCTCTCTCTTCCTCTCTCTTTCTGCCCCTCCTCCACTCGCTCGTGAGCTCTCTTTCTCTCCCTCTCTCTCAAACTAAATAAATAAACTTGAAGTTATTATGAAATTAATTTCTGTCATTTGCACCCAAGAAAACCCTAATACAAACAGTTATTCTTTTATATATTTATTTATTTTAATTTCAAAAATACAACTAGAAAGTGTCATGGGGAGTAATTTTCCCTAGCCTTTGAATAGGCAGCCAGGAGAATTTAATTGTCCACTCAGAGGCTACATTAAGAATAAGAATGTTTCTACCTTACGTTAGCTTTTTCTACTTAGTTTTGTTCTAACTCACAACAGGGGACCAAACTCCCGTAAAGAGTTAAGAGGGGTCAGAAGATCAATGGCTGCAGATGCTCACCTTCCTCATTTCAGTATTAATTCATTTAGGGAAGTGGGTAGATTCTGAAGTAGAATTGTACCCTACTGGATGGAACCCTTCACCACTGAACTCTAGAGCCTCATTCTGAGGAAAGAACTCACCATTGGTAGGCCAAAACACAAAACACCACTGATAGTGTGTATAGGAAGAGAGATTGTGCAAGTGAAAATACATCAGGAGGCACCTGGGTGGCTCAGTCAGTTAAGCATCCGACTTTGCCTCAGGTCACGATCTCACGGTTTGTGGGTTCGAGCCCCACATTGGGCTCCGTGCTGACAGCTCAGAACCTGGAGCCTGCTTCCAATTCTGTCTCTCTCTCTCTCTGCCGCTCCCCCGTTCACGCTCTGCCTTTCTCTCTCTCCCAAAAATGAATAAACATTAAAAAAAAATAACAATTAAAATTTTTAAAAAAGAAAATACATTACAGTTTAGTCTTTGTCTTTTTTCCCGCTCTTTTTAATTTTTCCTCCCCATTTCAAGGCCTTTGTTTCTTTTTCTATTGCATATGCACAAGAGGGTATTCCATAGAGTCCATTGTGGTCGGGGAGAGAAGCATGTAATAAAACATGCTCTTTTAAAACCCAAGGAATAATGTATAAACATGTTGCATTTGAGAACATGGTGGTTGACTTCCTAGGCCTCAATGCAACAGTAGTGACCTCTGTACCCATGACTTAAACCTTGAACAGAGTTATGAAGTCTGGCAAGCAGCTATCCTTTCTTCCTACCCACCATCCAGTCTCCTTACTCCTTGCTAACAGAACTCTCTGATACAGCATTAGTATATGCAGGGGCACAGTATACTCATGGTTGGCTTAAGACGATGATCATGAGCTCTTACATTTTGCCAAGAATTGGTCCAGTCATCAAAAGGATGAACTTGTGACTCTGTCCTCGGCTAGGTAAGCCCTAAGGGGAAGACTGCCTAGGGATGCCAAGAAAGATTCCCCACAGAGGGTGGGGGTGTTGCTCCTGTCCCTTCTCTTCCTACTCAGTCACTATAGTGTGGGGATATGATACATGGAGGTATGACAAAAAGGAGATGAAATAGGCTACCCAAAGATGGAAGAACAAAAAGATGGAAGTCAATGTTAGAGTTATGTTCTAATGGTCTGCTCACCCATTTATGCAATTATTGGTTATCCGCACTAAATGCATCTTAGCTGATATGTAGAATTGAAATAGAATTGAAAGCAGTTACGTCCCCCAGTTTTCATCGGGATCATGAAGAGATGGGTAATAATTAACACATATTTTTAACACGGAAAAACCAAGTATTTCAGGAGCGTATCATAAACGTTGGGTACAGAAGTTCTGTTGTAAGTCAAGGCCACGCAACTATAAGGCAATAACACAGGTAGAACAAGGCAGAATTGAACTTGATGTATGCTAAAATACACTTGGTCTGGTTTTACTTTATACACCATTTCTCTCGTGGACAACGTTAGCACTTACAGATATGATTAAAAACAGAGTAAGTGAACAGAATGCGTAATGGCCCTCAGCTGAGTATCGGAAAATTAAAACAGATTTGAAAACTCTTCTGCAACACTCAGAATTTAAATACATTGAGTATGTCAGCAATTTTGTACTCTCACAGCAAGAGATAAAAGAAGCAAAGATAAAGGGATGCACAAAATAGGAATGTCTTTGGGGATATTAAGGCAATTAAGAGCAATATGGAAGTAATCAAAACTTGGTCGACAGACCAAATAAGACCTTATGAAATAAAAATATGGGCCAACATTTGCAAAATGTTGCATGCCTTCAGATTACATATGTCTACAACAGAAATCAGGGGTTAGATTTCAATGAGCAGATATGAAACATTAGCAATGGATGAAATGAAAAAGGATTTCCTAGGCTTGAAATAGTCAGTGTTTCTCAGTCTTTCATCATGAGAGACAAAGCATCGTATGAGTAGAAAACATGCAAAAGTCCAACCAGCAGAGCTCGTTTCATTTCTTGTGAACCACTGTGTTTGAAATCAGTGTGAGATAGCCAAGAAGTTTTTATGGAGTTTTTAATTTTCTCTGATTATTCTTTCCTGAGATAATAGGGGTTAAAAAGCATGCATAATGAATGCAACCAGTATCCCAGCATGAAACATACAGAAGTGGCTGAAAGGAGGCACCAACGGTGGGTTAATGAAACCAAGATACCCACATCAGGGGATACTGTGCTTCTCTGGAGGCTTCCCTGGGAGAGAAATAAGAACCACAGACAGAGATAAACACAGGGTTTAAACTATCAGTCAATGCAGATCTCATGAATATGAGAATGCAGCCAACAGATGTGACCCAAACCGCACCAGACAGAGGGAAATCATAACGAGGCAGACGAAAAGCTATGTCTCTGTCTGGATTATATGTGATGGGCTGGAAACTGACATATTACAATCCCGATTTCAATGCAGCAGCTGTCATCTTACTGATCCACTTGTGTATCTCTCAATGCATTCGGCCTCCTTTTGTGGTTCTTCCAATGTGGCAGTATCCTAAAAAGATTATTTTAATCATATCAAAGACATTTGAACTTTAATAACAATGCCACAGAGGAGAGGCAGAGCGGGTGCTTCTGTTGCCAATTTGTTTCATTGCTTCTTACGTTTGCAGCTTTGTTTCATCCAGGCTTACCCCTGGTGTTTGCAGTTTGATTAAGGAACGTCTAAATGCTGTTACTGCACCACCCACCCATGCCCCCACCCCTGAATATCAAAAACCCCACCCTGTTTCTTTGGCTAAAAATTGGGGGACCAGATACAGACTGATTTTCAGCCAGGAAATGTTCCTGCTGGTTTACTTAGAGAGGTGTATCCTTACGGTCCCTCAAACAGTTGTGAAAATTCCTCTGGGAGCCTGGTGTCTGTGCCCCAAGTATTACACCGACAGTACAGTCACCAGACAGAGAAACTGCTAATGAGCCACTCTTAGAATCCATCCACAGGCTGGTAGACAAAATATCTAGAACCTTCAGGGTCATGGGAATAAATCACCTTTCCGGTTAGTGTTCATAAGTGACAGGAAGAGGCCTCCAAGTAAAGCAACGTTTCAAGCCCAAGGAGCATTCCATAACCACAGAGCATTATTCCAGAGAAAAATTAGCAACACAAACCTCTTCGGCTTTAAAAGGTTTCGAAACACACTGGACATGAAATTGGTAACAAGCCTGCTATGAGGTAACAATCCTGCTGGGAAACAGGAGTGGTGGAGATGTCAGCCTTTTTCCTATTTCCTGAGACTGAAGGGAATAGACAAGAATGCTGTTTATGGCAAAGATATCTGAAGCATGGTTGCCAATGAAAACTGTTCCTGTCCAGTTGCTGCATCGTCACGGAGGGAAGGATTAAGTGCTTGACGAAAGGAACCCAAACTCAAGGGACTCTTTCTGTCCCAGCCTTGGTATTCAGTCACCACCATCTAGGACAGGTCACTTGAGAGCTTTATCTCTAAAATGAGACGTTGGGTGAAATGACCTTTCAAGTCCTGTCCCCTCTCAAGCGCACAGGTACCCAACATTGACATCTGAGAGGGAGGCAGACGGATCCCATGAACAGAACAGAACCTCTCCCTGCAATAGTTTTCCTTTGGTTAATTGGTGAAGAACTTCTCATCTTCACTTTCCTACATCGAAATCTTGAAAGCTCAAGGCACATGTCAAGGGTGAGGGTGGGGCATAGGAAGCTCTTCTGTTTGGGAAAGTGCTGAAATGAAGTAAACAGGTGAGAAAAGGGGATTTGTAGAGTAATGCAAAGGGGCAGAAGCCTTTGTGGATTAATCGCCTTCAGAGAAACAGGGGTTTATGCTATGATGTCTTTAGGCATAAGTAATATTTTATTCAGAGATTAAGAGTGATCCTGGTTAGACCACATAAGCCAAACTTGAGGCAATGAGCTGCTGTGAACCACAGGTCAAGGCGGATGGGCACGACTGTGCTCTTGGGCCAGACTGGAAAATCCTTTTCCTAAAAACGTTGGATACAGTGTAGACTGGCGCAGTGAAAAATAACTCATATTCATACAACCTGTGGCAGTTAGCTAACGTATCACAAATCCCCCAAAACGTAGCAGCTGAAAACAACAATCATTTATTTCTCTATTTCACAGTTTCTGTGAACAGCTTTCCTGGGTACTTCTAAGGTCACTCAAAAGATGTCAGACAGCAAGTAGAGCTGTGGTCATCCAAAAACTTGACTAGGAATAGAACCACCTTCAAGGTGACTCCCTCTCCTGACTGGCAAATTGGTGCTGGCCCTTTATGGGATCCTTCAGTTCCTCCCCACTTGGGCCTTTCCACAGGGCGTGTGGTTGTTCTCACCTGAGGAACCGATTCAAGAAGGCAGGGTAGAAGTCGCAGTGCCCTGATCTGGCCTCAGATGTCACACACTTATTTTTGCCCTATTCCATCGGTCATACAAACGGCCTTCATTTGGGAGGAGACCACACAAGAGCGTAAGGACCAGCTGTTGAGGATGATTAGACGCCATCTTGGAGCCTGCGTACGGCACAGCTAGCAAGTGATGGAGGTGGTATTCCCGCCTAGACATCTGGCTGCACAGTCTGTGCTCTTCACCGCTGTGTTAGGTTGCCTCTTGGCTGCTACTCATGCCCTCTCACTGAGGATGGAGAGAAGTCGAGGAGTCACAAGGGAAGCCAGACTAGAAAGTCCTGTAAACCCTGAGTGAAAAGCTTGAATTTTATTTGTTTTCCCCCTTTCTTTTTTAAAAGAATTTTTATTCTTTTCAAGATCCAATTTTAGGTTTATAATGCCCTCTAATTTCCCTCTATGAAGACACTTTATCCTTGCAACATCATCCCAGTTGGGGGAGTGAGACCTGAGTTCTGAATTCTGACCGGCTCGAAAGCAGTGGAGATCGATCCAGCTGGAGCTGCTCAGCAGGGCCTAGGGGCCAGGGACAGGTGGGAGCAGGGAAAGGAGGGTGGGCTGGCTCCCTTTCTCAGGACATGGAGGGAATAAAAAGAGGAGGGAAGAGGAGATTTTGCTTACTTTGGTATAAGAGGTATTCCCTAGCAGACATAGGTTACAAGTTAGGAGAGCTTTTATGGTTATCAGTTACTGCCTTCTGCAAATAAGTAAGAATCGGGCACAAAAGAATTCCTCAGATTTCAAGGTGAATATGCAAAAAATAGACCCCAAAGAGGCAAGGCCAAAGAAAAAGTGGTGATTTGGATAAGTGTAACCATGTCCTTGTATATTAACAGACAATTAACTTCAATATTGAGAAATTACTGCCTAAAGCTGAAAGTTAATTACATTAGGGTCCTTTCTTCTTACAATTTGGGTGTGGTCTTCTCAAGAAGTAGAGAAAGCTGAGGAAGGTTTTCCCCCTTGTCAGACACTGATAATCCCTGAATAAAAGTTAATTCACAGGGGCGCCTGGGTGGCTCAGTTGGTTAAGCATCCAATTCTTGGTTTTGGCTCAGGTCATGTTCTCATAGTTGGCAGATCAAGCCCTGCATCAGGCTCCATGTTGACAGTGTGGACCCTGCTTGGGATTCTCTCTCCACCCCTCCCCTGCTCTCTCTCTCAAAATAAATAAACTTTTTTTAAAAAGGCACTTCTTAGAAGAAAGTATGCATGTAGCTAATAAACACATGACAATTTTGTTCAAGCTTGCTAGTAATCTAACTTGCTACAGAAATATCGATTAAAACACAATATTCCATTTTCTGCTTAGAGTATCTGCAAAACTTTTAAATATGAATAATATATAGCACTGGCAAAGTTCTAGGGAATAGGCCCAGTGCTACACTATTAATAGACATGTAAATTAGGGCAGGTTATGAGAGGAACACTTGACAGTATTCCTCAAAATTCTACTTCCAAGTGTTATCGTACCGATATACTCCCACTTGACGTATGTACAAGGGAGCCCGCTACAAAACAGCATATAATAGTGAAAAATTAGAATCCCAATGTTGAATCTGTAAAGGCCTGGTTAAAAATAATTATGCTATATTCATACTGCAGAATTTCATCCAGCGGCTTAAAGGACTATGGAAGATCAATACATACCGACCTGAAAAATTTTCTAGGCCATACTGTTAAATGGAAAAAGCAAGTACAGTGTAAGAACTGTAAGAACAATAAGTACAGTATAATTTTATTTATGTAAAAAATAACACAAAACTACATATTGTGTAGATGTGTATCTATACGTAAATCAATCCAGAGAAAAAGATCCAGAAAGCTGCATATCTCTCTATGAAGCATGGTCACTCCCGAAAAATCAAGTAAGATTTGTTTGTGGGAGGTGGGGGAGGAGAGAATATAATAGGTAGAGGAAGCTATGAAAAGGAAAACTACAAGTTTTTTAAATAAGAATTTATTCATGCATTGCTTGTGAGAAAGAAAGAAAGAAAGAAAGAAAGAAAGAAAGAAAGAAAGAAAGAAAGAAAGAAAGAAAAAAGAAAAAGAAAAAAGAAAAAAAAACTGTGAATGTTTTAAACATTCAGGCATTCTAGACCAAGTAGTCGGTGCACAAAAACATTCTGTATGCATACACAATATCGCCTTCTTGCAGTCACATTCTCAGAAAATCAAGCCTTGTTTGCCTGAAACTAAGCAATAGTTTCGGAAAGAATGAAGAGAAATAAACCCATCTATCTCTGTCGTCCGTTGTTAGGTTTAAGCCATACTGTCTTCTGTTTTCTGTCTTGGTAGCCTTCTTACGATCATTGTTTCCTACTCAGCTCATATAAAAAGTCTAAAACATAAACCCTCAGTTGAACTGGAAAATTGGACACGAAAAGAGCACTTCAGAAAAAGCTAGGTTCTGTGTTTGAGGCACACAGACTTTCCCACGTGAATATTGCAAATAAAAATAGATCAGTAATCCATGGGCTCTTTCAACATGAAAAAGAGATGTTACACCACCCAAATCTCAACAGATACTCTTACCTTCTCTCCAGATTTGTCTATATAACAATATAAGCTGCCTACTATATGTGAATGGTACCAATGGTTTGCCTGTTCCTCACACCGTGTTTTCTGTAGTAAATACTTTTGTCTGTTCTAAGCCTTCTCCTTTCTTCTATATAGTTACCAGGACTTTGGTCATGGCTGTCTTCCCCACCAGACAGCAAATACTTTGAGGGTGACTGTGTCTCATTCATTTTGTATCTACCCCGGCACAGTGTCTATCCCAGTGATCAGCCAATAGACAGTTCTTAAAAATTATTGCTCGCTGAATATTCAGTTGATATATAAATGCTATGTGTTAAATGAAGCATCTATAGGAGGAATTTTTATCCTTGCAGATCACTGAAACTTATGAAAGAAAGTAGACAAAACACCAAGATATGATTCCAGAATTTTCCAGAACTACAGGACAGATTCTGAAAGGTACAGTGGAAATATTTGGGCACTACAGCTCCTCCTGGCCTGGGGCTATGTCTTCTATGTCTGTAATTTCTTTTTTTTTCTTTTTCTAATTACTTTATTTATTTTGAGAGACACAGAGACAGTGTAAGTTCTGAAGAGGCACAGAAAGATGGAGAAAGAGAGAATCCTAAGCAAGTTCCGTGCTGCCCGTATGGAGCCTGATGTGGGGCTTCAGCTTATGAAACCATTAGATCATGACCTGAGTGGAAACCAGGGGTCAGATGCTTAACTGACTGAACCACCCAAGCACCCCTATCACTGTAATTTCTACACCCAACACAGTACCTGTTGACCTGAGAGATACTCAGCAGACACTGCTGACTAAGGATTAAAGCAGCAAGCAGGCCTAGGCTTTGGAGGCAGATGAGCTTCTGTTTGAATCCTGGCCTGATCAATTTTACCACGTGACCTTCAGTATTCTATTTCTTTAGATCCTCATTTGCCAAATTGAAATTAAAATCTCCATAATCCCCAGGTTGCCTTAAAAGTAAGTGGGTAAAATATTCATGGCAGTGCTTGGGTCTTGAGAAAGAGTATTTGCCTGCCTTCTCTCACGAAGATAGAAACTGGCATTCCAGAGGAGAAAAGATAGTAAAGCCAATCAAAGCATTTTCATTGGCCAGTTTGCGTCTGGGCCACCACAAGCCCTTCTTTGTCACCTTAAGTGATACTAATATGTGGCTAAAAGAAGGTGCTAGTTTCAAAGGTGTTGTGGTCTTTTTCTCTGTACCCCCTCCCACCGTCCCCAACCACTCAGCTAAATAGAAACTTCTTTGTTCACTTGGCCTCAGTCCTGGCTTCCAAGAGAAAAGCTGAGTCTGTGAACTTAGCTCCTGTAGCTTGGATGGTGTAGACTCAAGAGACAAAGCAAGAACAAGAGGAGAAAATACAGGATTTTCACAGGAAGAAGTCATGGTTTGTTCGTGGGAGAGAAGGAAAACCATAGATGAAAGCAAAGAATAGAGAGAAGTGTGATACTCTTTTCAGTTCACTTTGGTGGAGAGATCTTTGTAGAGAGTTGCTGGAGACTATTACAGAGAGTGCACATACACCCTTTTGGGTGCCTAAGAAGTGGGAGAGATCCAGAGATTCAGAGTTAGACGAAAGAACAAGGAAAGGAGATCCTGGTTGGCTGAGTTGGTTGAGCGTCTGATTCCTGATTTCACTTCAGGGCATGATCCCAGGGTCATGGGATCGAGCCCCAAGTCAGGCTCTTCACTGACGGTGGAGCCTGCTTAAGATTTTCTCCCTCCGTCTCTCTCTCTCTCTCTCTCTCTCTCTCTCTCTCTCTCTCTCTCTCTCCCCCTCTTCTCCTTGTACCTCTCCCTCTCTTTCTCTCTTTAAAAAAATAAGTAAAAAGATTACCGTTAGATTTAGTCAAGTTGAGACTCTGGGCTATGTTTTTTACGCACAATACCAGGCAAAAATCGGGTTTCCTATTGTCCCAGGCTTTTTTTCAAACTATGTAAAGATTTCTCAGAAGATTACATTAGGATTGCCCTTCAAACTGAAATAAACAATGAAAAAGCCTGCAATTGGCATACAAAAAGTTACATGCGATTGAGGAACACATAGAATAATTAGAGACTGAGAGAGACTAGGGCAAGGTGGTCCCATGTGGAGGGCAGAATCCAGCGTGGCACATGCAGCGGGCGCGGGTGGGCAGGACTGAAGGCTTGTTTCTCCAAAGGAAGATGATGGATATTTACAGGTAGAAACCCATACTCCTACCTGTTGTAAACAGGTAAAATATTTGAAAGAGATCAGGCTGAAACGATCTTTACCTCACTGTCAACCACCTGCTAAATGAAAGGGTACCCTTTCGATGCAGAGTGTATTGAATGAAATACAGCCAGTATGCAGAAAACTCTATGTAGTGGTTTCCTAGGGCTGTTTTAACAAATCACCCCAAACTTGGAGGCTTAAATCACAAATGTGTTGTCTCACAGTCCTGGAGGCCAGAAGTTCTAAATCGAAGGGTTGGAATGGCTACACCCCTTCTAGGGGCTCCGTGGGAGCATCTTTTGCATGCCTCTGTGCCAACCTCTGGGGGCTACAGGCCATCCTTGTCTTATGGCCACATCACTGCCATCCCGGCATCTTTCTCCACATTTTCTGTGTGTCTGGCTTGTCGTGCTGTGACTCCACTCTGCCTCTCTCATCCCATGGCCTTCTTTTCTGTCCGTATGTCTCTTATAAGGACACTTACCTTTGAATTTACAGCCCACCCAGATAATCCGGAATGGTCTCATCATTTCAATAATGTTAACTCAGTTTCATCTGTAAAGATCCTTTTACCAAACAAGTGAATATTCACAGGTTCCAGGACTTGACGTGCACATGTCTTTGAGGGTGGGGGTGAACGAACGTTCAGGATACTGTAGTGTACATTTAATCGTACTTTGAGCGGAGGTGTCTAAGGTAATATAACCATCCCCAAATCAAGAAATTAGCACCGTGCCAGAAGCCCCCTCCTGCCGCTTACCATCACTACCACCACTCGTCCTGCTATTTGTTAGTTTTGTTGGTTGTAGAACTTGATATAAAGAAATCGTCAGTATGTATATACTCTTACGCAGTGTTGGGGACATCACATTGTGGGACACTCATCATGGTGAGATTCGTGAAGCTGTAGACCATTCATTGTGTATGCTTTGTGGTGTCCCCTTGTATACCAATACCACAGTTGGTTTGCCCATCTACAAATGGACATTCGTGTTGTTTACTTTTTGGCTATTTAGAACAATGCTGTTCTCCATATTCTAGTGCATGACTTTTGCTGAATATATGTATGTGTTTCTGTTGGGTATATACCCAAGAGGGACCTTGCTGGGTCAAAGGGTTGTGTATGGTTTACTTTAGTAAATGCCACCAACCACTTTTGCAGTGGTAAGTCAGGAGGGCCGCCATTGAACTTAACTTTCAGAGTAACTGTTTTCTGCGGGGCAAGGTAGGGCGTCTGCGTCTGCGCTTGCGCACCCCCCCCCCCAGCCATGGAGAGAGATTGCGCATGTGCCCGCCTCCTCTCGGCGGGGGAGGGTGTTCGCATGCGCACAGCGCCCCCCCCCCCCCCCCGCACCCTGAAGTCCCCGAAAGGGAGATTCTGCCAACTTTTTAGAAAACTTCCCAGAGGTTGAGCTAATTATGCTTCCGGTGTTTTTGTGAGAACTAGCGGAACTCACTTTTGGAGAAGTGATTTGTTAAGCAAATAAACGGTCCGTACGAGATGGTGGAGAGAATGCTTCATCCGCTTTGGAAAATAATTGGAAACATTTTAACGTCATTTATACACATGTGCGCGCTGAGTGGGAGCGGCACCCCCTGGATAGCCTGGCATTGTTTATCCCACCCTCCCTACTCCAAGGTCTGTGTGAGTCCGGGAGTTTGCTCACAGGATTTGCAGATTTGCTGCAAATTCCACAGCTGTGCTTCCTAGGTTTTTCTCCACTCAGTGGTTGCTTTTTCTCTACTGCACTGGGTTAAACCAGAAAGAAGACACAGCCTCCAGACCTACTCACCCTGATGCATCAAGAGGGCCAGATTCTTCTCCCTCTGTTATGTAGAGCATTTCAGGTTCCCCCCACTTTTACTAACAAAGCCGCATATCCAAACCTAGAAAGGTACCCCAGCAGAACACAGCCTCCTGTATAGACTGGATCCAAACTCCATAGAGATAACTGGGGTTACAAATATGGAATCCAGGTGGCCACAGTAACACTGTGGCCATGTGGCCAGGTGGCCACAGTAACAACTGTAGTGTTCCTTGGTCCCACAAAATCTCTTATGGGATGTGTGCATTGGCTGCATGCGGTAGGGGCGTGAGATATTTGAGATATTTGAGAACGTTTACCAACAGGACTAGTATTACCATTCAAAAGGCTTTAATGCATTCTCTGCAACGAATGCTTCCACTTAAGGGGATGTTTACAAATAGTGGGCTTTCCTGGCTCTTGAATGTGATTCAGCAACAGCATGGCAGTATCATAGCATCATTTCCTGTAGGACAGAGAAGTGCCAAGAAGTCCCTGAGCAGCATCTCGGCCTCCAACTTGCACAGCCTGGAAAACGTATTACTGTGTCAGTGCAAGTCAGTTTCAAAATTCACTCAGCGCGTTCCAGCTCAGGAGCAGTTCAAAGGGAAGAGTGCACAGTGGAAGAAACACATTCCCTGAAGTCAGTTCTCTTACTTTGGCTTCCGATTATGAACCTCTCAATTAATTTCGAGAGCACTATATGAAAGAATTGAATGAAATACTTAAGTGCAACAGTCTTCAGGAACATGGTAGGTAGCGCCTTATACCCTCGCCAGCAACTTTTCCTTCTCCTCTTTCCCAGACGAGCATGCAAATTTCCCAGCCACGTGGCCTGCCCAGTGTTGTGCCAGTAAATGTTTAATAACGGGCTCACCAGCATTAGAAAAAAAGTCCTGTCCTAATGTTTGTCTGGTTTCCATGATGTAAATATACCCACAGGGGCCAAACTAAAATGATATCCCTGCATACAGAGCTGGTAAGAAATGCAAAATAGTATATCGTGATATGGTATGTGCACCACGCAGTTCCTATAGATATAAACACCCTCAAGGGCAGAGATAATCGTAAAAAGATTAGGAAATGATGAATTGGGGTATTATCGCCTTTGTTTTTAATGTAGCTTAATTACAAGTTATATAATTTAAGTTTCATTAATGACTGTGTTTTACAACCACTTGCAAAATGCCTGAAACGTTACCTGAGATAGGGGCACCTGGGTGGCTCAGGCAGTTAAGCAGCCGACGGCAGCTCAGGTCATGATCTCACAGTTTGTGGGTTCGAGCCCCGCATCGGGCTCTGTGCTGACAGCTCAGAGCCTGGATCCTGCTTCACATTCTGTGTCTCCCTCTCTCTCTGCCCCTCCCCTGCTCATTCTCTCTCTCTCTCTCTCTCTCTCTCTCTCTCTCTCTCTCTCTCTCTCTCAAAAATAAATAAATACTTTTAAAAATTAAAAAAAAAGAAAATGATACAGAAGGATCCCAGGTATCTTTTCTCTGGTTTGTCCCACTGATAATATGTTGCAAAGCAGTGCTACCCTGCCACAGCCAAGATACTGATATTAATTTTAATTCAGTCAAGATGAAGAAGAGTTCTGTCAGGATGAGGATCCCTGTGCTGTACCCCCACATCCACCCGTCCTCCCACACTCTGACTCCTGGCATCGCTAATCTCTTCACTATTCAGTAGATTTCTGATCTCAAGAATGTAATGGGAATGTAACCATACAGTGTGACTCCTTTTGAGACTGGCTTTTGTCATGCAACGTGATTCCCTGGAAATTCTTCTAAACTGTTGAGGGTATCCGTAACCCGTTCCTTTCTGTTGCTTCACTGTATCCGGGGGTATCAATCTGCCAGAGTTTGACTTTTCAACTCTTGAAGGACAGCTGGGTTGTTCATTGGTCTGGGCTGTCACAAAGCATCTGTGAACATTCTGAGCAGGATGGGGGGGCGGGCAGGGCGGTATAGCCCTTTTTATCTCCCTGGAGGAAATGCCCACGAGTTTGTGGCGTCCTGTGTGGTTGTAATAAGAAAGTAGCAAACTGTTTCCCGGAGGGGCTGTACCATTTTGCCTTCCACCCAGCAGTGCGTGCGTGATCTTCGTCTTTTACACCTCTTGACTGTATTTGGTGTTTTAACTATTTTTTATTTTATTGTATGTAGGGAAGTTTAAATTTGTGTTGTATTTAAACTGTAGTTTAGGGGCGCCTGGGTGGCTCAGTCGGTTGAGCGGCCAACTTCGGCTCAGGTCATGATCTCGCGGTCCGTGAGTTCGAGCCCCGCATCGGGCTCTGTGCTGACATCTCAGAGCCTGGAGCCTGTTTCGGATTCTGTGTCTCCCTCTCTCTGACCCTCCCCCCGTTCATGCTCTGTTTCTCTCTGTCTCAAAAATAAATAAACGTTAAAAAAATTTTTTTAATTAAAAAAATAAAAAAAATAAACTGTAGTTTAAATTTGCGTTTCCTTCACGTCCATTTATGTTGAATACCTTTTCATGTGCTTATTCACTGTATATATTTATCCTCTTAAATGTCTGTTTATGTCTTTTGTTCCATTTCCAATTGGATTGTCTGTGTGTTTTTGTTACTATTGAGTTTTGAGATTTCTTTATATTTTCTAGAAACTAATTCTCCGTCAGATATGTGGTTTGCAAATATTTTCCCCCAGTCAGTAGCTTGTGTTTTTAGCTGAAAAGGCTCTTTGACAGAGCAAACATTTTTAATTTTAATTTTGCCGAGGCCTAGAGTGTGATATTTTCTTTTTATGGATTGTGCTTTTTGTCCGAAGTCTAAAACCTAGGTCCTGAATTTTTTTTCCTAAAAGTTTTATGGTTTCCCTTTTCACATTTAAACGTATGATCCATTATGAGTTAATTTTTTATAAAGGGGGTGATTTTTGTCTGTGTTCATTGTTTTCCCTATGAGTGTCCACTTGGTCCAGCGTTATTTGGTGAAAAGGCTGGGTGGAATTCTTTATTTTTGATTATCATTTTTTATTTTTATTTTTATTTTAGTTAACATACAGTGCAATAACTGGTTTCAGGAGTAGAATTCACTGATTCATCACTTACGTATAACACCCAGTGCTCATCACAACAGGTGCCCTCCTTAGTACCCATCTAGGTAGAACTTTTTAAAATGATTATTTGCACCGGTCCCAACACAAAATCTGGAAGATGGTTATTTTTCTACGAGTACTTGATGCATTGAAATTAGATCCGATTTATTACTTGTCTTAAAAATAGAAAGCTGTCAATGTAATTTATTCTATTACGAAATGAATTTGGATGGATCAGAGTTTCTCTGTACAATCATCAAAAGTTACTCAGAGCCGGGGCACCTGGGTGGCTCAGTCACTTAAGTGTCCAACTTCGGTTCAGGCCATGATCTCGCGGTTCATGGGTTCGAGCCCCGCGTCAGGCTCCGTGCTGAGGGCTCAGAGCCTGGAGCCTGCTTCGGATTCTGTCTCCCTCTCTTTCTTCCCGTCCCTTGCTCACGCTGTGTCTCTGTCTCTCTCAAAAATAAACATTTAAAAAAAATTTTTTTAAGTTACTCAGAGCCTATCAGGTATCTATCTAAGTGCTAGACTCAGATTAATCTTTTTTGTTTCCTTATAAAATATTACTGAAATAACCTACACTTGTGTGGTCTATCAAAGTAACAGGACTGAGGTTTTTCTTGTTTTGTTTTGTTTTGTTTTGTTTTGTTTTGTTTTGTTTTGTTTTGTTTTGAATGTATCTTGGGGAGATCATTCTTAGTCTTTCGTGGTCACACCACACATTTTCTTCAGCACGCTGCTGGCCTAATATACAAAAACTTAATCTGCTAGCAGTAAGCAAAGATTTACAGGGGAAAAAACACACAAAAATGTGGGCATTAAGAATCATTTATTAAATTTTTTAGGCGTGCCTGGGTGGCTCAGTCGGTTAAGCATCCGACTTCGGCTCAGGTCATGATCTCGAGGTCCATGAGTTCGAGCCCCGCGTCGGGCTCTGGGCTGACCGCTCAGAGCCTGGAGCCTGTTTCAGATTCTGTGTCTCCCTCTCTTCTGACCCTCCCCCGTTCATGCTCTGTCTTTCTCTGTCTCAAAAATAAATAAACGTTAAAAAAATTTTTTTAAGTTTTTAATATCAGAGAAAAGAAGAATGAGAATATTCAACTGTGAAAGAAAAACTTATTTCATCAAATCGTTTATGAACAACATTGAGCCTGGTGCTGTTAAGTTCCCATCCCACTGGGTTCAGGTCTGTCCTGAGCCCATCTGGTCCTGCTGAACGGCTCTGTAAGAGCCCTGATTCTGCTTCATGCTTTCCTAGGTCCTTGTCCGTCTCCCCCACCAGGTGATAGACTTCTTACAATCTCGCCGTCCAGCAGAGTGCCGTGTATATAAGGAACACTCGGTATTTGCCGCATGAATAAAGAAATGATGAATAGCCAACAAATCAACAGTCCTCGGGGAATTTATCATCTGTTATGAGGGCTTATGGCAAAAATACAAAAGCTGGTAGAATACGAGACCCTGTCATCTTTGGCAGGCACAGGGTAGTAAGACCCCCGACTTTTTGCCTAGGGATACACGATTCTCTTGTGTGATCCAGCAGACCTTGTAAATTAATTTCACTCTGTCCTTTGGAGCCAAAGCTCTGCTCATGACTGTTCTTCCGTTTACTCGGCTTTTCTTTTTTTTCCTTTTAAATACATTTCCACTGGGTCTTGAGGGGCCTTGTCTGCAACTATGTTTGGATAAGATTCAGATATTTCTGGGATCGCTAGCCAAAATGCCATCTAATAGGACCCCAGTCTGTCTGGTTTACTGTCTCAGGGAGCGATGCTTACCAAGCACAGGGTCGCCTGAGACACTCGGGAATCATCCCCGCCTACCTCAACATGCTCCCCTCACCTATTCACCTGGCGCTAGTCACAGCCTCTCTCACTTCTCACCACCCTGCTCCCACTGCTGTATCCTAATCCAGCTAATCGTCATTCCTCAGGTGGCTAATGGACTCAGCTTTGGAATAGGCCTTGCATCCAGTTTTTTCTAACCTGCAACCTGCCTAAATGTGTAAATCACAAAACTGATTCAGTTATTCTTCTACTAAAGAAGAATACCAGTCCTTTCCATTGCCCTTACGATGACGTCCAGTTTCTAGCATGGCCCTTGACAGTCTTTGCTGTGCTGTCTCTCCAGACTCATCCTGTTGGGTCCCCCCCGGAGCCAACCTGTCTAGACCCTGGAGCTCTCAGCTCTGGCCACATGCAATTTCTTTTATACATCCCTTCTCACTTCTGGTCCCTTCACAAACAATTTTTCCTGCCAAGAGTGTTCTTTCTGCCTAAATCCTCTGCATCCTTTAGAGATTATGTTTAAGACTCACAGCCTGGAGGAAGTGTTCCCTGGCCTCCCGGCAAGATCAGATGATCCTGCTCTCGCTCCCCAATGGTCCCCAATACCTCTACCTTCTAACTTCTGATACACTTTAAAAATTTTTCTTAATGTGGTATTTATTTTTGAGAGGGAGAAAGACAGAGTGGAGCAGAGGAGGGGCGGGGAGAGAGGGAGACACGGAATCCGAAGCAGGTTCCAGGCTCCGAGCTGTCAGCACAGAGCCCGACGCGGGGCTCGAACTCACAAACCATGAGATCATGACCTGAGCCGAAGTCAGACGCTTAAACGACTGAGCCACCCAGGAACCCCTCTGCCACACTTTTTCGATCAGGTAGTTTTCAGTCTCTCTCTCACGAAAGACTCTAAGGAGGTCTCTAAGGAGAGGTTCTTTGCTACTTTCTCATTTTTAGATCACTAGCATCTAGCTTGGCACCAGGTACCCTGTTGGCACTCAATAAATGTTTTTAGAATAAACGCATGAATGAATAAATGAATGAGTGAATGAATGAATGAACGAACGAACAACCTCTATGTGGGATGAACTGTAATAGAAACAAAGAAAGCATAGGGGCAGCAAGGTGGCTCAGTCGTTTAAGCTTCCGCTTTGGTTCAGATCACAATCTCACGGTCCGTGAGTTCCAGCCCCGCGTTGGGCTCTTTGTTGACAGCTCAGAGTCTGGAGTCTGCTTCAGATTTTCTGTCTCCCTCTCTCTGCCCTTCCCCCACCCCCACCCCCACTCATGCTGGGTTTCTCTCTCTCAAAAATAAGTAAAGCATCAGAAAAGGAAAGCATAGAAATGAGTCAGTAGACTTCCACAATAATCAAAGAGAAAAGCAATAAAAGCCTCTGATACTTAAGAGCTGTAGCAAGGGAAAGAAAGCAGTGGCCACGGAAGACACTATGGAGGCACCAAGTTAGAGTGATAAGAGAAAGGGAGAGCTCAAGCAGGTGACAGTATGATGCTGGCATAGCCAAAAAGAAAACAAGTGCGGTGCCTGGGTGTCAGTCATTTGAGCATCCTTGACTCCTGTTTTCAGCTCAGGTCATGATTCCAGGGTCATGGGATCGAGCCCCTCACTAGGCTCCACACTGAGCATGGAGACTGCTTGAGATTCTCTCCCTCTCCCTCTGACTGTCTCCCCAACTTGTGCTCTCTAAATAACTAAACAAATAAACAAACAAATACGTAAATTGAGGATAAGCACATACATGCGTCGTTTCGAGAAAAAACACAGAAAATCAAGTTGCTTATTTTTAGAGCATGACAAGTCGAAGTTCTGAAATAATTGCCACAGTGTTTCGCTTCGGCATTTCTCTTCCTCTCTGGTTTCTGGTTTTTTGAACTCACAGCAGAGGCAACGGCCACGAATAGCAAAGACCAAGCTTATGAAGATATTTTTTTTTGTCCAACCATGTGACTTTACACATCAAGATTAGGCGCTGTAGGGGCTCACAGCCCTGAGTTCAAGCCATAACTCAATTGAAGGAATACGACCTGGTGTAAGAACAGTATTCTAACCCGAGAGGATACGAGCATGCCACCAGCTGTGAAGGGGGGGATCAGAAGGGCGTACGTAGGGATCCAAAGCTGGGGAGCTGGGGATCTGCTGCTGCCTCCCCAAGGCCAGACCCAGGGATGAGCGCTCCGTAAAGAACCCAAACAAGCTTGGGTGTGGCTACCAGAGAATGGTGTCTTGCTTCTTGGGTGAGGCGCAAGGCGGTTGTGGGATTCCTACAAAAGCCCTCGCGTCAACATCACGCATGCCTTCATGGAGTAGAGAAAGGCTGTGGATATTTCCACCACAACAAAAACTTGTGAGTAATGGAGCAGATAGTATATAGAGTTACACATACAGCAATAGAGATAACCAGGTGGCAGAAAGGAATAAGCAGAGAAGGCAGATGGTCCCGCTCACGCTGAGCTGTTCGGCTGCCTGGTGGACAGTGGGAGAGTGTCTCACCTTTTCCTCCGTCTCCAAGGACAAGGAAGCGGCCGAGTAGTCAGTGGACTTAGAAATCAGAAAAGCACTCTGACCAGAAGGACGCCAAAGGACCAGAAGGACGCCAAAGGAAGTGTGTGACTGAAGAAGAATGGTGGCCGTAGACAGATTGGCTGTGGATGCACCAGGAATAAATGGCAATGATGTGAGAGCAGAGGAATATTTATATGTCGTTGGAAAGCATTGTGACTGGACGCCAGTAACTGGCCCCATGTCCTTGCCACAGTGCAGCCAGCCTGGAACTGAAGAGAAGGAAAGGAAAGGCATAGTTGAGAATATCTTCAGTTGACTGATACTTGCCCAGAATGTGCTAACAAAAATCTGAAAGTGCTTTACCTTGACTTTTTGTTTTGTTATTTTTTGTTGTTAATGGCTATGGGCCCAAAAGCTACGGTACGGGCGGGTGTAGAGAAACTTTCCTATTACATTTTTGCATACGTGAGTCGTACAATGTATGAAATACATTATATTATATATATTATATATAATATATACATATTATATGTATGAAATCCATAATAGTAGTAAAGGTGGGGGGTACACAGATAAGTACACTTCTAGAGAGAAAAAAAAAGATTGCTGGTCTCATTTCTTATCATCTTAACAAATGACCTGTAACTTAAAATACTTACCCATGTCCATATTTATGTATTTAAATTTTTTTAATGTGTATTTATTTTTGAGACTGAGAGAAACAGAATGCCACTAGGGGAGAGGCAGAGAGAGGGAAAACACAGAATCCGAAGCAGGCTCCGGGCTCCAAGCTTTCAGGACAGAGCCCAACGTGGGGCTCGAACTCACGAACCGTGAGATCATGACCGGAGCCAAATTCAGACGCTTAGCCGACTGAGCCATGCAGACGCCCGCATATTTCTGTATTTGAATGTGCCTTGAGAGAATCTTTTTTTTTATCTTTCCCCCAGATTGAAAATATGAGGACTCTGTTCTTTCTTGCTGTTATTTCATTTAAAGAACTGTCTTTTTTTTAACTGATTCCACCATAGTAATGACCAGATATTCATTCTGCTTAAATGAGGTTGTATAAGTAGTGTGATATTAAATTATTGTAAAAGTGCGTGTGGTCATTATATTACATACATGTCATTGCATTGTCGTTGTTAGGTTACACATGTGTAATCCATTGTTCAGTGGGCATAGAGAGCATCAGCATGTTTCATGTGGCACTGAATCAAATAGTCCCAGCATTTTCAACTTGGAGTGACTTTCCAGATGATTCAGCCAATGCATCATTATACAAACGAGGGATTTGAAGCCAAGAGAAGTTAAATAATTTGCTCAGTCACATTGTCCATTAATGCTGCAGCTAAAATGAGACCCCTGGCATAGACTACTCTGATCATTTTAATTAATTCCAAGAATAATATGCTTTATAAATTGGTTTATCATTTAAGACACCTTCAGTGGCAAATAGCTGGAGATAGAATTGGAAGTAGTTTAAACAATAAGGAAAACGCATTATCTGTATAACAGACACCGTGAAGATAAAGCAATTCCAAGGTTAGTTAACTCTATCAACGGCTTGGATATTTTGTCATCTCCGTTCTCCCGTCCTCACTGTATCAGATTGTTCTCAGGCCGGCTCCCCTTCTGGCCATGAGACCACTGGGGAGTGGTACCAAGTAGTACCAAGCAACTTATGCCTCTCGAGCCAACAGATAAAGAAGGTGGCATTTCCTAAGTGGTACTTTATCTGAATAAAAACCATTTCCTGGAAGAGCCACCTGAAGACTCACCCATATTTCTCTGTGACCAGAATTGCATCCTGTGTTCATACAGTAAGACCACCATCAGGGGCTTACATGAATCAGGATGTTCAAGGTAAAGAAAGGAGTCTACCTTTCTCTAAGGCGTGTGGCCATTTTTAGGTAGGTGGCTCCTTGGAGGAATCAGGGGTCAAAGATGAAACGGAAAGAAAAGGGAATAATCAGAAGACAACCAATAGTGTCTGTCATAACTGGCACATATTCTTGGGCATGAATCAAAAGTTGGTTCTAACCAGTATAGAGAGGATGAGTATTCCCAAGGTCTGATTGAAAATCCTTGATAAAGCAAGTAACTCTTTTACGAGAGCAGAAAATTAGTCACATGCTTGTTAAAAACATTCTTTTATATGTATTTATTTTGAAAGAGTGAGAGAGAAAAAGAGCATGAGTGGGGGAGGGGCACAGAGCACAGGGGACAGAGGATCTGAAGCAGGCTCTGCGGTGACAGCGGAGAGCCCACTGTGGGGCTCAAACTCATGAACCATGAAATCGTGACCTGAGCCAGAATCAAGAGTCAGACACTTAACCAACTGAGCCACCCAGGCGCCCCTAGTCGTGTATTCTTAACGACAACCCAGATTATCACATACAGGATTTACTTAAATAGCACAATTAAAAAACTAAAAACAGCACAATTTCTTCAATGGGTTATAATTTACATTGAAATAACCCATTTTGGCTTGGTTTGCTTTTTTGTGCTAAATCATGGTATTTGGGAAATTAACAACCTTATTAAAAAAAAAAACAAAACTGCTAGTTAGTATCCCTACAGGTGAGGACACTGAGGTTCTGAGATGCATTTGTGATTCTCAAAGTGTGGTCTCTGGATTCGCAGTATTAGCAACACCTGGAAATTCATTAAAAATGCAAATTATTGGGCGGTCTGTCTCACACCTGTGTAGAATCTTTGGGAATGGTCTGGTAGTCTGCATTTTAACAAGGCTTCCAAGTCATTTAGATACACTGGAAAGTTCTAGAACCCTGGTGCAGAATAAATAACATTGTTGAGCCAGGATTTGAACATAAAGTATCTTATCTCCAGAGGCTATTCATTTAACCAGTATGTTAAACTGCCCCCCCCCCCCCCGCCAAAGTAAACACAGAGTTCCTAAATAAAACAAATATAGAACAATGTTTTGTGCTTCTCTTCATTCTGGGTGGGGGGCGGGGCAGAGAATACTAAATTGTGTAGGACATCAATCTACGATAGAGCAAAAGCAGTACCGTTTTTGTATCCGTACGTCACTCTTGATTCTCCTGGCATCATAAACATAATCCATAGAAATTAAGAAGGTGATGAAATATAGTAACCAGTGTGGCCTCACTATTACCTAGTGTCTGTGTTCCTCACTCTAGGACATGGAATTGAGAGGTGGGGAGGATTGAGTTCCTAAGTGAACCAGACCCTGGGTTTCAATTTACCGAAGTCCTTCTTCTGATAATTTTACATGCAAATGATCCAATGCAGAATTGGATGAAAGAGATGAACCATGAGATGGCTGTGGGTTCCTTGAATAGACGTTTTTATAATGATGACAGGCACACACAACACCACATTCTTGAAATTATATTGCCTTGTGTTACAAAGAGCTTATTCTTCCCATAATGGCATCTTGATAGAATGTGGGTGGGCTGAATAGCTCCCAGGGCATTAGCAAAGCAATGACATAAAATCATTGTTTTATTTTCTGTAGCTCCTCTGGATAGCTTGAGGGAAATTATGTGACTACTCTGCAAAATGATGGGTAACTATGAATTCCAGAGAAATGAGTCAAGGGATTGCGTGACATCATCAATTCAGAAAGGACAGAGTTTGGGTCCTGTTCGTGCAATCAAGACCTTATAGTCTATTTTCTTGATAGTTTCCAGATATTTCCCCTTTGTGAGCTACATAATTATTTTTGCCAAAGTTACATGCATCTTACTTTGTTTTCATTTTTTCCCATTTTCACCCTAAAACTGTGAGAAGTAACCATTCTCTCTTTGAACGCTTGATATTACACGGCAGTAATAGCAAAACGGCAAAACAAGGACTTAGGTGTATATACAAACAAACTATTTAGGATTTTATTCCGTTGCATGCCATCTATTTACTTGAAAACAAAAGTGGTAGCTGTTCAAGATGAGTAGCCATATCCTGGGGTTGATAGTTCCACATTTACTGTCAAGTGACCCTGAGTCACCTACATAACTTATCTAGGCTTCAGTCACCTGATCTGTAGAATGGGGATACTAAAGTGACCAGATAGGAATATTTAAGGTTTGAGGGGCATCTAGGTGGCTCAGTCATTTAAGCAGCAGACTCCTGATTTCGGCTCAGGTCATGATCTCACTGTTTGTGGGATCAACCTCCACCTCAGGCTCTGCCCTGTGAGCGCAGAGCCTGCTTGGGATTCTCTCTCTCCCACTCTCCCTCTCTCTGCCCTCTCCCGCTCAGACGCGTGTTCACGCTGTCTCTAAAAATAAATGAACTTAAAAAAAAAACTTTAAAATAAATAAGCTTTAAAAAAAAAGAATATTTAAGGTTTGATGAAGTCATACATTTCAGTCACTTACCCCATGACTAACTCTTGGATAGTAACCAGCGCCTATTACTATCATTCGTATTTTCTCATTCCCCATTATCATTATTATGGTGAAGATAATTTGGAAAACACGAATAAATGCATTTTTTGCAGATTTTGTACATTTTCCTGGGAAGTACTATCAGTTTTGTGAAATTCTCAGAAGTGTCTTTGACTTTTAACGAGTGTTAAGAAGCACAGCAAAAGTTCTATGTATATTAATCACCATATCCTCAAAAACCAGTAACTGATGTTGAATGTGTTGAACAAATAAACTAGCTTATCTGAAACTACCTGCTTTAAAAAAAATGTGTTTGTTTATTTATTTACTTATTTTGGGAAACAGAGAGAGAGAGAGAGAAAGCATGAGCAAGGGAGGGGCAGAGAGAGAGGGAGACAGAGATACGCAAGGAGGCTCCATGCTCTTAACTCATCCTATTAACTCAGAGCCCAACTCGGGGCTTGATGTCACGAACTGTGCAATGACCCGAGCCAAAATCGAGTTGGATACTTAACCAACGGAGCCACCCAAGCGCCCCTGAAACTACTTGCTTTTGAGGAACTGTATGAGAATGCTTCTTTTTTACGTCTTAGTTAAATAAAAGTAGAATCACAGATTTGCTTTATGGTTGTAGATACAGATATTTCTTTTGCCAAATGTTTTCTAAGCAAGGTATGTTAATTGCTTTCTTAAATCGTAGCATTTTACAACACTTTCTGTTTTATGAAGACTTGAAATGGAAAACACTGCCAAGATAACACTGAAATTATGAGTGCATTGTTATCCAGCATACTGGCTGACTCTGGTTGTGCCTTCTGTGCCTGGATCTTGACAGCTGGTTGTTTAGAACCAGGCTGGGATTGCAGAGTCTACTTCGTATTATTAATTCTCTCCCTATCCTGGTTGGCAAACTCATTTCACCCTTCACCCTAGGAATAAATGAATGAGGTAGGAGAATCTGAGTGGCTCCGTGGTCCCAGCTGAAATGCTGGTCCAAGACTTTGTCTCTTGGGAACCTTCCCTTTGTGTAATTCGGAGCTGGACATTTAAAAAATAAAACCAGGTTGTTTCCTTTGCTCAGGATAACCGAGAGGCAAATTACAGGCCTACCTCATTTTACTGTTCTGCCCTTTATTATGCTTTGCAGACCCATGTTTTTCACACGTTGAAAGCTTGTGGCAATCCTGCATTAAACACGTCTATCACACCATTTTTCCAACGGCACTTGCTCACCTTCTGTCTTTGCGTCACATTTTGGTAATTCTTGGCATATTTCAAATGTTTTCATTCGTTTCGTCTTTGTGACCGTTGATATTACTGTGGTAATCATTTGGGGCACCATGAACCGTGCCGATGTGCCGATGTTAAGACAGCAAACTTAATAAGTGGGTAATGTTCCGCTTGCTCCACTGACTGCCTGTACCTGTCTGTCTTCTTCTCCTCAGCTTCTGTATTCCTTGAGACACAATTTTGAAACTAGGCCAGTTCATTTCCCAATATTGGCCTCTAAGTGTTCAAGAGAAGGAAGAGTTGCATGTCTGCCACTTGAAAACAAAAGCTACAAATGATTGAGATTAGTGAGGAAGGGCATGTCAGAAAGCCAAGAGGCCAAAAGGTAGGCCTGTTGCACCTTCATATTTGGCACAGTTGTAAAGGCAAATGAAAGTTCTTGAAGGAAATTAAAAGTCCTGCTCCGGTGAACACATGCATGATGAGAAAGAGAAACAGCCTTGTTGCCGACATGGAGAGAGGTTTAGTGGTCTGGTCAGAAGATCTAACCAGCCACAACATTGCCTGAAGCCAAAGCCTGATGCAGAGCAAGGATAATTCTCTCCAGTTCTAAGAAGGCTGAGAGGTAAGGAAGCTGGAGAAGAAAAGCTTGAAGCTGCAGAGATTGGTTCATGAGACTTGAGGGTAGAAACCATGCCTGTAACATAAAAGTTCAAGGGGAGGCAGGAGGTGCTGATGTGGAAGCTGCAGCAGGTAATAGCTAAAATAATCCACGAAGGGAGCTACCCTAAACAACAGATGGTCAGTGTAGATGAAACAGCCTTCTACTGGAAGAAAATACCAGCTAGGACTTTCATAGCTACAGAAGAAAAGTCAGTGCCTGGCTTCAGAGTTTCAAAGGGCAAGTTCACTCTCTTGTTGGAGGCTAATGCAGCTTGTGACCCTTAAGTTGAAGCCCCTGCTCCAGAGGAAAAGTCAATGCCTGGCTTCAGAGTTTCAAAGGGCAAGTTCACTCTCTTGTTGGAGGCTAATGCAGCTTGTGACCCTTAAGTTGAAGCCCCTGCTCATTTACCATTCTGCAAACCCTATGGTCTTAAGAATTATGCCAGATCTATTCTCCTGTGTTCTGTAAATGGAATAGCAAAGCCTAGATACCAGCACATCTGCTTACAACATGGTTTACTGAATAGTTTAAGTGTTGAGACGTACCACTCAGAAAACAAACAAAAAAAAGATTCCTTTCAAAATATGACTGCTCATTGACAATGCACCCGGTCACCCAAGAGTTCTGATGGAGACGGACAATGAGATTGACGTTATTCTCAAACCTGCGAATGCAACATCCATTTTGCAGCCCAGGGGTTAAGGAGTCATTTCCACTTTCAAGTCTTATTACTGAAGAAATACATTTCCTAAGGCTACGGCTGCTATTGAGAAGATTCTTCTGACAGCTGTGGGCAAAGTACATTGGAAACCTTCTGGAAAGGATTCATTGTTCTAGATGCCTTTAAGAACATTGGTGGTTCATAGGAAGGGGTCAGAATATCAAAACGCATAGGAGTTGGAAGTAGTTGATTCAAGCCCTCATGGATGACTTTGAGCAGTTCTAGACTTCAGTGGAAGAAGTCACTGCAGATATGGTGGGGACAGCAAGAGAGCTAGAAGTAGGAGTGGAGCCTGAAGATGTGACCAAACTGCTGTGATCTTCTGATAGAACTTGAATGGATAAACAGTGGCTCTTATAGATGAGCAAATAAACTGGTTTCTTAAGACAGAATCCACTCCTAGTGAAGATGATGTGAATATAGTTGAAGTGACAATTTAGAACATGACATACACTTCATTGATAAAGCAGTAGCAGGGTTCGAGAGGACTCACTCCAATTTTGAAAGAAATTCAACTGTGGGTAAATATGAATGGAATGGACTGTTCACTTTGTTTTTAATGATTCTTAACCACTGTAGGTTAAAAAAAAATGTTCTAGTTCCATATTTAGAATTGTAGGAAGGAATTTGTACTTCAGTGAAAAACTATGCATTGCCTGGACTCTAAAAGATACTCCTCAGGGTTATCTAGTTGTGAATGCCCTGAAATAATTTTGCAATCAACTAGAAATTGTGAATACCTTCTAGGAAAAGAAAAACAATTCTTATCTACTGACATGCATACTCTGTCCTGTGGATAAGAGCTGACTTTGCTCTCCACATCCCGAAACACAGTTTTGTTCTCCATATGTACATCCATCGCAGTATTTCCGACCTATAAGTCTACATGTTCTTAAGTTTCTCTTTTGGGCTGACAATGAGAAAATCTGCTTGGTTCCCTCATTAATTAATGAACAGGATTAAAACTTTAACACATGTTCCTTTTTCATGTTTTTATGACAGTCACGATTTTTTGAAAGCTCACTTTTTGCAGAATTTTGCAGGGTTTCTTTTCAGGAACAGATAACCTAAGCGTGGCTACACAAATGCCCAAAGTTCTTTTTTTTAATTATAAAGATAAAGTAACTGCCTGACGATGGGGCACAGGGGATCTGTTTCACCTTGCTGACTTAAATATTTTTCCTATTTCATGGTCGCTCATGGTTGGTTGAAATCAATTGAAATATCTTCTACCTATTACCTGCAGAATTCAAACAAGTCACACGCTGAATTGTTCACTTCAGACATTTCACACATTCTTTCTTATTTGATGCACATTCCACTTCACATCATTGTATATTGATTATTCCCTGAGTCAAGAATTCAATCTGAGATTCTATCAGCCAGTCCCCATTACTATGAAGGGGATGTCCTTGCTCTCCTTGGTTTCCCTCTGACGAGACTCATTTCAATCATTGTGACTTCATTTATGACATCCTTCTCCTAATGTTTAACTCTCCTTTATATCTGCCCCCAGCATACAGCTCGGCACACAATCACTTATTTATGAATGAATAAATGAATAAGGGTCAACCTTGCCACCAATCTGTTTTTCTGAAACACAAATTATTAGATATGGCTGTTCAATGATTTCTAAAACACAGAAGTTGTGCTCTTGAGGGGCTCTTAAAATATATTTGTGAATGTTCAGTTAAGGTAACCGACACATATAAAAATCAAAGCATTTTTAATAGTGAAAGAAAAGCTTAACCATAATCATTTTTTAAGTCAATATTAAAGAGTTTCAAAACCCAGGAAATACATATATTCCAAAACTCTAAGAAACGTATGGACATGGGGTTGGTTTTTCTCTCCCCTGAGTTTACTGGTTTAAGAGTAGAAAAATCAGGGCGCCTGGGTGACTCAGTCATTTAGGCGTCCCACTGTTGATCAGGATCAGGTCAGGATCTCACGGTTTGTAAGTTCGAGCCGTGTGTGGGGCTCTGGGCTGACAGTGGGGAGCCCGCTTGAGATTCTCACTCACTCCCTCTTTCTCTGCCCGTCCCCTGCTCATTCTCTCTCTCCCCGCCCCCCCCCTCAAAATGAATAAGTAAACTTAAAAAAAAAAAAGAGTAGAAAAATCAAGGTGAGCTCCAAATCTTGCCCTTTATTTTCCTGAGAGTTCAGTCTTCCAGACTATAAGCTTCAAAAGACCCTGTCTACGAGAATCACTGCTATAGACCTAATACCTATAGCCCCATACCTGACATGAATGAATGAACCTAATGACCTCATTCGTACTTGGATTTATATTTGTAAAAAATGCGCCAATGTGTGTGTATGAATGTGTGTGTGGGGGGGGGGGGGGTGTGTGTGGGTATGGTAGTATGGGATGAGCATAGCTGCAAGGTTTCTTTCTCTCTGAGGCTAAATCATTGAAATAGGGGCATAATGTTATGAATTCAACTTTTTGGTGCCAATATTTGGCCAAAGGATGGATGCTGACCCTTACTCTCTGAATCAGTCACGAACCAAGAATTAAGTTTGCTTCTTCAATACAATGATTACATTCATCCTGTATGCTCTTTTACTCTTTACTCGTATAGTAATTTTAGCTATGGACATCTTCTGCAGGCACAAGGACTTAACTGGAGTCCGGAGGTAAATGTGTGGGTAAACTCTATTTTTTTTCACTCAATTTGAATTACAAACCTAAAGAGGCATTGCTAGGTAAATAGCCACTCAGGTCAAAATAAGTAAATCCCGGAGAATGCAACAGATACATTAAAAGTGTTACTCAGCATGTCTAAACAATTTTCAGGTGGAAGAACGCTCTATCCATCTCAAGTTCGTTGAAACATGAATAGAATACTCTATAACAATTGGTGGCCTCCTGCAGGCACTCAAAACAACTTAGTGTCCAGCTTCAATTCCCATTTTCAAGAGGATGGATAGGCTTGGTCTCCTTTTTATCACTGACTAGCAGAACATCTGAATTCCTCCTGGACTATCACAAAGTAAGGCCCAGGAGTGGCTTTAGAGGTTTGACTTGAAAATTAAATCACAATAAAGTCAAAAGCATGAGGGAGTCTATTCAAAGGGAAATCAGACCTTCTCTTTGCTTCATTTTATGTGTATGTCTGTGTACAAATACATCTACTTAGAGATCCTTCTGTTCCATTCCCATCAGGCAAAGCTCTAAGATAGGACCATGCCTTCTTCCTCGATTGCTTTCTCCTACGTTGAGAGCTTTTGGTCTTTTGAGATAAAATTACCAAGAAATTTAAAAATTCATCTCTAAGTGTTCATACATATTCATATATAGGGCCAAAAAGTAAACATACTTTTACTTTGCAGGCCACACAGCCCCTATCACAAGTACTCAACTCTGCCATTGTAGAGTGAATGCAGCCAGAGATGTCAATGAATGAGCATGGCTGTGTTCCAGGAAGAGTTTACTTATATGGAAGGAAGGAAGGAAGGAAGGAAGGAAGGAAGGAAGGAAGGAAGGAAGGAAAGAAGGAAGGAAGGAAGGAAAAGAAATAAAGAGAAAAGAAAGAAGAGAAGAAAAGAAAAAAAGGAAAGTGGAAAGAAAAGAAAAAAAGAAAAGGAAAGAGAAAAGAAAAAAAGAAAAGAAAAAAGAAAAAAGAAAAGAAAAGAATACTTACAAAATAGTCAGTGGGCCAGAGTTGGACTATGGGCCATGGTTTGCTAACTCCTCAACAAGAAGGTTTTGGAAAGCAAGAAATTTGGCTTAGTAGGTTAGGTAGATAAGTGGGTAGGTGGATACATAATTATATAAATATAAAAAAATTCGTATGGGCGGGTTACACCTTATTATAAACTGACGTAGCCAATTTGGTAGATGTCAGGGCTGCATGTGGTTACAGGGAATGAGGCTTACCCAACTCCTCTCTGAGATCATAATGAAAGTAGGTCCCTGACTTATTTCTGCTACACTTAGATACACTACCAAGTAGGCATGAATATACTAGCAAACAAGCTTGATAAAGTCCGATCCCTGTGTCCTTTCGGAACTTGAAAAAAAACTTAATGAAAACTTCACCTAAAGCAAACGTGATAATTTTAAAGCTGTAGGATGCAGATGATCCTATATTCAAGTCTAGAGATTAAAAATTCTCTAGGGGTGCCTGCGTGGCTCAACTGGTTAAGTGCACAACTCCTGATTTCAGCTCAGGTCATGATCCCGCTGTTTGTGAGTTCAAGCCCTGTGTCAGGCTCTGTGCTAACAGTGCAGAGCCTTGGGATTCTCTTTCTCTCCACCTCTCTCTTTCTCTGCCCCTCCTGTGCACACGTGCTCGCTCGCTCTCTCTCTCTGTCTCAAAATAAATAAATAAACGTAAAAAAAATTCTCTAAATCTGTGGTGGGACACAGCATTAACTGACAATCAAACTTGAGGTACCAGATGAGTTTTTAACTTCTAGTCCTGCCTGTGTTGGGAACGAGAAGAGGATGTGAAGGTATTTCTGTAATATCGTGGATCCGCTAAAGTTGCCGAGAGCCCATTTCAATGATCTATTTTTGCCAGTTAACAATCCAGTGATCTCACCAATGATAAACAATGTTTAACTTTTATTATGCAAATGTCCTTAATCTGTGCTGTAAATCAGTTCTGAAGAGAGTTGAGACCTTAGAATAGCCCCCTGTGCAAAGTGAACCTTTTGATTAAATGCCAGCACACCACCCCTGTCCTAGGAAATCCTGATGAGAACATATGACCACCTTTCAGATACAGGTGGAAATTAACATACATATATACCACTATCAGACGCCATGACTATCCCATGTTTTTTCACTGGCTCATTCTGTGTAGGGTATACGACTAGCTGGGCTCTGTTGCAGTTTAACCCCTAGCAGGAGGTGAAAGTGCTCCAGATCCAGGGAGGAGAAGGTAGAAACCATTGTGGCCAAAACAGATGAGGGTCAGGCAGGTTTGGGAAGGGGACCAAGGGGGAATTCCAATCTAGAAGACCGGATCGTGGCTCCAGATACGCAGAATGAAGATGATGCGTGGTTATTCCGGGAAGTCTTTCCCAACAAGATGGATTTGACAGGAACAAAGTGGGTCAGTAGGTTCAGCAAATCGGGTGGCTATTTGAGAGACTCACTGACACAAGACTTAGGGATCCCGTGTATAAGGAATAGAAGGAAGTATTGGTATTTGGTCAGTTGGCTCCTCTCTGCTCTAGATGAAGAGCACAGAAGCTCGATAAGGCCTTAAATTTGATTTCCATGAGCTGGGCTTTAACCAGATAGGTTGTGCCAAGTTCAGAACAAATTGTCAAATGAGTACAAACTTGAAGATAACTTGTTGAATTAAGATTAAAAACAGAGAGGGGGGACTGGGTGGCTCAGTAGGTTAAGCATCCCACTTTGGCTCAAGTTGTGATCTTGCGGTTGGTGGTTTCCAGCCCTGCTTCTGGCTCTGTGCTGACAGCTCAAAGCCTGGAGCCTGATTCCGATTCTGTGTCTCCCTCCCTCTGTCTCTGCCCCTCCCCCCACTCGTGCTCTGTCTCTCTCCGCAAAATAAACATTAAAAAAAAATTAATGATTAAAATCGGAGGTTGTGCCAAGTGAAACTGGGGTTTCAGTAGCTTCTCCTAGTTTATGAAGACATCTCCAAATCTCCTTTTGTTCTTTTTAAAAAAAAAAATTTTTAAGGTTTATTTATTGTTGAGAGAAAGAGCACAAACGGGGGAGGGGCAGAGAAAGAGGGAGACACAGAACCTGAAACAGGCTCCAGGCTCAGAGCTGTCAGCACAGAGCCCGATGCAGGGCTTGAACACAAACTGTGAGATCATGACCTGAGCCAAGGTCAGACTCTTAACTGACTGAGCCACCCAGGCGCCCCGCCAGTCTCCTTTTCTCCCAGATTCCTTCAACTCTGTCCATCATATTAACTATTCTGCTTAGCTCACATCCAAGGTGACTCGATGTGTGCAGTATTCTAAACCTTCTTTCGAAATGTGTTGACAGCTGGTGTCATTGCTATGCTAAGAAGGGACTCAGTTGGACCTTTAGGGATGGGAATCGGATGAAGCACTTTTCCTTGCGGATGCCATAACCGTAATTGAGTAAATCCCGGTGCTACAAGAGTATTGCAGTTATAGAAAGGATACCAAAAGCACTCCAAGCATTATATAATGAAAGTAAAACCCAAGTGCAATGATAAATTCTGGATATTTTGTTGAAGGTATTCGTAGCTCTGTTTGAAGTGGCCGTAATACAAGTTCCCACACACAGGTGAAGTCAAGAGATCATCACATAATGCAGTCTTGAAGTGTTGACTTTTTTCTTAAGTTCTTTTATTTTGAGAGAGAGCACAGGGGGAGGGGCAGAGGGAGAGGGAGACAGAGAATCCCAAGCAGACTCCACACTGTCAGTGCAGAGCCCGACATGGGGCTTAGTCTCACAGACTGGGAGATCATGACCTGAGCCGAGATCAAGAGTTGGACTGTGCCCCCCAAATGCCCCAAAGTGATGGCTTTTATTTTTAACGTTTATTTATTTTTGAGACAGAGAGAGACAGAGCATGAACGGGGGAGGGGCAGAGAGAGAGGGAGACACAGAAGCGGAAGCAGGCTCCAGGCTCTGAGCCATCAGCCCAAAGCCTGACGCAGGACTCGAACTCGCGGACCGCGAGATCGTGACCTGAGCTGAAGTCGGACGCTTAACCGACTGAGCCACCCAGGCACCCCAGTGATGGCTTTTATTTTTTTTATTTTAAAAATTTTTTTTTCAACGTTTATTTATTTTTGGGGGGACAGAGAGAGACAGAGCATGAACGGGGGAGGGGCAGAGAGAGAGGGAGACACAGAATCGGAAACAGGCTCCAGGCTCCGAGCCATCAGCCCAGAGCCCGACGCGGGGCTCGAACTCACGGACCGCGAGATCGTGACCTGGCTGAAGTCGGACGCTTAACCGACTGCGCCACCCAGGCGCCCCCAGTGATGGCTTTTAAAAAACAACCTTATCATTAAAAATTTCAAAACTGTACGAAGTTAGTATAATAAAGTCCAGTGTTCCCAGAAACTAGATCTAATAATTATTCTAGGGCTTGTCACATTTACTTTGTCTATCGTTTTTTTTTCTTTTGCTGAAGTCGATGACGTGTTTTTGACTCCAAAAGTCAATGTTTGTCATTATTTAGAATTGGTTTTCTGTTTTTCTGAATGCTGCCTTTTTTTTAATATTTCTTTATTTACTTTGAGAGAGGGAGAGAGAGAGGGAGCATAAGTGGGGGAGGGGCGGAGAGAGAGAAGGAGAGAGAGAGAATCCTGAACAGGCTCCAAGCTGTCAGCACAGAGCCCCGTGTGGGGCTTGAACTTGTGAACTGTGAGATCATGATCTGAGCCAAAGTCAGATGCTTAACTGAGTTACCCCGGCGCCCCCGCTTTTAGCTCTTAAAATTGTGAAAGCAATCCTGGGATTGTGAGACTTCTTTCTAAATTTCTTTATCTCGCTGTATGCGTGGCTTCCCTGTGGCAGAGATACAGAAAGTGATCTAGCCTAGTTGTGGAGATAATAATATGCCAACATATTGGTACTTCATTTCTGTTTAAGACCATTTGCCTTCTACCACTTTCTTCCAAAGCAATATTGTGTTGTTTTAATATTGTGAAATTAGAACAATAAAAGATAGTGCTAATTATTTTTTATTTTGTTTGCATATCATTATAACTGTGCCCTGTGCCTATAAAAAAAGGAGCTAACAAATAGTTGGAAACCATGAATGTAACCACAGTTTGGAATCAAATAATCCCTAGCTGCTTTTAACTGCTTAGGACCTGGTCCAAGATACATGTCGTCGCTGTCTCTCGTAGTTTGCTACATTTTGAAGGTCATGACTGCTGGTACCCCTGGAGTTAAGAATTTGCCAGCATCTTCAGTCTGACCTCTTGATTCATGGGTTTATAACTCAGCCGTTTAAATTTGCCCCAAGCCAGAACTTATAAAAAGTTTTAATCTGAGGACGCTAAGTGTGTCTTTGCCTGTGTGTGAATGTCATACGTTTATTTTTCCTTTTTACAAGCAGTTCATCCAAAATATATGTGCATGACAGCTTAGCCGTGTCAGGGCTATGTCAAATAATTGAAGAATTTGTTCTAAGACTGCATCAATAATAGAATTTACGAAAGCCTTTCCTTTGGAAAGGAAACTCTTCAATTCATAAGGTCAGGAAACTGGAGACTTTTTTACAAATAAAAAATAAGTTAGAAAAAAAAAGAGAGAGAGAGAAAATGAAGCACTGGCTTCTTGGAACTTGAAAATGAGCTTTTACTCATCTAGCATTTCACTGGGTCTGTTTACCATAAGAACATTTTGAAATTTGGTATAATGACATTAAATAACCACAATTGAGACAAACATTCTATAAGGGATTGTTATGGGTTGCCTCTAATGTGGTAATAGATGTCATTTTAAAAATGCAACTGTACTGTCTGGATGAAAGACGGTGACTCCTAACACATTGGTTACAGACAATTGAATATTACAGCCTTCTTTCCTCCTGGCTTGCTGCTATCATTTTATGGAATGTAACCAGTGTTGGATTGGCATGGAATTCTTATGGGATCAGAGAAAGCTACCATTCAGAAAGCTCTCATGTTCACTGTGAAACAGACAATAAATCTACAAGACTAAAGATGTACTTGCCGTCAGTACCCTTATGAAAGAACCCTTATAAGCACATTTCTGAAATCTGGTGAGTGTCCCGGAGTTCAAGAATGTACTCAGCACGTCTAAGTCCCAGTGTCCTTTTCTGTGAAATAGGGATGCTGACACCTCACAGAGGGATTATGAAAGGCCAAACTGTAGAAACATACAAGATCCACTCACTTCATTGTTTATTTTCTGCCTCCTAGACCTATAACTCATTTGCACTGAATTAACCTCTTATTTGGCACCCTTCATTGTCCTGGGTGAGATAAAAGTGACGTAAGTTTTTTACTGCAATCCTCTGAGTGTAATGACATTAAACCTACGCATTAATGTATGATGAGCCCATATATTTATATCATTTAGCAACATCACTCACCCAATCCTAAACTAAGATTTGGCTCCCCACCTATGTAGCTTTGGGTTTGTTTGTTTTTATTTCTTAGAGTAGTTTTGTCACTTTCTATATAGAAGTTGCACATATTTCTTAGATACTTCCTGCAAGATGCATAGGTTTTATTTTTATGATCAGTGAAATTTCTTTTCTGTCACTCTGAGTTCTAACTACATAGCGTTTGTGTAATGCAATTATCTAGATATGTGTATATTCACCTTGTATTTAGCCACTTTGCTGAGTCTCACAAACTACAAGGATTTGTCAGCGGATTATTTTGACGCTTCTCGGTAATAATCCTCTTCTGTAGTAGTTCCACTATTTGTTTCTGTTTCTGTTTCATGTCTTATTGTGTAGGTCACAATTTCCACAATATAACAATATTTCCACAATATAACATAAATATAATCCACGTATAATGATAATGGCCAGCGTTTTCATACTCCAGCTTAAAGAGATGCCTCAAGTGTTTAATATTTAAGTATTATGTTGGCCATTGGTTAGAAAGAAATCCTCACATTAAAGAAAGATTCACCTGTTCTCTTACCTAGATTTGTGCCCAGACAACACCATTATATAAAACAAGGTATTCTTGAACCTCAGAATGCAGGCCCCTAAGTGAATGTCCCCCTCCCAAAATTAAAGTGGCCTTCCTGCCTCCCCACAGGAGGCCTTCCAATTTCCTAATTAAAGTAAGAATTTTGAATCTTTGTAGAGGAAACTCTGATCTCTACTTCCATGGTGGGGATGAGATAGACTTCCACAGTCCCACATTCTCAAGTGCTGGGGTCTTCTGGGCTGAATCACACCTGACACGGCACTCTGTCGAAGCAGGACTCTACCAAGCCCATCCAGAAGCCTCTCACCAGTCTCTCCTCCAGGTGAGTGAACCTGGGGTGCCCGGTCCTCGCACACATCTCCCAAAAACGGTCCGTTATTTTTATGGTGAGCCCAATTCAAATACATACTTTTAAATATTTTAATACTTTATCTGCAAGTTATTGTAAAATAAAACAGCCCCTACACTTGAAGATACATCCGCTTTGCAATATTGAAAATAACATGTCAAGGCTCATCTCTGCTTTCGGGGTTATGGTCAAGTCAAAACTTTTGTTCACCAACAGTAGAGAATCGATACATCCATGTGTTCGACATGCCCTACCCCCTTTACACCTCCTCCTTCTCTTGGCAGATGTCACATCCTAACATACCACATCGTTTATTCTGGCACTGTCTGTCTCCCCAATCAACATGTGATCTCCACCAGGACAGGAGCCTCGTCTGTCTGGGTTCACTAATAAATCCCAAGATCTAAAACAATGCTCGCCATGAAATAGTCACTCAATATATATTTTTTTAAATCAGTGAGGGGGAAAAGAAAAACAGTCCGATGCTTTTGCTAAAACAAAAGCTTTTGTGAACGTGAACACATGTTGCCATTTGTAGAAGCAGAAAATTAAAAACACTTTTCAAATTATTCCTCTCCAACTTGAAAAGGTAAAAAATGTTATCTCCTCAGGCACTTGTCGCACTGTTATTTTTGAAAGAGCGTAGAGGTTTGGTGAGGAACACACCATGAGGAAAGTAGTGTTAGAAGAAGAAAAAAAAGAATCTAAGTAAAAAGACGAAAGTATCAATGCTAACCACACGTATGATGATAAAATGACCCTGGAGGCAGAAACCATTCTCATTGGTCCAGAATGATGGCAGAAATGTAATGAGTGCTTCATAAATGTTTACTGAACACATGAGCGAGCCAATAAATGAACAAATGAATAGCATTCTAATGATGTAAAAAAAGTCACGTGTGAGAATGTTCATGGGAATTCAGGAAAGCCAATGGCTTCCCACAAAGAAGTAAACGCTGTAAAGGTGGTTTAGGATCAGAGGTCAGAAAAGGACTTTGGATAATGAAATCATTCTAGGAAATTCAAATTACCCTGGAGATGCACTCCTCAAACTCTGAGTCTGCATCCTAACGACGCCTAATGGAAGAAAGAGACAAAACCCAACGCAGCGTTTCACATCCATGAAACATACCAGCCATTCCAACGTCGCTCACTTTTCCTTCTTCATCTCCCACCTCAACAATGTTGCATTTGAGTGTGTATGAGTCAAGGAACAAAGCAAGTCTTCCATATTGAGACGTGCTCATTTGGATGCAAGAGCCTCTGTTCTTCCACTCAAAGAATCCCATCTTTTCTGCTCAGTGGCCACCCCCCTTATATTAGAGTGTCAAATGTAGGCTACTTTGTGATTGTGATTTAGAATTCCTGGCATTTACTACCCAGCTAATTGTAGCTTCCAATTAGTCTTTCCTGATAAGGAGATGCAGTTTCCTCACTGATGTGATCTTGTGCTGTCCACAAATTGGTATGCGGAAACAGATTACAGCTTTGTGCTGCTGCAGCATTTTATTAAACTATCTGAAATTCAGAAGGGAGTTTTCAGCCCTCGTTTTCCTAGTATTGCTTCCACCTTCATCTTGCAATTAGTATAAATCGGTGCTTGTCGGGAAGGAGTATGAGAGGTGTGCCCTGTGGTTAATTTTCCTGGGACTACCCTAATGGCTTTGATGTTTCACAGCAATGCATCTTTCATCAGATGGAGTCTTTTTGTCCTACGCACAGATATATGGACTCCACAACAAGTTTATAGCTCTTTCATGACATGATTCCAAGGGCAGTCTTTGAGGGGTCAGTCTCTTTTAAGGGAAGACAAGCTTCACAAGAGGTATCCTATTGTTATCGGACGCCAAAACTGTGTTTCTTGGAGTATGGAGAGAAGATTCTGTATCACTTGGGAACTTTTTCAAAATGCACATTCTTAGGGCACACACCAGCGCTCCTGAATCGGAAACTCAAAAATGGACCTAGCAGTCAGTGTTTTAATAAGCCTGTAGGTGATTTCAATGCAAGGTCAAGTTTAAACACCAAAGGTTCAAAGAGATCGTGGAGGAGATGTTGTTGAAGACCAAGTGTTTTCACACTTCAGTGCATGAGAATTCATGAACACTCTCACACGTGACTTTTTTTCCATCATTACAATGCTATTCATTTGTTCATTTATTGGCTCGCTCGTGTTTTCAGGAAACATTTATGAAGCTCTCGTTGCATTTCTGCCATCATTCTGGGCCAATGAGAATGGTTTCCGCCTCCAGCTTCATTTTATCATCATACGTGGTGGTTAGTGTTGATACTTACATCTGTTTGCTTAGATGCTCTCTTTTTTTTTTTTTTGGCAGAAACCCTGCAGAAAATTTCATCTTTTACATCTTTGTAATCTGTTGTAGCATTTCCTCAGTGTTGTGCTTGCTTGTAAAACAAAACCTAACAGGGTCTTTGAACTCAGTAGTATTCTGTGGTCTTAGAAATACTTAAATTACAGAGCTAAATGGAAAACACCAAGAGTTTTAAGAGGTCAGAGGGAGACTTGCTTCTGTTGCTATAATTTTGAAAGAAATCTCAGGTGAATTAGGTAACCTGGAAATGCGCTATAAGCTTGTATAGCACAGGACATAGTTTGCTGTGAGGCAGTTTGTAGTGGAGAGCTACATCTATCCCCTAAGAAGAATAACCATAGCAGTAAAGGACTACAACGAACAAAGAATTAGAGATTGAAGAGATGCCCCTTGTTGCCATCCTGTTACTAACATGCATGGCCAAATACATTTTTCAGCTCCCAGAAAGCTATTTCTCCTCTGTAGAATTCATTTAACAACAACAAAAAAAAACAAACAAAAAACAAAAAAACCATTGAATCGTCTGTGCAAAATGCCAAACTTTGTGTTGCTGGAGAGACAAAGATGAAGTCATCATCTTTCCTGACGAACGCATGCAAATATTTAAAGTAGATGGTGGAGGATGAGAATGTCACTGAGGAATGCAGCATAAATACTATGACCTGATGGCTCCTGTCGCTAGTTCGTAAGGGTTCTCCCATGACCTGGGCCCTGGGCTTGATTGTCTAGACTCACCTTCTCCTTCTTCCTCTGTGTCTGCTAGAGCCTCCAAGTTTTATGGATCTTCCCTTTGACATTTCTCTCAGCATTGTGTCCTCTCCTTCTCCACAGCCTCGGGATCCTTCCCAGAGCTTGTCACCGTAGTCGACAGTTTCTGCAGTAGCCCTCCACCCCTCTCCACGCCTGCCATCTTCTTTCTAAGACATCCCACAGCCTGTTACCAGATTTGTCTTCCTGAAATGCTTTTATTCTCCGGTCTCAACTCTGCCTCTCTGTAGCAGCTCCTGCCAAAACTTTTCCAGGTCATCCAGGCATCTGCAGGAGTGCGCCTCCCTCCCACCCACCATGACCTACGCTCCTCGTCAGGGCTGCTAGACCTGGTTCTCTTTTGTGTCACCACCACGCTGCATGCACCTGAGCTGTGAGTCTTTACCAACACTTCCCTAGCCTCTTGCAAGGTCCCGCCCTCCCCTCCACATTTGGTCCTCCCTCACCACTCCGTGGGCTTTCTCAGTTCTACGGTCGCAGAGATTTCTCCTACTCTGAATTTCTACCACCGGTATCAACAAGTTCATTAAGTTCATCGCAGAGTGCTTGTTTCTTACTGTTTTTAGAGCCTGCAGGTGTCTCTCCTTTAAGGGGAGGGATTAGGTCTTTCACCCTTGAGTTCCTTCCTGCTGTGTCCATTGCTCTACGGTGAGTCACACACACACTTTGTCTCTCACACGCACGGTCAGCGCAGGAAGCACAGGAGAAACTCAGGAAATGTTTGGTGGGTGAGTTCAGTACGGCAACAGACATCTGTTGCTTTCTTTTTGCCAGGTTGGCATATATCCGCCTTCCTGATTTCCAAGCTCTCTTTCCTTATGGTTCTGGTATTGCTAAGAAATGTGGCCCAGGCCCAGCTAACTGGAATTCTGCATTCGCTGGCCATCCATGCTCACTCTTGGATGGTTAAGTGGCTCAAGTCGGGCCAAGTAGACTCAACCGACCAATGAGACTCAACCTGGAGCCTTTGTTGTAACTTTAGGATGAAAGAAACTCTCTGGCTGCTGTTCTTGAAGATAACTGGATATTTATCTGGAAACCCTGGCACGCATTTTTGCAGAGAGAGCCAGCCTCTGAAACATGTGAACCCCGGGGAAAGAAGAATGGAGAGATGGAAAAAGACTGTTTCCTAATGCAGTGATCACCTGAATTCAACTGTGCCTGAAGCCAATGCCATCAAATTTTCAGAAACCACTAAAAACCTTATTTTCCTTAAGCTAGTTTGATCTGGTTTCTGCTAGAAAACCAAGAGAGTCTCAAGAGGGACTGAGAAATTTGAATAAATATAATACAAGCTGACACGCTGTGCTAAGTACTTAGAGTAAAAAATGAATTTAACCTTTTGGGAAAAAAAAAAAAACCTTTCCGAATAATTGTGGTAAGTCAATGATGGTGGGTGATTTTTTTTTCTGGTGGAAACAATATATTGATGGCAAACTTTAGACAATATTCCTGATCTCTCATGATAGATTTTCTAATCCTAAAATGTGTGGGCAAGTGTGGGAGAAAATGTCATAAACTACATCTGTAGCTACTGAGTTGTATGTGTGTTAGAACACTCACATCTGCATCTGTCAGTTACATGTTTCCTCCACGCAGTAAGACCATTTAATTCCTCAAAAAAGTTGTCTGAGTATGCCTTGCAGAATATGTGAATATTTCCATGGCTCAGTTTTTCTGAATATAATTAATTCATTAAGTATATGAAGGTTAATGTTGATGCTCCTTTAAAATACCATTGGAAATATTTTACAGAAAAATAGAATTCCAAAAGTTGTTGCAAAATTTCTTTTTCAGAATACAGTTGAGTAAAACAAAGTTGGGGATGTCAAGATGATTTAGGATCTTCTGATGTACAAGCCAGAGGCGAGCAGCTCCTTAAGAGATTGACAGCGGGAACTGGTACATACACACGGACACAAACTTATAACATGTCTAAGGAGTGTTTGGGCTAACTGGAAGGCTTGAATTCCTGCTACATCTCTTGCTACAATTACTTATGGACTTGGGTTCTATTTATAATCTCTTTAAATGTGATTACTCGACACCTGTGGACATGTAGCATAAATGGGAAGTCACACTAAAAATGGGAACAAGGCGGGGTGCCTGGGTGGCTCAGTCGGTTCAGCGTCCGACTTCAGCTCCGGTCATGATCTCGCGGTCCGTGAGTTCGAGCCCTGAGTCGGGCTCTGTGCTGACTGCTCAGAGCCTGGAGACTGTTTCAGATTCTGTGTCTCCCTCTCTCTCTGACCCAACCCCATTCATGCTCTGTCTGTCTCTGTCTCAAAAATAAAGAAACGTTAAAAAAAAAATGGGAACAAGGAAGGGCTATGACCTTAAAACCTTAAAATGGGTTTTAAGGTCATTAACATAACGTATTTTTGCCAGAAAAAAAGAAGTGTTGGTAAAATGCCTTTCACCCATACTCAGGCAAGTACCAGAGTCTGTTTTTTTTTTTTTTTAGCTCTTTTCAACGATGGTTTTCTAACCGAACAAAATCCATGTTTGTCATATTCAAACTGTTTTGTTTGCCTGCTAAAAGTTGGCTGTCATCTACACCATTAACTTTTAAACTCAGAATTAGTTTACTTGTCCTTATCCAAGAAATAAAAAATGTTATCTCCTTTATTAGGACACCGTTTCCAATTCTTGAGGAAGCTTGCACCTGGGTAACCCTAAGTCAGCATGATGAGAGAAACCCTCTTCCCTCACAGACAGATAACCATATCCAGACGTACAAAAAGAACAAGAAAATAGAAAATCAAAACTAAACAAAGGAGGGAAGAAAAGGGGTGGGAGAGGGGAGAGATAAGGAATGGAGGGCATTTTGCTGTGATAAAATAGGGAAAGACCAGTTGTTCTCGAATGTTCTTTCCTTGAGCTGATGATGCACTACCATACCCTTGCCCATCTGTATTTCTCCAGTTGTTACCTGTGTCCACTAGAAGCATCACTTGTATTCAGAACAAAGACCTCTGAGAGCCCAGCAGCTAATGTGAACAAGCCTGAGGCCAAACATAACTTCAGATTGCTTCACTTTTAGAAAAGGAAAAGAATTTTAGGATTATAATATAAAGCCATACTAGAGAAATCTGAAAGACATTTGATTCCCAAATGCATTTTCACAAACGCCAGATTTCTTCAGTGTGGGCAGCCGGGAAGAAACAATGCAATCTTTTCTGAATCGTGATCATGCCCTGTCTGTGAATGCAATATGAGAGCAAGCCACAAAGAAATAATCAGGGACCTGTTTAAGGTCAAGATCAGTAACTGAAAATTCTCAAAGACTCAAAACGCATCGTGACATTACCTTGCCTGCCGTTGCGGACGTGGCACATCACTCAACAGTGTTGAAGCAACAGAATTTGGATGTGTTCGCGGAGCCACGTGCAGGTCCGGAAGGGTGATTGTCTTTTGTCAGAGCCAGGAGAATAGTGGCGAAAGAAAACCACAACCGGAGGTCGGCCAACAGTAGCTGAAGGAAGCAGGCACCTGGGAGCCAGCGCCCGTATCTGCCCCCGGTGAGGGTCTGCGTCTGAAAAGCGAACGCACAGAACTGGGCAAGTGTTTGAACCCCCAGAATGCACAATGAGGGACATCCTGTGTGATGGTGGTGTAGCTGAAGGCAAGTTTTTTTCCTGATATTGATCAGAAGAATGGAAACAAAGAGGTTGTACTTGAACTTGACTCAGGAAAAAAAAAAAAAAGAATGTTTTAATCTCTGAGTCCAGGCGGAAGTTACAAATATTTTTTCGTATTGTGTCATATTTCAAATTATAGTCATGCTGGAACAGAATCAATGATAGAATGCTGGGCATGACCAGCCCAGACCGTGCTCATAGAGTTTATAGCAGCAGCAAATGTGCCAACTCTGGCTATGGCAGTGACTAAGATTTTCATTTATTTTTCAAAGAAAAAAAAATGTCAGAATTAAACATTTCAGGAGATCTGATAACAGTAAGAGAACTTACCAAAGAGGCTCATTTAAATTTTTACTGAGGGTGTTTTGCACTGTGCTGGCCAACTATGGGGACAAAAGAAAATCAAAGAGCTTGATTTTTCTAGGGGTACAAGGTACACCTACAAGGTAACAGCAACCATTCAAAGCCACAATTTGAGGGGCGCCTGGGTGGCTCGGTCGGTTCAGCGTCCGACTTCAGCTCAGGTCACGATCTCGCGGTCCGTGAGTTCGAGCCCCGCGTCGGGCTCTGTGCTGACTGCTCAGAGCCTGGAGCCTGTTTCGGATTCTGTGTCTCCCTCTGTCTCTGCCCCTCCCCTGTTCATGCTCTGTCTCTCTCTCTCTCTCTCTCTCAAAAATAAAGGAACGTTAAAAAAATTTTTTTAAAAGCCACAATTTGAGTGATGTCACAAAACTGAAGTTGGTGGCAAGTGACAGCTAGTCACTGATTAAGTTCCTGTCACTGGGCCATATTGGATCCCCACTTGTAAAAGGTCAAATATGTGACCTTTTTCAAGCCATGAAACTTCCCTGATTCTCAAGGATTGCACCTTAAAAGTGGGTGTTGGACTTGAGACTCCCTTTGTCTAAAATCTCTGTGGATCTTCGATGATTTTCTTTTTTTTTTTTTTTAACGTTTCTTTATTTTTGAGACAGAGAGAGACAGAGCCTGAACGGGGGAGGGGCAGAGAGAGAGGGAGACACAGAATGGGAAGCAGGCTCCAGGCTCTGAGCCATTAGCCCACAGCCCGAGCGGGGCTCGAACTCACGGACCGCGAGATCGTGACCTGAGCCGAAGTCGGACGCTGAACCGACTGAGCCACCCAGGCGCCCCTTGGATGATTTTCAAGAGTCTGTATGGACGCTCTAACATGCAATCAACCTTTCTTCCTTTCCAAATCGGAAACCGACGAAAGTCAAAATAGTGTACGTCAAAGAGGAAACCAGGGTGGTAAAAGTAAAGGGACAAAATGAACCTTCCATTAACACAATATCTATTGATCCTGATCAGCCAGCGTCCATAGTTTCAGAAGTGAGAAAAAAACGTGTAGAATCTAGTCAACTTGCCTCTAGCCTTGTAACCTCAGAATCTCAGTAAGTAAGTAAGTGATGAATACTTGAATTGGAAAGTGGAATGAAGAAATGTAATTACTACTTAAATAAAAGAGAAAATCCAGCAATTGTTTCAAATTCATTGTAAAAAATTGAAAACTTGCTGTTTATTTAATATGGTCTCTGCTCCACCCTTTGATTTTAAACTCAGTGAATGACTATCGTCAATGGCAACTGATACATATCTCAAACAATGCTCTGTCATTCAGGAATAAAAACGAGAGCGATGTTAGTAGTTGTGATTCTGTTAGGCTAGATTTTTTCGGTTTAATTTACGACTGATTCCGTGCCATTTCATATTTAGCTAATGCCTTCAAAGTATTATTTTGACCCAACTAGAGTAATATCTCGCTTTCCTACATTGATGGATTCTTTTTTGTTTTCAGTTAAACCAGTAGATTTGATAAAGTTGAAGTGTCTGCTTTCTTTTTCCCCACTTGTACTTACAATAGTAGTAATTATATTGTATGCGTAATGCTATGGGAGGAGATGTTCAAATTTTCTCATGTTGCACTCTCTCTTGAGTTGTCACTGTGTGAGACGAGAGTCAGAATGGCAGGAATAACCAGCCCATGAAATGTGCACAGAGTTTTTATCAGGCCTGCATACGAGAAACCTAGGGTACAGAAAAATAAGGAGACTTCACAAAATGACTCAGTCAATCTTATTTTCTAGGTCATTGTTCCAAATATAGGAACATGTTAATTTTAGGAAAACTTAGCAAACTACCAGAATCTAATATCATACTTTAACTTTCTAAACACCGACAATCTGGCAAATAATTTACAGAAAAGGGACATGACTGTAACTCTAAGATCTAGAACTCTTTTTTTTCCATACCAATCGTTCACTTCTTAGTATTATCTCTGTTTTAATATTGGATCATTTTCAGGGGTATTACTTCCATTGGTGAAGCTAGTCACTAAGTGTATTTGTATCTGTGAACTACACACTGGCATTTTGGTGTGATGTTGAAGAATTAGAGTGTGCGTATAACTAAAGTAATTGAACACAACTTTCACTGTAAGACTTACATAGGAAGGAAGGGAGGGAGGAAGGGAGGAAGGAAGAAGGAAAGAGAGAAGGAAGGGAGGAAGGGGGAGCCAGGGAGGGAAGGAAGGAAGGAAAGGAAGGGAGGGAAGGGGGAAGGGAGGGAGGGAAGGAAGGAGAAAGGAAGGGAGGAAGGGAGGGAGGGAGGTATGGAGGGAGAAAGAAAGAAGGAGGGAAAGATGGGAGGAAGGAAGAATTTGTAGCCAGGTGTAAAAAAATGGAAATATTTTAGGTTCTTCACTTTAACCGTAGCTAACAACTTTCCCACAGTTACTGGATTATATTAGAGCATTTTATAAAGACTGTTCATTGTATCCTCTTACTCATTACAGGTAATAACTTGTAAGCATCTCTAGTGTAATTTTAAGGAGAGCATGTGAAGTGTGTCTTTGAGAATTTATGAGTACTATTTACTAGAGTTAGCGGATTCTCTCCATTAGATTTCCAACAACTATAAGCTCACAGATGATCGACAAGAATCTCAGCTGCTACCGTTCTGAAAGTTACAGTGAAACCAAACTGTCCCAAACCAGGAGGGTTAGATGTGTATCTGGCCGTAGAGGTGTAATGGTTAGTTTTGTGTCAACCTGACAGGGTCACGGGAAGCCCCGGTACTTGTCTACACATTATTTTTAGGTGTTCCCCTTTGAGATTAGTATTTGGATTGGTGGACTTAGGAAAGCAGATGACTCTCTCCAGTGAAGGATCACATCGTCCAAGCCACTGAGAGCCTGAAGGAAACAAAAGGGTGGAAGAAGGTTGGATTTACTCTCAGCTTGACTTCTTGATCTGGACTTTGATCTTCTCCTATACTCTGTGTTTCTGGTTCTCAGGCTTTCCGATCAGACCTGGCATATATACCATTGGCTCTCGAACTCTCAGCCCTTTGGACTTCATCACCAGACTCCCTGCTTCTCTAGTTTGAAGATGGCAGATCATGGGACATCTCAACCTCCAAAATCGTGTGAGTCAACTCCTTCTTTTATATATATATCCTGGCAGTTCAGTTTCTCTCTGGAGAACCCTGGCTGATACAAGAGGAAAGAGGAATCTAGATGATCAAAGGTATGCCCTACAGCTCCCTAATTCGCGTAGAAGGTGAAGGACTTAGGTCTTATATGGCAGAAGGATATTCTGCTTCCTAGTAGGCAGGGGCCTCCTGTCCATGCACGTAGCCTGTAGATTCAGTAAGCCCACAACTGAGACTCTCCCAGGCATCATGGCACCACCAATGGTAACAAGAAGAAAAGCTATAGTGACTGCTTCTAGGAACCTACAGTGAGAGTTCTAAGATGACTCACTCTCTTCCTTAATTGCAGCTGATCAGGAAGTATTTGTTCATCTCGTCATTCAAGGATTAACAAGCTACCTAATGGGTGAAAGGCTCTGTGCTATGTGTTGTATGTAGACGGGTGAACAAGGGAGATTGGGTTTTTGCTCTTACAGTTTTTGCTCAGGGAAATAGACAAGCAGATATTTTTCATCACTCTTGTTAGACCGTGCAAAGGGAAGGGGAGGATGCTGGGAGAAGATGTATGGAAGGCGGGCCCCTGATAGGGGGAAGGGAATGCAGAACTATCTAAAGGTAAGTTCAAGGTCACTCAGGAAAGAGGAGAAGGACTTGGGAAAGAGTATTGGCAAAGGCCATGAGGCAGAAACTGAAAGGTCAAGGTGATGAGGTACAGAGAAGAAGAGGGGAGTACTATGAGGTGAAGATCGAGAACTGAGGCCAGCCGACACAGGGCCTCACAGGCCGAGTTAAGGATTTCTGTCCTGATCCGGACAGTCTTGGACCTGAGGCAGGAGGCTGGTGGGACCATATCTGCCTCACTAACACATTCTCCTGCCTAGTCTGTGCTCATTGGTTCAGAGGTCAGAGGGACAAAACTATTATAGAAATCCAGGTAATAGTGGAATGATGAAGGAGGTGGCAAACATAAAATGCACAGATTCAAGAGGTATCTAGGAAGAAAAATAAGAATAAGTAAAAGATTGAACATGGACCACCAGGAAGAGTCTGATAACAAGGATGACTCCCAGGCTCCTGGCTTGTGCACAGAGCCGGTGGTGGAACCCGTCCCTGAAGTGGAGAAAAATGGGAGGAAAACAAGGCTGGGACAAGGTGAGCTCTGGCCTATCAGAAGGAGGATGATGTTAAGGATGACTCAGAAGCGTGAACCTGGGCAACTGTTGCATTTTCGTAAAACTAAAGACTCCGGTGTGTGTCTTTAAGCCTTTCGGGGGACGGTGTGTTTTTAATCATTGTCAAGCATCTATCATAAGACCACTTTCAAATTTGTGTGCACTCATGACTCTCTCCCGTAGATCAAGGATTTAAATAACCCAAGTAGTAGCGTGGTAATATTCGTCACTCGGTTATCACACAACATTGTTTATTTTCTCTCGCTTCTCTCCTCTTCCTGGTTTGCTTCCCCACAATTTGTGTCCCGTGTTGATCTGGATGATGATATGGAAGGAGATGGTCACTGGGGTAGATTCCATAATTTAAATCCTCATGTTGTTACTTGCTAGTCGCAGGACTGTAGCAAATTAGCCAAACTTACTGTGTCCGTTCTATTCTATTCTATTCTATTCTATTCTATTCTATTCTATTCTATTCTATTCTATTCTATTCTTTTCTTTTCTATTCTATTCTATCCTATCCTATCCTATCCTATCCTATTGTATTCTATTCTAAATATTATGATCTTATTCACCTATAGTACTACTACAGGAGTTTTGTGATATTTTAATAAGGCCTAAAAGGTTTGTTACACCACCTAGCCTACGGTAGATGCTCAAAAAAATAAAATGACTACTGTCCTGTAGTATCAGAGTGCCCTCACTCCTGTCCTGAGACTGTCTCATCTGGCAAGCCAAGATGGCAGATGGGTTCTCCTCCTCCGCCCTTTGGAGAGAATAGAAAATGAGAAGCGTTCTAATCTGAGCTTAGTATGTGTGTCACAGTCACAGGGAAGCCTCCCCACTTCCCTCCCCGACTGCTTGGCTTGTCCCTCTCTCTGAAGAACAAATCAGCCCACCCCTCGAGACCACTGCTGAGGCCAAGAATTTCATTCATGTATTTCCTCTGCTTCTACTTATTCATTTTAAAAACAAAAGGTGAGGACCTCTTTTTGTGTACATGGAGGCACAGGAAAGATTCTTCAGGTTCTGTCTGTGTGGGTTGGAGGTAAGCCCCTGCCTGCCAAACTTGGACTTTTAGAAGTATGCAGACCCAGAAATGATGTCCTGGCCCTGGGTGTCCAAAATGCCTTTGACTGAAACATTTGAGTAGTTGTTTATGTGGACACAGTGTTAGTTTCAGCTGCCAATTTTAGAATTAAATGGCTTACATTACTACAAAATGTTAGCAGAACATGTTTTCCAAAATAAATGTCATTACATCTACACTCCCACCAACTGATTAGAGACTTGAACTCAGAAAATATGGCAAAAACAGCAGAGCAGCAAAAGCAAGAAAAACACATGCTCGCTTCATATGGTAAAAAGGACTCTTCCCTTCCTCTCTGCAAAGCACATCCATTTGGTGAGTGAGGAATGTGAAAAAAAGAGAAAGAAAGAAAGAAAAAGAGAAAAAAGAGAAAAGGGCCTCCTCTGAACCTAGGGAACTCCCACACAGTGACTCTCTCTCTCTTTCCAACTCACACTGCAGGAGATGTTACTGAATTTACATTTTCGTGACTTAAGTTGCCGTCTGTAAATCAACGTCTCTTTATTTTTTATTTATGATTTACAAAATAAACCTGATCCGAAATCCTGATGAATACGGTGTTGCCACATCAGAGCGGCAGTATACCTGAGGAAAGTTTCACTAAGAGAGTCTCAAAAATAGCTGATGTATTGTCTTCTGGAGCCCAGGGTCCTACCTCTCTTCAGACAGGTTATCTTTACAGTTCTGAGAGTTGATGAGCCATGAAGGGATCATTAAGGGCTGATGTCACAGCAGTGGCCCTATGAGTTTGTCACTGTGATGACACTTTTTAGAAAATCATCTCAATTTGTGCCTTGTACTCGGAGAAGAGGGGGAAAAAAATTATACCTTATTCCTCCCCATTGCCTCCATCTGGGATACAAGCAATGTCTGATCAAACATATGGCATATAAACAGTAATTTAATTAAATGTGAACAAAGCCTTTTCATTCACCGTATTTAAATTTTGAAGTGCAGCCCAGTTTTCTTTCTATTTGAAATACATGAAACAGCGGCAAGAAAAAAAAAATTGAGTCACTTGTTTAATGACAGATGTGATGCTGACGTGCACTCGGGCTGTGTGATGTGGCCTGGATCCATCAGTAAAGGTACACTGTTTTGAGGATGCTCTACTCCATAGACGTGAGTGTTTTTGTGCCAACCAACATAGCATTTTAATAAAATTCCAAGAATAGCTTCCTTGTGATTTCATCTAACTGTAGCATCTGAAACAGTTTGATTTCAGTCTTGCTAGCGTGTTCTAAAGAGAGTCCCATCCATCACAAGCTAACCAGGGAGCGCTTACATAAACTTATATGTCGTCTTAGAAGTTTGTGGGCACGTCAAGAAACACGCATTGCTTTGAAAAAAGAGGAGTTTGTGGATACTGCCTGTACAGAAGGTTTGAACTTTATGTAGCTAATTATGGAGTGCTCCTACAACAAAAGCGAAGAATTTCACATAATGATCACGTAAAGACTCACATAATGATCATAGAATAATTACCAAATATCCCCCCATGAAGTTGGCCAAAGAGGCAGAGATACGAGAAGACGACGAGAATACTGACGTGTTTGTTTACTTCTTTTGGTGGAAATCATCAGGATTCCGCAAAGATCCAACCTGCACTACCCACAGTAAAATGTCTGAGGCAGACAAAATGATACATAAAAAGATCATCCAGTAGATTGTCTTATTTTTCGGAAAGCCTTACTATGTTAAACCAAGTCGTTTATTATCTCTTGTCTTCTAATTGCCCAATTACAACCTTTACTGAAGCATTACATTCCTTACAATGAAATGGATTTCTCACAGCCCTGTCCCCTATTCTCAGACAGAAAGTTCAGATAAAAAAAAAAAAAAAACCTGCCTGGAAACTTCTTTCAGTATTATAATGAAGTCACCCACTGAAAGTATACCAGGGCTTTCAAAACGAGAGCTCTCAGCCCAGATGTCCTTACTGTTCCGTCTGACAGTGTCATGGGCTATACATGCGTTTAAAACTCATGATGGCTTTCAATTCAGTTGTCCCCATCATTTTTCAGCTTCCATCCTCTAGAGAAAAAAAGACCAATAAAATTCACATCGTGTTGTTCGGAGTGCTTTTTTCCATTCACGTTTAAACCCATGCATCTGGCAAGCGAATAAAATCCGTGTGTTCCCAACTCATTTACGCTTAACTCACCAAAATGTTCTTTTTGAAAAGAGAACGGACATCCAACAAGTCCTTCTGAACCTCCTTTTCTTTTACATATTAGTCCCATCTTGTCGACTCCCAGCTCCCAAGGTTCATGGTTGGTTCACAGCTTTGAACCCATATGTTGAGAATGAGCGTGAAACTTCACAAAACAGACATGCATCGCTGTGACCCCCTCTGAAAATACTTGCACCGGAGCATTGGATGTGACGTTTTGTCGCTTCTTCAATCTTGAGTTACAGTGGGAATGAATGAGGCAAGTGGGAAAAAAAGAAAAAAAAAGGGAACTTTAAAAAGACAAAAGGAAACAGGAAATGACGAATTTACTTGGGATGTGGTGCGTAGAAAGAACACTGGCCTGGAAATAAAGGGAGGCCTCACGGTCACTCTGCCCAACACTGAACTAGCTATAGCATCCTAGGGTAAAACGTTACCCATCCAGTCTGAGCAACAAAATCCACAATTATAAAAATAAGAAGACCAGGGGCACCTGGGTGGCTCAGTCTGTTAAGCGTCGGACTCTTGGTTTTGGCTCAGATCATGATCTCACAGTTTGTGAGTTCTTTTTTTTTTTTTCCAACGTTTATTTATTTTTGGGAAAGAGAGAGACAGCGCATGAACGGGGGAGGGGCAGAGAGAGAGGGAGACACAGAATCGGAAGCAGGCTCCAGGCTCTGAGCCATCAGCCCAGAGCCTGACGCGGGGCTCGAACTCACGGACCACGAGATCGTGACCTGGCTGAAGTCGGACGCTTAACCGACTGCGCCACCCAGGCGCCCCCCCAGTTTGTGAGTTCTAACCCCCACATCTTTTCATCTCTCTCTCTCTCTCTTTCTCCTTTCTCTTTATCTCTCTCCCTCCTGCACACTCTCTCAAAATAAATAAATAAAAACTTTAAAAAATGAGAGAGCTAAAATGTATAAAGTTGGGTGAGATGATTATTGTGTTTCCTTCTGCTCCTGCTACCGTATTACATTTTGAATTTATCCCAGAACAGAGAAGCAAGCCAAACCGTTCAAGGAGCTCATGATCATGAGAATTGCCCCCACACTGCCCTTCCTCGACCTCTGTGTCTGTCTGTGCCCTCCCCACCCCCCACACTACCCTCTAGAACATTTCCCCAATCTCTTGGCTGCTCTGCTCCCTCCAGTGTCTTTCATGTTCCTATTGATCTACTGCTCCAAATCTGGAATCTTCGGCTTCTGTCTAGGGTCATTCTTAGACATGAATTGGTTCCTCTTGTACTTACGTGAGATTTGGCCTCAGAATGCCTTCCATAGTCTGCGCTCAGTCTCTGAACCCCTTGTCTGCAGTCACAAAAGGCCGGGTTCTTGCATCAAACAGTTCTCAAGAGTCTGCGTGCAAATATCATGAGAATTGCTCTAGATCTAACTGAAGCTTTAGTCGGGTGTAAAACCAGACCATCAAACAACAGTCGGTGATAGGTTTTACTCAAGCATTCTGGCCTAGAAACACATTCAAGCTGGGGAAAAAGAAAAAATGTTTCCAGCCTATTGCTGTGAATATAAAGGACCTTTTATTGGATACGCATTTAATACATTTTACTTAAAAGGAAAGATCATTGGATCATCAGAAGTTCAAAAACATCCTTTGTCCTTTTTCATGGAAAAATTAACCTACTGACTTCTGTACAGTATTTGGTACACAGAGACCAGCACGGGGCTTTTTGTGCTGATCTCAAAATTCTTTCACTTCAGGAATATAGAGTTAATATGATATGTATTGCAAGTCCCCTGACTAAACATCTTCATATCCTAGAGACTCCCTTTATGCTTGTGATGATTTTGATGTTTTGGGGGTCACTTCTCATGTTTTTCCCTTCAAAGGTCTTGTCACTGTGTGCGTGGAAAGTAGTTTGCCGAGTTTCAAACTCCTTGGAGTCTCCTCACTTCTCTGTCAGAATCAGACTTAAGCTCTTCCAGGTTCTGTTTACTGCCAGCTGATGATGACTTCCTTATCCAAATGGGGGAAAGACTTTTGAACATATATTAAAATGTGTGTATGATTTCTGAGACATCAAATAGCTGGAATAACAAGTCAACATTTTGATGAGTTAAGTGTAAATTAACTAAAAACACATGTACTAAATTCTCCTCGAAGCACAGATGGTTTGAAAAACCTAGAAGTGCTTGGAAAAAAAATATGGCTTTTATTTTCATGAACCCCCAAAGTTTAAAAAGGTAATTGAAGATTAATTTCCCTTCTCTTTCCAATTGTTGCTTTAGATGTTTACAAGATGCTATCCTTATCTTTTGTTCTTAACCTGGGTCCTCTTAGGGACGAAGGTGTTTTCTTCTTCCCTCTTTTTTCTCCTCTTTCTTACTCAAGGATGAGTGGGCATCCGGGGCAAGAAACCCATCTTCCAAGGGTCTTCTTCCAACCCATCTTCTTCACCTGGGTCGTCTTAGGGACGAAGGTGTTTTCTTCTTCCCTCTTTTTTCTCCTCTTTCTTACTCAAGGATGAGTGGGCATCCGGGGCAAGAAACCCATCTTCCAAGGGTCTTCTTCCAACCCATCTTCTTCACCTGGGTCGTCTTAGGGACGAAGGTGTTTTCTTCTTCCCTCTTTTTTCTCCTCTTTCTTACTCAAGGATGAGTGGGCATCCGGGGCAAGAAACCCATCTTCCAAGGGTCTTCTTCCAACCCATCTTCTTCACCTGGGTCGTCTTAGGGACGAAGGTGTTTTCTTCTTCCCTCTTTTTTCTCCTCTTTCTTACTCAAGGATGAGTGGGCATCCGGGGCAAGAAACCCATCTTCCAAGGGTCTTCTTCCAACCCATCTTCTTCACCTGGGTCGTCTTAGGGACGAAGGTGTTTTCTTCTTCCCTCTTTTTTCTCCTCTTTCTTACTCAAGGATGAGTGGGCATCCGGGGCAAGAAACCCATCTTCCAAGGGGGTAGAGTGCTAATCTGACAAATATCAAGGTCCTGGTCAGCCATGTTTTCTTATGGAAGATACGCTGGAAGCACAGATAAACCTTCATGGGGCTCTGCTTTCACCCTATTTCCTTTATTTTGGCGGAGGTATCTTTTTGTCCTATGAGACTGCTAAGGGGCGATCCTCTAGTGAAGACGTAGCAATGTAGTGTGGCCTGTCTTCAGTCCACTTTGATTCTGGGCTCTAGGCTTCCGTTTGGATCAAGCACAAAGAAGGCCATGGGTGGTGAGGTGCAGGCTTGCAGCACTGGTATTGAGGCTGATGCGCAGTTATTAATAAAGTGATATTTTCCTTAGCCTTCTTCAAACGCATCTCTTTTTCTAGGAATCATTTAGAAAGGAAAAAGAGTGGGGCACCTGGGTGGCTCAGTCGGTTAAGCGTCCGACTTCGGCTCAGGTCATGATCTTGCAGTTCGTGAGTTCGAGCCCCACGTCAGGCTCTGTGCTGACAGCTCAGACCCTGGAGTCTGCTTTGGATTCTCTGTCTCTCTCTCTCTCTCTCTCTCTCTCTCTCTCTCCCTCTGTCGGTACCCCACTTACACACACACTCTCTCTCAAAAATAAATAAACATTTTAAAAAAAAGGAAGAATAGTAACACTGAAGCAAGATTCCCACTCTCTAGACAATAAAATAAAATAAATAAAATAAAATAAAATAAAATAAAATAGGCAGTATATTACTCAGCATCATCTAGCACCACTCCATTATTACTACTGATGCTCAGAATATTGTACCAAATTCTAAGTACCTGCCTCTAAAATCATTAAACCTTATATGAGAATAGAAAGGTATTTTCTATGAAACTTGTTCATCCAATCATATATATTTTTCATTTTAAGTGTTCTTTATTCACTTTTTTAAATTATAAAAATAAGATATACATGCTTACCGTAATGTATAAATTCTAAAGGAAAACATGATTATATCATCAAATCATCACTGTTCATGGAAGCAATTTTAATAGTCTATTATTTCAGGCCTGTTTTCATGCATGTGTGCGTGTGTGTGTGTGTGTGTGTGTGTGTGTGTGTGTGTCTGTGTGTGTGTTTATGTTTTTCTCAAAAAAATATAAGTTCATCTTGTACCATATTATTTCTCAGCTTGCTATTTTCATTCAAAGGCCCATTCTGAAAGTCTAATTCAAACAAATCTTTAAAATAAGAGTTTAATCTTCTATACCATTATTACCTGTGATATGTTCTGTCATACATGACTGATAGACCTTTGGGTACTTTCCAGTTTCTTGCCACACTGAAGAGTTTTGCTATACAAATCCTTGCATCCTGGGGTTTTGATCTGTGCGCTACGGATGCTCACAGAGAAGGATTGGTCAGCCAAATAATAAGGATATGTTTAATTTATAAAAGTTATAGCTACATTCCTTTCCAGAAAGAAATGTAGAAATGTCGAGAATGTCCATCTCTCCATATTCCCTTTTTATTTGTGTATATTTGATGAATGAAAATAGTTTTTTTGTTTTTCTGAGTTGTTCCCTAATGCATTAACTTCAATTTTGTATTGCTGAATGTTTTATCAGAATTTATTTCTATAATTTAAAGTACGATAATAATAAATTCTATGAAGAGAACATCGCTAATGCAGAATTTACCACAAAGCAAAAAAGGAATGAGTCAGGCCATGTGTTGACATGGGAAGATGTCCACCACAAACTAAGTAATAAGATCGAGATGCAAAACAAAAGGAATAATATAAAGTTTACCATATAGAACAAAACAAAACATCTCTCTTAGATTAATTCTGAAACAGTGCTCACCAGAATGATAACCATAATGCTTCAGGGTACTCTCTTTGGAGAAGGAGACTTCAAAATTCTATTCTGAAGGCTCATTTCTACTGTGTACATTTGTACGAGTATATATTATTTTATTCTTAAAAGATGACATAAGCCTTTTATTTGATAAAAAAAATTAGCTGATTGCAGTATGGCTTATAATGATAATACTGTTTTCTCTAGGCAGTAAAACTTCCATTTTCTCCTCATGGTCAGTATTAATATGTCGCACTGATTTTGACCTTGTGCCCTAGACACTGTCAGGGTCAGGCTGGTATTCTCCAGAAAGGATTAACATCTGTGCTAAATTCTTCTGGCCGCGTAGCCCCAACTCAATCCAATTAACAGCAGCAAGCGTAGGTCATGTTGTCCAGGTAAGAAAATCAACATCAGGACCACACTTCCAAGTGGAAAGGTTGTACCTGTTAAAACACACCATTTCAATGACTAAGTGGCTGTTCTCTTAAACCTCACTCGAGATATTGATATTTGTCCGAGAACTCTGACCGTTTTTGACACCAGCCATGCTCAGTATTTAGCAATGACATATGGGTGACACTGATTTCCAAATGGGTTCCGTGGTATCATTTTATTCGTTGGCGATTTTGCTGTCATTTGTAATTTTTCATGCTGGTAGACATATGACCTGTGCTAGGTGTTTTAATCACGTAAGTTCGAAATGCAGTAACATGTACAAAAAATCAACTTTCATTACTGAAGTGTTTAAAGTTAGTAAATACTAACGTATTTAGTTAAATACTAATGTATTTAAAGTTACATTGTACTGGTAAATGAATACACAAAATTATCAACAAAATGAATAGATATTCCAGAAATAAACATTAAATTATATATTATATTATATTATATTATATTATATTATATATTACATAATGCCATAAAATTCACATCTCAAATAAGTAGAAAAATGGTTGTTCAATAAGTGGTCACAAGACAACTAGGTAACCACGTGGAAAAATATTCAATTTCTACTTTGCACATTATACGAAAATAAATCCCAAGTGGATCAAATATTTCAACATAAATAACGAAGCCATAGAATTGCTAATAGCTTGGGAGAATTGTTATAATCTGAACGTACAGTAGGCTTTGTTAACATGCCATAAAACTAAGAACCAAAAAAATTTAAAAGGGATTAATTGGATAACGTAATAAGAGATTTGTACATCAAAGTACACCGTTCACAGGCTAAACGACAAATAAACAAATAAGAAATAATGTCCAAACAGCATATCCCAAATTAAAAGCTAGTATTCTTAATTCATAGGGAGTGCCTAAAAATCTGTAAAACCAACAAATTGAAAGAAAAATAGGGAAAAAAAGGACAAAAACAAATGAAAATTAAAAACTCTCTTAAGCCGTCTCAGTCAATTAGGCCTCCAGCTCTTGGTTTCAGCTCAGGTCATGATCTCATGGTTCGTAAGGTCAGGTGCTGAGTAGGGCTCTGCATTGACAGCACAGAGCCTGCTTGGGATTCTTTCTCTCCTGCTCTCTCTGCCCCTCCCCTGCTCGCTCGCTCTCTCTCTCTCTCTCTCTCTCAAAACAAATAAATAAACTTTAAAAAAAGACTCTTAAAAACTTACACAATACTCAGCTTCGTTTGTAAAAAAATAAAATGCACGTGCAAACTTTGAGACACCATTTTTTTTTTTATTTCTCACTGTCACGATTGTTTGTACAATCTGGTGGTAAAGGCACAGGGGGGCAGACACTCCTTCCTATTTAGGGTGATAAGACTGTAAGAGCAGTTCTGCTGCAAAGAATTTGGCTGTATCTATCCGAATAAAAAATTATATTTGATACAGCAATTCGACCTCTAGGTATTATTCTATAGATTAACCTACACATGTTCACAATAAACATTAAAAGATATTCATCACAGCATTGTTTGCTAGAAAAAAAAAATACTGAAACAACCAAAAGGGGGTAAGAGGGTCTGGTCAAATAAATTGTGTTACTTTGTTGTATTTGAATACTGTGCAACCATCAAGAGGTATAAGCCCCCTCTCTGGGTAGTAATATGTACTGATAAAGGTATATTAAGTTAAAAAAAAAAAAAAAGAAAGATACAGAACACTGTGGGTAGCATGCTACAAATTCTTTTGAAAAGAGAAAAAACTACATATACATACGTGTTTAGGCACAGAAAACTTCTGGGAATATAGATAGAAGACCCTGGAAACAGGGGCGCCTGGGTGGCTTGGTCGGTTAAGTGTCCGACTTCGGCTCAGGTCATGATCTCGCGGTTCATGAGTTCAAGCCCCGCGTCGGGCTCTGTGCTGACAGCTCAGAGCCTGGAGCCTGTTTCCGATTCTGTGTCTCCCTCTCTCTCTGAACCCTCCCCCGTTCATGCTCTGTCTCTCTCTGCCTCAAAAATAAATAAACGTTTAAAAAAATTTAAAAAAAAAAAAGACCCTGGAAACAGTGATTATCTCTGTGGACAATATCTGAGTGCCTAAGGGACATGGGTAGAATAGACTTGTCTTTTCCCATTTACATTTTTACATTTTGAACTGCTTCCTTTCTCCAGTATTTCAAATATTGGGAATATTCCAAGAACAGTCCTTGCTCATTTTTGAGCGTGCCTCCTCCCACTCGTACTTCCCAAGTTACCGACTGGCTGCAGAGTTGAGTAAGCTTTTCAAAGTACCAAAATATTCCCTCTACATACCCAGGGCCAAACCTAGGAAACTGAGATCATCCAATTTTACTGTCAGCCACATCACAGAGGTAATGGAAGAATGTGTAATAAGGGAAATTCCTATAAGACAGGAAGCAGAAAGAGAAAGACATTCTGGGGCTTGGGGAAGAGCCAAGGAGAAGAGAATAAGGGGTAAGAGCGTGGTGGTGGGCTCAAAATCCCAAGAGGATGGGTAGGTAGAAACATCCAGATGCCATCTGGGAAATTCCAGTGTACTTCTCCTTGGTTTTTGTTGGTTTGGTTTGGTTTCGTTTCATTTGGTTTATTGGGCTGCGCCTGAGAAATTTTCATGCCTCATAGAGAGATTCCATGTTCATTACTACCTCAGCCAACCGGGGACGTATCTGAGCAAGTGGACTTAACATAGTATCACCAGCTTTCCCTGGCCCATATGTGGCGTGTTCGGGATCCCCATGTCCCTTTATACTCCGATGGGAGGACGGAAAAGTAGAGAGTAGACTCATCAATGTGAAGAGGACTGAGGTCGGTGCCAAAGAGGGTACAGGGATCTTAGGACCAGACTCAAGGCAGGGACCGTGAACTCAGAAGCAGATGCCAGGACCATGCCAAAGAGAGGCAACAGGACTAGTCACTTGCAGGGAACACCAGCTCAGGATAATTCCCAGCCCCAGACCTCATCATCCACTCTGCCATGGGGAGCGGTGGGGAGCCAGCAAACACTCTGTAACATAGACCTTCCTCCTGCTTCCATGAGAACGCTTGCAAAGCCCAGCTTTTAAGCCTATTATTTTGCTGTGGACTGAAAAGCGTATCTTGAAACTCTATGCTGAACTCTGACTTCTGTGTTGTAGGTGGGATTTGTCTTCACTCTAAAGAAAAGAATGGCTTGGTACAATGGATAGGGAGTCACAAGGCATGTGAAGATTGTAAAATACGCTGATTTATTACATCATACCTCTTGTATCAGTGTATTATTGGTTTATTTGTTTGCTGTAAATCACCTAAAGTTATGTTAGGCATAAGTAAATGTATGGACATATTCTGAATATAATATTATAAAAATCAATAACTTTTTGTCAAGCGCTAATAAATATTGCATACTTGCAAATGAGAGCTATCTTTTCTCCTCAATACTTATTTGATGGGCGGAAACTGCGTAGGAAACATCAATACTCGCTCTTTGTTGGGATCCGCTTCTCTCTGACCTTGAACATGCAGCCAAGACTCCAGTAGAATGTCCATTTTTAGCTTCAGTTGCTCTGAAAGCACTTATCGAAAGCAAGGGCAAAGTGTGTGTGTGTGTGTGTGTGTGTGTGTGTGTGTGCATGTGTAAAAGTTATAAATCTAATAGTCACGAAAAAGTCTTCAAGTAAAGCAGCAATCAACTATTTATAATGCTTTCAAATCTATTTCCAAAGATACGGTGAATATTCTTGGACGCCCCCAAAGTATTTCTTGACTTGTATATTCATCACAGTGCTGGAAAATCACACAAGAGCAATCAGATAAGGCAGTTAATATGGCTGGCACCAATATGACTGCTTTACTCCTCCCTCTATGATTAATTACAACTAAATTGATGTTACCAGCAATGATTAATTTCCATCTTAGGTGCAAAGTAAATGAAGTAAGCAAATTGGAATTGGCACTAACAATTTCTTAAGCCTCAGCACAGCGCCCGAATCACAGTAAGCTATCCTGCTCAGAATAATTTCTCCCCCCAAAATGGTTACAAAAGCCGAGGTATAGGCGTTAATTTTATATATGTATAATGTACATTTTCTTATGTTTTCTGAAGCAAACTTTCAATATACATTAAAAAACTAACCTTAGATTCTATTTTTGGCTTGGATATACAGCGTCCATATGCATGGGAAGACAAGTGTCTCCCGTCTCGTTTGCTTGAAATAAGCGCACAGTGTTTTCTTCCATCCTGATGTTTTAGAGAACTTAGATTGGGTTACGTGCAGACACAAATCCACGCCTGGCCCCATTGTGTATCTTCCATGTTCTCTTACTAAAACTGAAGAGAATTAAAACTATTTTATAAAGCTCGTAAGTGAAATAACGGCTGAGATGTCCTGGCACACAGCAGGCTTCTTGTAAGATGGCCCAGTACCGTGGCCAGTGTGTTCTCCCGAACAGGGTAGAGGCAGTCTGCTAGAAGCTTCTCACACCCTGCCAATGCACCTTCATATTTACTTACAGATCCGAGTGCATAGGAGAATAAAACCCTAAGGGATGCTGTTATTTCCTCCAAATAAATTGAGACAACAGTCAGGAAAATGTAGGTAAGATGACATCGGACTCAAGTGGCATTGAGATCGAAGCATGCAAATATATAATCTCTTTGCAGAGGGAGGATAAAGTTGCAATCAATCAAATATTTTGAAGAAACAGAAAAATAATTATTAGAGCCATTAAAATTCATCTAGGTGTAACGCATGATTTTACTGAAAGAACCCTGGGAGAAATTGACTGAAGCATGGAGGGAGCAGAGAAGGAGCCAGAACGAGGCTCTCTTGTTTGTTTAAAATCAATAATATGTGTTCTCAGCCTGCAGAATTTACAAATTCCCATGTCATACCTTTTTTTGTTTGTTTGTTTCAAGCAACATTTCTTCCAAAGATACACTTCCCAAAGCTTTGTGGTCTTCATTTCTTGGAGCACAGACCATATTTTAGTAATTTACTCTTTTCAACCTCTTAGCATAGTACCACCTGGCATGGCAGAGTTGCTTGATAGTTCTTTGTTTTATTCTTTAAGATTTGGAATTATTAGACAATTGATGGTTGTGAATAATGAATTTTTTTTTAATTTTTTTTTCAACGTTTATTTATTTTTTTTGGGACAGAGAGAGACAGAGCATGAACGGGGGAGGGGCAGAGAGAGAGGGAGACACAGAATCAGAAACAGGCTCCAGGCTCTGAGCCGTCAGCCCAGAGCCCGACGCGGGGCTCGAACTCACGGACCGCGAGATCATGACCTGGCTGAAGTCGGACGCTTAACCGACTGCGCCACCCAGGCGCCCAGAATAATGAATTTTTAAAAGGAGAATATGACAACTGTCTTTATCATTTTTAATTAACCTGTGACCAAATTTTTTCACTAAAAGTCACATGTACATCTGAATTAAGGGACATAAAATATTATTAATGTCTGTAATCTTTTTTTTAGGCACTTAAAATTCTTACTGGTTCTTTTCAGGTGGCATCTTTTGTGCATTTGAAAAGCCGTATTTTGATAATTTTAAAGAAAATTACTGGATAGGCTGTTAACCTTAGGTTTGATCCTAAAACATTTTTTGCAATGAGTGGGATTGCTTAGTGGAAAGGTGAGCAAAGGTAATAGAAAAGAGAATCACCCACAAAATGTGAAAACATGAGTACATTGAATATCTTATTATTTCACTGAAACAAATACATTCTGGGACAAGGATGGAATGATAATAAACCTGACCTTAATGTTTGTACTTTACTTAGGGGCCCTTTTTTCTCTGTTTCTCCTTCCACATTTTGCCCATCTGAGGGGCTTTTCTATTTTTTTTAAGTTTACTCATTTTGAGAGAGAAAAAGAGAGAGCGAGAGACAGAACCCAAGTCGGGGAGGGGCAGAGAGAGAGGGAAGAGAGAGAATCTTAAGCAGGCTCCATACTGTCAGACCAGAAACCGACATGAGGCTCAAACCCAAGAGCAGTGAGATCATGACCTGACCCAAAATTGAGAGTCTAATGCTTAACCGATTGAGCCATCCAGGACCCTGAGGGGCTCTTCTAAATTGCCTCCCCTCTCACATATATTATGTTAGAGTCTTGAAACACTCTTTACCTTTTTGGAAACTTGTTGTTGTTGTGTTTTTAATTTAAAGTGAAAAATAGGAACTTTACTTCACTAGCTGGGCTATACCCTTATTTCAAAGGCTTGCTTCAGTTTAAGGAAAACCTTTCTGAACAAGATGGGTCTTGTTTCTTTTGTCTTAGAACAGTGAGGTTTGCTCCCAGTTTAATTCCCTGTATGACCACATAGGTGTGGCTCTGTCCTCAAGAAATACAAAGTTGAACAGGAGTTACTGAGTATCTTTAGGGGATTAAAAATCTGATAAGGAACATATACATATATATGTATATATATGTGTATATATATATATATAAATCTGATAAGGAACATATATATGTGTATATATGTATATATATGTATATATACATGTACATATATAAATCTGATAAGGAACATATATATGTATATATGTATATATATGTATATATACATATGTATGTGTGTTGTGTATATGTATATATGAATATATATGCATATGTGTGTGTGTGTGTGTGTTTGTGCATGTGTGAATAGGAAGAAATAACAAGTCCCATGTTAGATGCACAATGAATGGGTGCTTTGTGCCACTCAAGTGATAAACTGAATAATTCACAGATCCAGAAGTTTAAAATGTAGCTCCTAATCTGGTGTTTAATTCTGAAATGGATTGACAATATTCTTATTTATTATGTTTTTGTTATTTACACAGAGTGGTAGTTAATATGTTTTTAAGGATATCGAGAAAGAATTAAAAAGAGAAAATATTGCACAAGTCAAACACCATATGTGAATGGGTACATCTTAGACCATTTAAGCAATGTATTTGAGGAGAGAGTGAGTTTGATGTTTTACATCTATTTTGTGGTCTGTCTGTCTGTCTGTATTTATGCAAAATAACCCTGTCTTTGAGTGTTTGATTTTTTTTGTAACTTACTCATATAATTTTGGGAAATAGGTGAAGCTGAAAATTAAGTCAACCAGCTAAAAATCTGTCTCCCTGTCCTTGGATACTAGTGTGATAACGTTATCCTTAGATATGAAATTCGTTAAGTTTTAACAATTTTTACAATTCAGTGGTAGATGCTTTGTGTCGGAGAAAGGTCAACGATCATAGTCTTGTCAAAGCAGTGGGATTGACACTATTCTGTCCTTTAAATCTATCATAACATATGCATCACTTGTATTATTCCCAGGCCTACGTGAACATTTTTGCAGGTGTACCTGAGCTTTGTGACATTTTAAACCACCAAGCCTAGTGCGAACTTCCAGAGAAAATTTCCGTTCAGTTTACCAAAATATTCCCTACAATCAGAAAATAAAACTATGCATACACACAGGTTAATTTGCTCATTGTACCTAGTAACTTGCCAGTTATCTATAAAACTTCACACTGCTACATTGTTTATAAATCTATACTGGTCGTTTCTTATAGGTCTAGGACCTGTTCTTTCTTCACTTGCAATTCATTTTTATATAATCAACCTATTTATGATCATAGAGTCAAATTAATCTTTTTTGAAATTTAACTGAGGGCCAGGATTTCGAATTAAGAAAAAAAGAAATGGTCTACTCTTTCCTTACTTCTCTTATTAATCTGCAAAAGGGTCTGTCTTTAGAATCCTGGGAAAGTGACTTGTGTTTGACTAGAAAGACTTGATGCTTAGGTTTCTGTGGTCCTAATTGCCCCTATCTAGCCTTTCACATGTAACAGTAAATTGGCCCCATTTCCACCCATTAATGATCCGCAAATGGATTTGACTTATTTCTTCCAAGTGTCTCATCAGTAGACAATTCTATTTTCCTTTGGTAATAAAAAACCAACTCCCTGTTCCTATGTAGTCCTAAGGCTTTTTGATCTCCCATCCAAAAAATGCTTTCATGGACAAGGTTTACCTTAAATACCAAACTCGAGTTTTTCTGCCTCAGAGACAAGGAAGTCATCACAAAAGCCTTCTGGGTACTAGACTTCTAAAGCAGAGTGACTTACTCATACATTCACTGACTTGCTACGTTCTTTTTCAACTCTTGCTCACAACTCTCATAGAGCGGGAATGGAAATTTCAGAAACCTTAGTGCTAGAAAAAAAAGCTTGACTGACTCTTGCCAGAACGCTTCTCAGAATAGGAAGTGATATAAATCCAGGTTTAGGGAAGCCATTTGGGGAGGAAACAAGGCTAGTCTTCAAAGAGGGAAAGGAGACTCAACTTCATAAAGAGATATATGGTGGAGTCATTTTCCTGGGTAACTGACAGATTTTGTGCTTCAGAAATCTAGTGCCTCAGGAGGCTTAATTTTATTTATTTCCATTGGACTTGGTGAAAAGCCTTGTGGTATAACCCCTCTTCACTCAGGAGGAACCCCGTAAGCACCATACAACGTTTGTCTTCCAACATTCTTTTCCTTTTGGGGGAGAGAACACAGAAGCCATAATGATGTCTTGAGGGAACCCCAAGCACAGTCTATTCCTTAGCCTTAAGAAAAAGATCTCTGCCCCCTCATCTCTTCTGTCTTCACTCTCTCTTCAGTGGCACCAACCTACCCTTCCTACCCTCGGTCACCCTAGCGTAAGAGTTGAGGCTCTCTAAACAAACCAACAAACAAAACAGGAAGAGAATTGATTTCAGGCTCTTTCTGCTTTGACCATGCAACTCAACCTTCCTAAGGGAAAGGAAGGCAAAAGTCCAGCTGTATTCTTGGAGAGTTGGCAAGGGAAAAACAGAGAAGACATGATGTGAATTAATATATGAACAAACTATATCACCTTGATAGTTTAAGTGTATATCTGTGACTTGCAAATAAAAAATTATTGACTAAGGAAAAGATTATTGAAAATAACAAATGGCTCTTATCACCATGTCATTATCAGAGCCAAGTCTGATGAATAAGGTGCTGTTCAAGATGGGTAATTCAGTTTGGGATCCAAAATGAGCTGTAACTATAGAGTAATTAAAATGACATTATTAATGGCTCACAAGCTGCCTCTTAAATCAATTCCAAACCATGGAAGAAAACTATATAGCTACCCAAAACTACTATGATCGACAGCTTTTATTTGCATATAAAATTGCTAGTGATGTATTTCTTCAGTTTTCAGTAATATCAATATGTCACAATTCATTATTTAACAAATATTTTGTGAATTCCAGTGTGCCGGGAAGTGTTCTAGGCATTAGGGATACTTTGGTGAATAAAACAAACAAATTAAAAAAAAAATCCTTGCCTGCATGACGCTTATATTCTCTTCAATGGAATACACAATGAACAAAATAAGCAAATTATGTATCATGTTGCATGATGATAAATGCTCTAAGGAAAAATAATTCAGAGGAAGGAGCAGGGTAGGAAGAGTGGGGACTGAGGATGAAGTTCTAAATATGGTGGTCAGAGGATACCTTACCAAGGTGACATTTGAGCAAAGACTTAAAAGAGATGAGGGTACAAACCATGAAAGAAGAGTGTTTTAGTAAGAGGTCAGTAAGAGTGAACACATGGCATATTTATGACCCCCCCAAAAAAAGGCCAAGTGGCTGGTTTCAAGAGAACAAGACAGAGAATGGCAGGGAAGAAAGATAGAGAACTAACAAAGGATTGGTTCACATAAGCCCTTATGGACTATGGTAAGGATCTGGGCTTTCACTCTGTTGAGACAGGAAGCATTTGCAGGGTTTGGCATGCTCAGATTTGTGTGGTGTTTTTTTTAACATTTATTTATTTTGAGAGAGAGAGAGAGAGAGAATGTGGTAGAGGCAGAGAGTGTGGGAGACACAGAATCCAAACCAAGCTCCAGACTCTGAGCTGTCAGCACAGAGCCCGTCGCAGGGCTCAAACTCACAAATAGCGAGATCATGACCTGAGCCGAAGTCGGACGCTCAAACCAACTGGTGCCCGTGATTTGTGTTTTAATAGGATTATGCAACTGCTATATTGAAAGTAAACTCAAGGATATGGGAGTAGAAATCAGGGAGACCAACTGGAAGTGTGGTGCTATCATCAACAGGAGATGATAGTGCATTATACCAACATATTAACAAGGACAGTGGTGGGAACTGGTCAAATTCGGGAAGACGTTAGAAGATAGAACCCAGCAGGATTTGCTGCCATATTGGATATGAAATGGGATAGAAGGAAAGAAGCCACAGATGAGCAATGCAAAGGATCCAATAGGCCATTCAGAGTTGGGTAAAAGTATAAATCAAGCATGTTTGGAGCAAGAAGTTGACATTTCAGTTCTGCTTGTCTTGTGTTTCCATGCTTCTTAGACAACAGGCAGTCCTAGCCTAAAGATCAGGAGTCGCTTGCAAGCTGGAAATAAAATGTTGGTAGCCCTGATTCTAAATAGTTTTTTTTTTAACGTTTATTTATTTTTGAGACAGAGAGAGACAGAGCACGAATGGGGGAGGGTCAGAGAGAGGGAGACACAGAATCTGAAACAGGCTCCAGGCTCCGAGCGGTCAGCACAGAGCCCGACGCAGGGCTCGAACTCACAGATCGTGAGATCGTGACCCGAGCCGAAGTCGGCCCCTTAACCGACTGAGCCACCCAGGCGCCCCGGTAGCCCTGATTCTAAAGAGTGTTAAGATTTTGTTTTAAGCTTCAGAAATTTCATGCTAATTTATACAATTTTGTTTGGTAGCAGTAGAAATAATTTCTGTCCAAGAGAAAACTATGGGCTTTTTTAACCCTATAAAACATTAATCTGTTTTGTATATAATCCTGAAAGCTTGTCTTAACGTGCTGCAGTGTAACTCTGACACTATTTGAGTTATCACAGTCCACGAGCTGAGGGCTCACAAGCCTTCCCTCACTTCAGACACCAGCTGTAAGCTCTGGGATTCCCAACTTATGACCAACTGGCTACAAACTTGGACGTTCCCATTCCATCCGTATGTATAATAATTTGCCAGAGCACTTCACAAAACTCAGGGTCGTATTGTATTTACAACAGCAGTTTTATCATAAGGAACATAAATCAGGACTAGCCAGATGAAGAAACACATGGGTTGTCCCAAATGCGAAGCTTCCATATCCTCAGGATGTGTCACTGTGCTTCCATATCCTCAGGATGTGTCGTATGGATGTATATCACTAACCAGAAAAGCTTCCCCAAGTTTTGGTTTTCAGAGTTTTTATTATGCAGACATGATTAATCGGAGCATTGGCAATAAACTCAGTTTCTAGCTGCCTCCCTTTCCCTGGAGGTCGGGCTGTTATCATCCAGCTCAAAGCCCCAATGTTGAGGAATGGCCGGCCTCCATCTGAGAATTACCTAGGAGCCTAACTGGAGTCTCTTCACTAGCATAAACTCAGGTGTGGTTCCAGGGGCTCACCATCACTAACAAAAGGCTCCCCTGTTGGGAGATTCCAAGCACTGAAAGCTTCCTCTCTGGACCCAGGACAAAAACCATACACATTCTTTATTTTACAACACATTCCTTTCCTAAATGGTCAGTAGCTCCTCAGGTGTTCTTTGAACTGGCTTTAGTATCTTCACTCCCTTGTTAATTAATGAGGGGAATAAAATATTAGGTGTATGTGTTATAGATTTGCACGAAAGTCATGATTTTGCCTTTTCTGAAAATTAAACGTTAGCAGTGCTATTAAATGAATAACCACCAAGTAAATCAAGAAGGAAGGTTCGCCAGAGAACCCCTAAGCACTCCATGTAAAGGTTTAAAAGATAAAAAGTAATCCACAAAGGATTCATTGAAATGCCTAAAGACCCAAGAAGAAAAGGGGGAAAGTGTGTTCTCCTAGAACCCAAGCAAAGAATTCAGTTAAAGGAGAAGAGTGTCAGCTATGCTCCATGTTGCTGATAAATCTTGTTAAATAAAGACAAACTTTATCATTGGATTTAGAGACTTAGTCGTCACTGGTAAGCTTGATAAGAGCATGTTTGAAAATGGTGAGACAAAAAGCATTTGGAGTGGTTTTAAGACAGTGATAGAACAATAGAATCTTATTGAACTCCAAAAAAGGAATGAAGTACAGATCCATGCTACAATGTGGATGAGACTGGAAAACATTATGCTAAGTGGAAGAAATCAGACATAAAAAAAAAAAAAATCACGTTTTTTATGATTTCATTTACATGAAATATCCAAAAGAGGTAAGTACAGAGAAACAGAAAGAACACCAATGGCTGGGGGATGGGGGGAAATGGGGAGCAACTTGTTAATGGGTTCAGGGTTTCCTTGGGGGCTGATGAAGTGTTTCTGGAACCAGACATAGGAGGTGGCTGCACAAACTCGGAATGTACTCAGCACCACTGAATTGTGGGCCTTACAGTGGTGCACTTTGTTATGTAAATTTTGCCTTAATGAGAACAAGAGAGAGAGAATGGGTGATGAGAAGTTGCAGGGAGTGAGTATAGACACATCTGTAAGAGACTTGCTGGGAAGGAAAACAAAAAAATAGGACTGGAGCTGGTAACGAACGTGGGACCAAATGAAGCTTTTGTGTACATATATACATATATGTATGTATGGACAAAATATATTTTTTAATGGAAGAAGGCGGAATGTATTTGTTAGTTGATGGAAATGCAAACCTGGCTTTAGGTACAAGTTTAACTGTAGATACACCTTTCCTGCTTCAGAAGAACACATTACAGATGCCAGCTAGCTTATAAAGACATTGTCCATCATGAAGAAACATGGGCTATAGAAGGGTTGATCTCAGGGGATGCCTGGGTGGGTCAGTCGGTTAAGCGTCCGACGTCAGCTCAGGTCATGATCTCGCGGTTTGTGGGTCTGAGCCCCGCATCAACTCAGAGCCTGGAGCCTGCTCAGATTCTGTGTCTCACTCTCTCTCTCTCTCTCTCTCAAAAACAAACAAACATTTTAAAAAATTTAAAAAATGTAAGAGCGATTCTACTCTCCATATAGTTTGCTTTCATTTAAATGCAAAACAGAGAAACAAAAGCACAGCTTTCACAATCCACTTACGTAATCCTGAACCAGATACTACAGGTATCTAACGCCAGCTCTGCCGCTATCTTGTTCTGTCTTCATGAAATCTTCTACATCCTCACAACCAAAGTTTTCTCATCCGTAAAACGAAAGAATTGAACCAGATTGTCCCTGAGCATCCTCTCCGTCCCAGAGTCCACTGATGGGCCCATACTCACGGATTTGTTTTGTTACGAGACCTAAGAATATCTTTACGATGTCTGTACTCTCTCCACATTCATATCGTTGGATCTCCTCAAACTTCCTTTAAAAAAAAAATTCAAAGCTACGCTGATTTATAGCAGATTAAATGAACAGAACACACAAGATGAGCAAAGAACTTGAGATGAGCTAGATGCAATCAGAGACATCTGGGTGAATTTAACACCACAGCTTTACAACATCTGGGTGATGTTAGTACTCCAGTTCTGGAAATCATACATTCCGAAATCTGACATTACTTTGGATGAGCAACTTGTATCCTTAAGCTGCAGATGCCTCGTTTTGGCAAGAAAACCTGATAAGCCCAGGAAAGTGCGCAGAAGAAAATAAACATCCGAACATTTTTAGCCTGCGGTGATGGACTATCGTAAGCCAAAAAGTTGAAATCTAAATATAAATAATGTGTTTTTTATTTATAGACCACAGGTATTTGCTAACCCACTGACACATCAAACTCACTGTGCCTAAACCCAAAACATTGGATCTCCCACGATCCCATCCCATGTGATTCACCAGTTTTCAGTGTTGCTCTCGCCAGTAGCCAGGTTCAAAACTTTTGAGTCTCTTCTTCTTTGGGCCCCTTTTGTACCTCTAATCATTTGCTGAGGCCTGTCGATTTATATGTGTGTCTTGTTCCGGGCCCCCATTTCTCCTCGTTTTTCTCCAAGATCACCACTGATTTCACGTTACCTGGGCCCCAGACTCTGAAAGGCTTTCCCAACAATTCTCTCTGCTCCTCACATTCCAACTCACGTCCCGTAGCCAGTTAGCCTTTGAGGAGGCAAGACCAACCTTTCTTAGGCCGGGCTCAGAAAGCCCCGATATTGGCCCCAGTGAGATTCAGGCCACAAGCTGAATGGACAACCAATGCCCAGGGGTGGAAGACAAGTTCTTGCAATGTGGCCCCATCCTTATTTCTTGTACGAATCAGCAGCGTAACCTCCTGCCAGTGAGACTACTCATATCTCAGCATATTTGATGGTAACAGTTCTTCAAACGTATGTTCTTTTTCACATGTCAGTGTGTTTACTTATCGAGGAAGAAGCATCCTTAGTCCCGCACAAAGTTAAGATTGCTCCAGCAGAAATGAAAAGAAGGTCTCAGCTCAGTTTTGAAGTCAAAGCTGGGTCAAGAGAAGGCCACGGAGTGTGAAGATGTAGAATGGGAAGGTCTGGCAGGTCCTTGCCGGGACCTCGGCACCCGGGACCAACACGACATCACTCTGTCCACCTAAATCCCTACTACTCACAGGGTAAATGAAACTGAAGAGCGGGACTCCTTTTAGGCAATAAGTTGTTAGAAGTAAGAATAAGGTAAGGCCCCTGAGCAGACCAGTAAGATCAACAAATAGCAGCTCTAGAAAGAGAAGGTAGTAAAACTGCCTCTTAGGGAAGTAGGTTTGTTACCTGTGGGTGTATGGTATTACTCTGTGGGATCTGCTCTAGAGAATCTCTATGAAATTCCATATTGGCAATTAATGCCTTTGGAGCATTCTGGCTTTTTAAAAAGCATTTGTGTAGGTACTAAAGGCAGCATTGATGTTGTCACACAGAGAAATCAGCTATATTCTTTTTGGACAATGATAGGATTGATTGGGTTGCTGGAATTTGTCTTTGAAAGAAGGGAAATGGCAGACTTCTAGAAGATCCTGTTGGGTACTTATATTCGTATATAATTTGATGTTTCATTGTTTAGTGTTGCTTTGTAAATTCACTGCGAAAATTACCAATTCTGAGTGAAATGCTGCGATTTGATAAACGTTAATTGTTTGAAACACTAAAAAAAAGTTGTTCGTCTCTTTAGTCAACTGGCTAAAAAGCCCTGAGTTGTTCAAATGTAGGTAAAATATATTAGAGGGGAGCAGTGAGACCCTTACACGAGACCAGAAAGATAAAGCATATCATTCATAAAATGTTATCATTTTAAGGATTTTTATACCATTAGTTGAATCATTGTTGAAATTCTTAAAATAACAAAAGAGTATAGATCAAAAGCCGCAAAAATTGGTGGTATTCAGCAAACTGGCTCCAGTCCTATTGGCTTGTTACTAATAATTCGAAACAATTGAGCTAACCCAAGAAATAATTTCTTGAAAAATTGAGCTAACCCAAGAAATAATTTCTTAAAAAATTGTGAGATCTGCATTGCGCTCTTGACTCCTACTACCAGCATAATACTTACTAAATGAAGGTTTAAGGGCACCTGGGTGGCTCAGTCGGTTGAGCGTCCAACTTCAGCTCAGGTCATGATCTCACGGTGCGTGAGTTCAAGCCCCGCGTCGGACCTCTGTGCTGACAGCTCGGAGCCCGGAGCCTGTTTCAGATTCTGTGTCTCCCTCTCTCTCTGACCCTCCCCTGTTCATGCTCTGTCTCTCTTTGTCTCAAAAATAAATAAACATTAAAAAAAATTTTTTTTAATAAATAAAAAATAAAAAAATAAATGAAGGTTTAAAAATATATTCGATCCTTAAGCTCCAAGCATTATCTAAGAAAGACATTATTGGCCTCATCTGATCAACGGAGAGCAAGAGGGGGCACTGGGGGTCCCTCTGAAGGGTCAAAGCTCATGAGCAGTCGAGCCGGAAATGTGAACACAGGTCTCCTGATCCAATCCCAGGTGGGAATGATCAGATTTGCTTATATAGGAGAATGAAATTAATCAAATAATTTCTTTCTTGTCACTATCTTTACATGGAGAGCCAAGAAGACAAAACTTGAGCGAGAGATTTTTCCAGAGATTTCCATTTTCATTGTAATCCAGTAGATGATAAAATATCTGTAAGAATTACTGACCATGTCAAGGCTGCTGACAAGCTAACATGACAAGCAGTATCATTCAGGATCGTTTGGTGGTGGGTTTTTTTTTTTCTTAGTTCGAAATTGTGATGATAAGATGGATAAGGTCATTTAAAGATGGTGACATGTGGTATCCATTAACAAATGCTGGGTCGTATTTAAAACATGCTGAGAGCAGCACAGAGGCAGGGACAAAATGTTCTTCGTTTTTCAAGACTAATACCTCTTCCACTGTATAGATTTCCATCAACTGGTTCTATTAGGTAAATTACATCTGACCTTTATATCCCAGTAAAGGTAAATGTAATTTAAGAGTTTATGAGCGTGAGAGTAGGGAACATGGAAAGAGTCCACCGTGCAAAGGAGGGATTATTAAATAATGATGCAGAAGGCGTCAAATAGATGCCCCCTATATGTACTTCTGGTGATTTCCACTGGGGCAGCCCAACGGGTTAAGAGTTTTGTTGTTTGTTGTTCTGCTTGATTTTTCCTTTCTGCATCTGAAAACTGGAACCTAACTCCTTTCTCTGGCTCAAGTTGTCCTTAGGGAATCATCCATTTTTCCAAACAATATGTATTGATAACAGCACAAAAGTCAGCAACGGTGTGGTGGGACATGTGTTCTCATACACCGTACTGTACGTGTCCACATAGGTTTCAGGAGGAAAGTTTGCTTTTTTTTTTTTCCAACGTCCTTCAAAATATTCATAAACTTCATCAGAGTCTTTCTACTTTTAAGAATTTACCCAGTAGAGGGGCGCCTGGGTGGATCAGTCAGTTAAGCACCCAGCTTCAGCTCAGGTCATGATTTCATGGTTCATGGATTGGAGCCCCATGTTGGGCTCTATGCTGACAGCTCAGAGCCTGGAACCTGCTTCAGATTCTGTGTCTCCTTCTCTCTCTGCCCCTCTTCAGCTCATGCTCTATCTCTCCCTGTCTCTTAAAAATTAAAAAAACATTAATTTTTTTTTAAATAAAAAAAAGAATTTACCCAATAGAAATAAGAGATGTACACTATGACTGCTATATAATAATATAATACTTCTTATAATAACAATTGGAAGCAGTTAATGTCCCATAACAGGAGGATAAATTATGATAGACCTTTCTAATGGAATAAAATATAGCCATTACAGTCAGGTTTTCCAGAATGCTCCCACTTTACACAAGATATATATCTGGACTGAGAGAGCGAGAAGGAGTCTAAGATACTCTCTCGAAAGTTAGCAGTTCTAGATGAATGATGGCTCTGTGGATGATTTTCTAAACATTTCAAAATGAATATATATAATTATTGTACTTCATATAAGAGCAATAGTTTTCAAATCATCTTTAGAAAATGAAAGTTATTATTTTACTTATGCTTATTATACATATATATGCTTTGATATGAAAACATGGGGCGCCTGGGTGGCTCAGTCAGTTAAGCGTCCGACTTCAGCTTAGGTCATGATCTCACGGTTCATGAGTTTGAGCCCCGCATCGGGCTCTGTGCTGACAGCTTAGAGCCTGGAGCCTGCCTCGAATTCTGTGTCTCCCTCTCTCTCTGTTCCTCCCCCACTCATGCTGTCTCTCTCTCTCCTTCAAAAATAAATAAAAACATAAAAAAAATTAAAAAAAAAAAAGAAAACAGTGACTGAAAAGCAAAATGTGAGCAGTGTCTGTAGAAAACTATTATTGGTAATATTTATTGCTTCATATTTTTCTACATTTTCAAAAATTCCTAGAACTATTTTTAATCAAGCTGATATGTACGTATAGAAAGAAATCAAATAGTACCCCAAAAACTTAACCATATCTCTGTTTTGTGCTTTTGATATTTACTCCACATCTCTAAATAATAGGCTCATACCTCTTGTGGTAGCCAGCTCCCAAGGTGGCCGCCAATGATCCTCACTTGCTGACATTCATGCTCTTGTGAGGTCCACTTCTAGAAAGAATAAGCTATGTGACTAATAGGATATTGCAAAAGTGGCAACATGTGATTTCTGGGGCTAGGTAATACGGCTGACCCTTGAACAACGGTGGAGATTAGAGGCTCCCTGCATAGAAGAAAATCCACATATAATTTTTGACTCCTCCAAAACTTACTGCTAATAGCCTGCTGTTGACCAGAAATCTTCCCAATTACGTAAATAGTTGATTACCTCATATTCGGTATGTTACATGTATTCTAGGGAAAAGAAAAGGCTATTAGGAAAATCATAAGGAAGAGAAAATACATTTACAGTACTGTACTGTATTTATCAAAATTGTTAAAATCTGCAACAGAGCCTGGGTGGCTCAGTTGGTTGAGTGTCTGACTTTGGCTCAGGTCATGATCTAACGGTCCATGGGTGGTTTGAGCCCCGCATCGGGCTCTGTGCTGACAGCTCAGAGCCTGGAGCCTACTTCGGAATCTGTGTCCCCCCCTCTCTCTCTGCCCCTCCCTGCCTTGTGCTCTTTCTCTCTCTCAAAAATAAATAAACAGTAAAATAAACAAATCCGGGTATAAGTTGACCCACAGAGTTCAAACCCGTATTGTTCAGGGGTCAACTTCTATTGGTTTCTTGGATCACTCGGAGGAAGCAGCTTCTCCATCATGAGGACACTATAGTAACCCTGTGGAGAGAAGGGAGGCCTCCTGCCATCTTGAGAGTGAATTTTAGCCCCACTCAAGCCTTAGAATGATGGCAACTTCATGAGAAACTGACCAGGACTCCCCAGCCAACCTGCTCAAATTCAGGGTGCGCAGAGGTAATCAGTGTTTGTTGTTTTAAACGTCTGAGTTACGGGGGAAATGTTTATGCAGCCATAAGTAATAAATACCATTCCATTTCCTACTTTGTGAATTTTGAACATTTTCTTTGAATGTTCTACCATGACAGATGACAATTAGCTCACTTTCACATCCCCTATCTGCAATCCCCTCCTCCTCTTTTCCCCAATTTTTGGTCATTGTGTCCTGTGGTAGGTGAGGGGATTCTATCCATTATAGCTGAGAATATAAATGATACGCCTAAAACTCTGTATCCCTTCCCATCAAACTGCAAGGGCACCTCTTAATCTCAGCATATAAGTGCGGGTTCTGTAACTCTCCGCGCCTCCCTTGTATACCCATCCACTGTCTTTTGTCAGCTATACCATTGCTTTAAGGTCATAATACCTGATGACTTTTAGGCTCTGTTCCACATTGCAAGCAGTTCCTCCATGCTCTGTTAATAGGTTGATATTGATGTTGGAAAATATGGTTAGTATATGACAATGAAAACGTATTTTTCTCCAGAAAAGCCCTGTTGTATGGTAAGATTCTGTTTCCGCTTCTACTGATCCAGTGTGATGAATTGTAGAGGGTCTGAAGGAACATGCTTCTGCGATGAGGTCAAACGGATCCTGTTTTTTTTAGATTCCATCAGTATCTCAAAATCATGCCGTATCTCAGTTTGCATCACATTTGACCACGTCTTTCCTTGACAACGTTTTCCCTCCATCGGTGTTGTCATACCCCTTCCTCATTATTTTCAGTAAGACTTTCTAGCTTTTTGCAGCAATTGAGTGAACCCACTTCATTCTTCCTGGTGTCAGTCTTGGAGTCCACCTTGTACTAGTTAGGACTCACTGTTTTCCATGCTCCCCAGCTAACATTCTGGCATTTCTTTCCCTTGTATGCATAGGCTAATTCCACCATTTTTTTTTTATTTAATGCCTTCCTATTACTTAGGGTTTTTCCCCCTCTTTTCTTTTCAAACTTCACAGGACTTTTTTCTTCTTTAAACTTTTAGAGTCTTGCCACTAGGTTGGTTTACCAAAATTCCATGACCCAGTGTCTAGATCATATGGCCACACTTGAGTCCATTTAAAATGAAGAGTCTCGTCTTTTTGGTACAATAATAAATTTTCTTCCATTGTTTTTTGTAATTTTCTCTTGGCCTTTTTTCCATATTCTCTAATACTCGAATATGGAACCTAAGTTTAGTTTCAAGGTCTCACCTCTTCTTTCATGTTTTCTTTCTCCCTGAATTTTGCTCTTCCCTCAACTCTGTCTTTTATAATTTGTAAATGAATCATTTGTAGTGTTCTCACCTTGAATTTGCTATTCTGTGTCCCACTATTGTAGTGAGATGTGAAATTGACAAGCTCATTACATCACAGTACAAGGTACAATTTCAAACTGAAAATCAGCAACCAGTGGGGCACCCAGATGGCTCAGTCTTTTAAGCGTCCGACCTCAGCTCAGGTCATGTTCTTACAGTTCGTGAGTTCAAGCCCCGTATTGGGCTCTGTGCTGACAGCTCAGAGCCTGGAGCCTGCCTCGGATTCTGTGTCTCCCTAGCTCTCTGCCCCTCCCCCCACTTGCGCTCTGTCTGTCTGTCTGTCTCTCACACTCTCTCTCTCTCTCTCTCTCTCAAAAATGAATAAACGTTTAAAAAAAATTTTTGTAGTAAAAAAAAAAAAAGAAAAGAAAATCAGACATCAGCATTCACTGACCATCGTCTATGCCAGGAAATCTCTGTCTTGGTCCGTCAAGTCAGGTACCTTTCTCAAGTCCAGTAAGATGGGACAGAGATCGTGTGGTGGGTCACATGCTGAGAACAGGAACACTATGTGTAGGCACATCCTAGGTTTCCATCGGTGAACAAAAGACTAAAGGCTGAAAATACCCCCAAGGGACTCTTTTTCCCAATCTTCTCTTATCTGAATGTAGTTTTCTCCCTGTTCTCTTTCTCTCCAGAGGAACTTCCCTGTTACTTAGATATGCAGAGCAGTTGCAATCCCCTTGTTCCAACCCTCTCATTCAGGATCATTCTCTAAGCTTTGCTTTTTATAACTCAAACATAAATCTGTAATTTATCAACCATTCAACAGACCTTAACACCCAAATGCTCCATGTGCCCAAATGTTTCTGTTCTGGAAACCAGAGATTTCCAGGGGGGAAAAAAAGGCAAAATGCCTACCCTCATGGGGCATGCAATCTAGCAGGAGAAACAAAGAATATGTAAAATAAGTAAATAGGTAGTATTATGGTGAAAAGGTAAGCAGGGAAGAGAGAGGAAATGGGGTTTGCAATTTTTTTTAAATTCCAGTATAACTAACATATAGTTTTATATTAGTTTCAGGTATACAATATAGTAATCGAGCAATTCTATGCATTACTAAATGCTAATCACATGAATATATTCTTAACCCCCGTCATTCATTTCGCCCATCCCCCCACAACCTTCCCTCTGGTAACCATCAGTTTCTTCTCTATAGTTAAAAGTCCAACTAAAAAAATAAATAAAATAAAACTCTATTTTTTTATTTGTCTCTGTTTTCTTTGTTTATTCATTTTTTTTCTGAAATTCCACATAGGAGTGAACTCATGGCATTTTTCTTTCTCTGACTTATTTCACTTAGCATTATATCCTCTAGATCCATCTACATTGCAAATGGCAAGATTTAATTTTATGGCTGAGTAATATTCCATTGTGTGTGTGTGTGTGTGTGTGTGTGTGTGTGTGTGTGTGTGTTTACCACCTATTCTTTACCCATTCATCCATCAATGGACACAGGCTGCCTCCATAAGATGAGTATTATAAATAATGCTGCAACAAGCATGGGAATGTGTATATCCCTTCAAGTTAGCATTGTAGTTGTATTTTTTGGGTAAGTACCCAGTAGTAGAATTACTTGACCATACAGTAATTCTGTTTTTAATTTTTAAGGAGCCTCCATACTGTTTGCTACAGTGGCTGTACCAGTTTACATTCCTACCAACAGCACATGAGGGTCCCTTTTTCTCCACATCCTCACCAACTCTTGTTGTTTCTTGAGTTTTTGATTTTAATCATTCTGACAGGTGTGAGTTGATATCTCATTGTCATTTTCATTTGCATGTCCTTGATGAGTGATGTTGAGCATCTTTCCATGCATCTCTTGGCCATCTGTGTCTTCTTTGAGATGCCTATTCATGTCTGTTGACCATTTTTAATTGGATTACTTTTTTTTATGTTGGGTTGTAGAAGTTCTTTATATATTTTGGATACTAATCCCTTATCAGATCTATCATTTGCAAATATCTTCTCCCATGCAATAGGTTGTCTTTTAGTTTTGTTGATTGTTTCTTTTGCTGTGCAGAAGCTTTTTATTTTGATATAGTCCCCATAGTTTATTTTTCCATTTGTTTCCCTTGCCTCAGGAGACATATATAGCAAAATGTTGCTATGGCCAATGTCAGATAAATGACTGCCTATGCTCTCTTCTAGGATTTACATAGTTTCAGATCTCACATTTAGGTCTTTAATCCATTTTGAGTTTATTTTGTGTTTGGTATAAGAAAGTTGTCCAGTTTGATTCTTTTGCACGTTGCTTACCAGTTTTCCCACCGCCATTTGTTGAAGAGACTGTCTTCTTCCATTGCATATTCTTGCCTCCCTTGTCACAGATTAGTTGACCATACAATTGTGGGTTTATCTCTAGGCTTTCTATTCTATGTGTCTATTTTTGTGCCAGTATTATACTTTTTTGATTACTACAGCTTTGTGGTATATCTTGACATTGAGCATTGTGATACTCCCGGTTTTGTTCTTCTTTTTCAAGATTGCTTGGCTATTTGAGTCTTTTGTGATTCTATATAAATTTTAGGATTTTTTTTTTCTAGTTCCGTGAAAAATGCTGTTGCTATTGTGATAGGGATTGTCTTAAATCTATAGATTGCTTTGGGTTGTATAGACATGTTAACAATATTTGTTCTCCCAGTTCATGAGCGTGGAATATCTTTCCAAACAAATATCTTTGTGTCATCTTCAATTTCTTTCATTAATATTTTATAGTTTTTAGAGTACAGGTCTTTCGCCTCCTTGCTTAAGTTTATTTATAGGCATTTTGTTATTTTTGGTACAATTGTTAATGGAATTGTTTTCTTAATTTCTCTTTCTGCTACTTCATTATTAATGTATAGAAATGCAACACATTTCTGTATATTGAGTTTTTATTCTGTGACCTTATTGAATTAATTTATTAATTTTGGTAGTTTTTTGGTAGTCTTTAGGGTTTTATATATGTATCATGTCATCTACAAATAGTCAAAGCTTTACTTCTTCCTTACCAATTTAGATGCTTTTTATTACTTTTTCTTGTCTGATTGTTATGGCAAGGACTTCCAGTACTATATTGAATGGGTTTGAAATTTTTAATAGAGGAATCAAGAAAAATCTCAATGAGAAAGAGACTATAGAGCAAAGGCCCCCAAAATATCAAACTAGATAATTAAACTTTACATTTTTGGCTTCTAATCATCTACCCAGATGACTGTGGTCCAATTGAAGCAAGTATTTTAAGAATTGTAAAGGGTATGTCATGATCAAAAGTCCTTAAGGTGGTAAACAGAATCACAAAACAGCTGGCCATCCCAGGCCCTCTTGGGGATATCAAGTCAAGTACGATTTTTGTAGAAAAGAGTGGGAGTGCATGTTTTGATGACCACATGTACTTTTATGAGGATCTTCTGTCCTCTCTTTCTCAAGCTTCTATTGAATCATAGCACCTAGCCTCTTTGCTTTCTTATAATCAACTCAATTTTCAGATGAGTAAAAAGCAGAAAAAAAAACTATACTTTCTGCCACATTAAGTCGTAGAAAAGAGCCATGCATGTGACTATATGCTAAACACAAGTCAAAGTCATGGGATTCTTTTTTAACGTAACTTTTCACTCCATATGTGAGACTACTGAACTGTAAGGTAAACTGTGATCTGTGGGTGATTATGGTGTGTCCGTATAGGTTCACCATTTGTAACAAGTGTATCCCTCTGAGAGTGGATGCTGATAATGGAGGAGGCTAAGCAGGTCAGGGGCAGGCAGGACATGGGAAATAGCTATACTTTCCCCTCCGTTTTTCTGTGAACCTCATGCTGCTCTGAAACAATAAAATCTTGATTTAAAAGAAATGAATGAAACGGAGGCAAAAAGATCCATTCATTCAATTCTCTGTGTGTTAGCTACACCCTAATTTGTGGGGAACGGTCCTTTGTAAGACTATCGATTTGAAGGAGCTCCGCATGTTTCAACTCCTGCTTCGAGTTGAAAACTGCTTTCTACTACAGGAGTCTCATATAGAACACAGCCATATGCACCTGCTCCACCAGGATGCGGTGTCTATCTTGATGATGGTACTCACCACTTTTGATAGGAATCACATACATATTCGCCTGCTTACCTAACAGCGGTGAGATCCTCTAAGGAACTAAATCTCAGGCTTTGCACTGTACCCAGCCACTAATTGGTCCTTACTGAATGTTGCCTGCCTGGTATTGTTCCCAGATGAACTCTTCACAAGAACCATACCGTCCGCTACCGTTTGTTGAGCATCTACTATCGTGGCATCATTATCTGTAATCTTCACGGCAACTAGAATTAGGTCCTGTGCCAGTGGTACAGATGACAAAACCGAGGCTTGGTGGATTTAAGTACTTCGTCTAAGTGTCCACAATCGGCAGAATGGAAAGACGAGGAACCTGCCCCGGGCCGTTATGACCCGAAACCACCCTTTTGGTTACGTCCTCGGCATCTCTTGAAGATAACTCGATGAGACATCCCAGGGGGAACAAGGAGGAGAGAAGCCATTTTTCTCTCCTTCTGGTTCCCAGCAAGGCCAAAAGAACATATTTGGGACACCTAACACACAGTCATTTGTCTGGTAGGATTTGTCTGCCACCACATCTCTGTCTTTGTGAACTGTGATGCATCAGAGACACAGCGGCCACTGCCCTTTTATCTCTACACCAGCCACATTTAGAAAGAGGTGAAATTGAAGTAGAACGAGGTTAAATGGGTTCTCATAATAGAATCCACTATCTCTTACTATTAGAGCACTTGAAAGCCCCTAGTCTTCCTCTATTTCCCTTTTAGAGAATTAAAAAAAAAAAAAAAGCAAGAAAACCACACAGGATGAGATGATGAGAAGGATGTATAAAGGAGCTATTTGGCCATCTTGCAGGCCCTCATGCGCTCGTATTTACAGACGTCTTACCAAGAGAGCGTGTCCTGCGGAACGTGTAGGAATTAGGGATGTTGAATTTTTGGCTAAGTCTTGGCCGCTCCTAGCTGTGTTCTGAGTTTGACCGGGGCAGGTCTGACAGAGTGCTGACGTGTGGTTTCCCCTACTTTGTTCAGGCTCTGGCATGTTATCTCTCAGCTAGCAGAACGACCTTATGGTTTATTTGGCTTGGGGTGCGTAAGGGCCTGAGTTACGTAAGGCTATTAAATCACAACCTGCCGAGGTGTCTTTGGAAGGCTGTTAGCCTTGTTCATTCTGGGCAAATACAATTAAGGTCCTGGCAATTATTTACAGCAAATACCAGTGAAAATAACCTCAGGTTCCTGGGTTGATTAACACTGACGCTGAGGGGAAGGGGGAGGATCAGCATGAACGTGGTCGGTGTTGTAGCTTGCACTGATTAAAACCCTCCTTGTCATATTCTATATCGCTGTACTGTAGTTATAGTAAATGTTCCTTGTAATGCATTTTCAAGTACAAAAATTGCTTCAGAAAAGAGCATTTAGAAAACTAATTCTATTGAAACCAATGAAGTGTTGACACATTGCCTGATGCAGATTTGTTTAAAGAGGCTTGTTTTAAGTTATAAAAGTACAGTCCTAGAGGCAAAAATCAGTGAGTCCTCAGTCTAGCGACAGAGAGAACAGTAGAGCAGTATGTTCAGCCAGCACCCCCTCATTAATCCTTTCCCGTAATTCTATCCTAGTCACCTTCCCCCTTGCCTGACTCTATAGAATTTCAAACCCGCTGCCAGCCCAGGAACTCGCTCAGAAGCCATTCATTACCCAGGCAAGGCATTTATAATGTTTGCTGATGTGTCGGTGAATAGGAACACAGTGTAAATCTGGACTGAAGGGTGCTCTCTTTGTCATCTAAATTGCTCCTATGCAATGTGTTCCACAAGCGTTAGAAATCACCAGGGGTTTTGACACGCTCATCTTTTCTGAACGTAGCATTTCCCTCGGCCCAACCTTGGGAACAGAAAAGGATGCAGACTGTTTCCAGCTGAAAAGAGAGATAGGGCGTTAAGTAAAGAGCTTATTATTTACCTCAAACTAGGCCACTGGCTCCCACAGAAACCCTTCAATGCCTGCAGCCCCCGCTAAAATCGGACTTGACGGTGGGCATCTCTGGCATCCTAAACAGGTCCCTAATGTAACCTAATTAAGTAGTTTGGGGACGAGAGAGTGTCAGTGAAGGAAGGGAGTGGTCCAGCAAAGAGAGCTCTTCCAGTCTTTATGTGAAAAACTGTGCCTAGGGAAAGACATACCACATTCATTGTTGACTAGTGGTTTCAGATCTCAAAGCTGCTTTGCCCGGAGATGATATTTAGGGATGTCTACCAAGAAACGTGTGGACACGGGGTTTCTGGCAGCATAGAGGCTGGCACTCCTTCTTTTGCTCACTTGGGCGGCGAATTCATCAGATTTGTTATGGCTACTTGTATCCATGGTCGTCTGTCTGGAAACCTGAGTGAGTCACTGTTTCTCCAAATTCTGTTTCTGCTATCACCAGGACATTCCACAGATGTTAGTTTTTTGTTTGTTTCTTTTTTAATGGAGGTGAAATTTATATAACATAACATCAATCTTCCAGCGGCGTTTAGTACCTCCACGGCGCTGTGTAACCGCCTCTATCTGGTACCAAAACATTCTCATCGCCTTAAAAAGAAAATTGCATGCCCATGAGGCAGCTATTCCCCTATCCCTTCCTCTTCCTCATCCTGGTAGCCAATATTCTGCATTCTGTCTCTATGGGTTTACCTATTCTGGATATTTCTGAGAAATGAAACCATAGAAGATGAGGCCTTTTATGTCTGGCTCCTTTCACTTAGTGACAGGTTTTCAAGATTCATGTACATTGTATCACTGCTTTTTATAGCTGAATAATGCTCCACTGAATGGACATACCACAGTTGTCCATTTACACATTAATGGACGTTTGGGATGTTTCCACATTTTGGCTGTTGTGAATAATGCTGCTGTAGACATGTGGGTGCATGTATGTGTTGAGTACCTGCTTTTGATTCTTTGGGGGGTATATACGTAGAGGTAGAATTGCTAGCTCATATGGCAATTCTACACTTACCATTTTAAGGAAACTCCAGACTGTTTTCCACAGCACAGCTTCATGTTACATTCCCATCGGCCATGTGCAAGGCTTCTAATTTTCCCACATCCCCACCACCACTTGCTATTTGTTTTCTATTTCTTATATCCATCATGTTGGGTGTGAAATGTAGGTATCACCTCCAATGGACCCTGGCCCCAGGGCCTATGTACAGCTAGGAGGGAGAAGAGAGCACAGACCAGTCCTGGGGCAGAAGTTTGAAATAGAGTGAGGGATTGGCATTCCCCGTGTTCTTGCTATAAGCCTTTCCTACCACCTAAGGTCTTCTCTTCTTGCCAACATGCCTATCATATCTGGGAGCTGTGTTAAGTACCTCTTTCCCTCCTCTTTCCCTTCATCCACCCAAACCAACCCTCCACTCCTTCAAAGAACTCTATCCTCTGAAGATAGTGCATCTCCCAGTCAAAATAGTCAACTCCTCAGTGCCCTCACAAAAGCAGATTCCAAAGAGTCCCTTCATCTTCAAAGAGGCCTCTTCATTACAGAAATACGAGATCTGTTAACCCAGGTAAGTGATATGGAACATCAGTGAAGAGTTCTTGAGGACGAAAGAACTCCATTGTGAGCAGGCCAGTTTTCTCAGAATGCTTCTTAGATCTGTGTCCCTAAGCCACCCACCTTGCCTGGCTTTCCCCACCTTCTTCCATGCTGAGCCCAGCTTCTCGGAGAAGCCCATGGCTTTTTCATGAAGTTTCCCACAATAGCCCCCAATCACTGGTGGTGGGAGGATATGGTGAGACACCCAATGGAGTCATTGCTCTGAGAAGATTTTGTATCTTCCAGGCGCCCGTAACTTTAAGACAATCTCCGCTGTGTTTGAATGACCTGAGATTTATAACCAAACCTCCTGATCTCACAAAGAAATTTCGAGGTGTCATTTGTGGTTTATGCCTCTCTGTTCCTTTCCCGTAATTCCTTAAATCTTTGTTCATCTTTTGTCCACCTTTTTTTTTAAATCTGTACAGAGGTATATATTGCTGTTCCATGTTGCAACTAAGAAGACTGAGGCTTGGGGGAAAAAAAGGAAAAAAGAAAAAAAAAAAAAAAAAAAAACAACCCACACCTGAGGCCTGAGAATCCTAAGGAACTTGGGTAAAATGACATAGCTAGTCAGTGACTGAGCCAAAATTCCAAACTAGATCTGTCTCTTTCCAGAGCCAGAGCCCTAACCTCTACATTTTACTGCCCTAATCAATCAGCTTTGCCCAGAATCTTAGCCCTGGAGCAGATCTTTGAGATCACTGAGTCCAGCTAATTCATTTTTCAAACACAAAGGTGTTGGGAGGTTTCATTATTTTTGTACCTCTCCATATTACCCAAGGCTTTCCACAGAAACAGAATAATGGGATGTATTCTTTATATATATATATATAGAGAGAGAGAGAGAGAGAGATTTACTTTAAGGAATTGGGCTCACGCAATTGTGGAGGCCTTGGCAAGTCCAAAAAAAAATCTGATGGGGTTGATCAGTAGGCTGGGGACGTGTGAAAGAGTTACAGTTCTGTCCAAAGCACATCTGCTGGCAGAAATGTCTTCTTCCTCAAAGAGGTCAGTCTGTGTTCTATTAAGCCCTTCCACACATTGGATGAGGATTTTCTGCTTTGCTCACCGTTCATGGATTTAAATTTTAATCTCATCAAAAAATCGCCTTCAAAGAAAGATCCAGAATAACGTTTGACCAAACCTCTGGCCCCCGTGGCCCAGCCAAGCTGACGTCTAAAACCAAACATCACACTTTCCTTCCACACCATCGTCTGCACACTCAGTCACGCAAGCTGTCATTTCCTGGGAGTGAATTCAGTCTTCTCTAACCCACATCACATGCTACTACGAATGGAGCAGCGGCTCTTGAGTGACTTCTTTGCTGGACTGTTCGATGATTTTACTCGTGAACCCAACAATCTAAGCGATGTTACGGGAATCCCAGTCTCTCATGTGTGTCCACACCGTGGCCTGACCAGTGAAACCCTCTCAGGTTTCCACTGAGGCAAAGAGGCAAATGCTTTGGTTAATTGGTGTGGTCCAGTCTCTGTTTGAGAAAGACGTGTTTTCTTGGCCATAGTTTAGGGTTTCATGCTGATCTGGTTGACACAGTTCAGATCAGTTTGACCCACCGCGGCAGTAGCTTCCCTTTGATCTGGAGTCTGGTTTGTAATATGACCCATTCAGATGGCTTTCCTATAATAGTCAGGCCAGACAAAACCAAATCATCCCATTTATCTTAATGGGCTTTTTTCTTTTTCTTCTCTCATTTTTTTTTCTTTTTTCCTTTTTTTTTTAATTACTATTTTTTTTAGACAGGAGGCCTTGCCGATCTTTTGTTGAGAAGAAAAAGGAATCTGCGTATCTGATAGGCTTTGAAATACCATCTGGTGTTTAATGTTATTGTGCTCTGTTCTCCCAGGGTGTGCTGAATCATATCTTCAAAGTTCAACGGCCATTCAGTCAGTCACCACTCAGTATCACTCATTATCAACTGTTTAAATTTACAAAATGCTACCTGGAAACAAAGCCCACTTAACAGGCTGCTTTCCCTGAGACCAGGTCTGCTGCTTGAGACGGGTCTTCCAGTGTGAAGTCGGTTTGTCTGACATTTGTCCCAGCCCTTGGGTACCCAGCAGAACTTGTGATCCTGAAAAGAGCTGGTTGAATTACATAATTTTATGTGACAAAAGAAACACGACCGTATTCTTCTGCTAAGATCGAGTCTGCGTTTGCTTTACTCTTCTTTTATAAACACCCATATATTGGCAACGAATGTGTGAACAGGTAAACTTCATTTGAATCGTGAAATACATGCCCAAAGGGTTAAATGTTCACAGATACTCTCTAAGTGCAGTAGGAAAACCCATCAGGGAAATAAAGCCTGTGATGCATTGTGTCGGGAATGGGGGGTGTGGGGGGACGGGGCGCGGTGGACATTTTGTAAAAGAATACTCATCCCAGAATGCATCTGTTTGGCAGGTGAAAATATTTTTTTCAGAGGAACACACACCTCTCTTTAGCACAGTTTCACAAGCTTAAGCTGTATCATTAAATGCCTGGACATAACTTGCGCTTACTCCTTTTAGAATGACAATGCGGCTTTCTCTTTTCACTTAATAATGATCAGGTTTACTTGTACGAAGCACGGCAGTATAGTGCTTGACGCAATAGCCATAAACAACCTCTCCTAAAATGCATTTTTGCTTTTATACCTCAGTGAACAACTCTGTTTGAGTAAATGATCCATCCTTGAATTGTGTATACAGAGAGAAGATCAGCATTGGATTGTTGTTTTAATAAATTGGAAGTCTGCCAACATTCTCTGGGAAGAGGACGAAGACGTTAATGCTAGCATGCAATCTAGCCCGTGTTTGGATTTAAGGTGGAATTTAATCTTCTTGCCTCCTTTTCCTCCCCCCTCCCCCTTCCCAGTTCTTTCTTCCCTTGATACACAGTCTCTTTTCATGGAGTTAACTCAAGCTATCTTAAACAGCATGAACTAATAAAGGATGGCAGTTTTAAAAGGGGAGGCATTCACAAATGTTGGAATGTGGAACATTTTAAATTCTTTCCGTGGTGCTTAGTTTAAGAGAGTGGTGATTAATGAGTTTATGTTATCTATCAAAATGCTTCCATCATGCTGCTGATGTGACATGGGATTTATGGTAATGAAAAACCTGCAATCCATCCCTGGTATCTAAATTTATCAGCCCCACGTTCATACAAAAAGCCCTAAATGATATATTTGTAGCTCTCTGAAAGCAAGATCATTTTTAAGAGATTATGTCCTGCCAAAAGGGAACGTTCTTAAAATATAGGAAAGGAAACAATTTCCTTTTCACCCTATGGCTCTAGCAAGCGTCATACTAGGTCACATGAGTGGGCTAGTCATGCTCCGTGAATTTCCTGTAATTTTCTGGGAACTCCTTTGTAATACATTTGCAAAGGGTCCTGTGGATTTTCGTTGGGCGAGTTTGCAACTGCTCTTTGTGCTGTGTGTCTTCGAAAGGGAAAATCCTCTCGTACCTAGAATAAAACTCACTTGGCTCCATCTGTCAGCTAAGAGTGTTCCAAGTAGTCCCATAAAAAGCCTCATCCATTCGCAGCAACTGGAGGAAAACAAACCCTCCCCGCCCCCCACTTCTTCTTCATTAGGCAGATATTTCTGTTTCTGCAAGGCCTTATAGAAAGGATGAAAATGTGTTTCCAAAAATTTCCTATATCTTGCTTCCCAACTCCCTCTCAAATGGCACCAAAGTATGGACAAAACGTGCCATGTTATTACATGGGTTTGTGAATGCATATATTAGATGGGAAGATACTGGATGGGGTTTCCAAGACAAGGTCTCTTACCATGCTGCAGCGCGTTGATTAGAATTGGTGTGCCTGAGGGACGCCCGGGTGACTCAGTGGGTTGGGCTTCTGACTTCTGCCCAGGTCATGATCTCACAGTTTGCGAGTTCGAGCCACGAGACGGGCTCTGCTCGTCTCGAGACTGCTCAGAGCCTGGATCCTGCTTTGGAATCTCTGTCTCCCTCGTCTCTGCCCTTCCCCCACTCATCCTCTGTGTCTCTCTCAAAAATAAATAAGCATTAAAAAAAAAAATTTAGAAGCGGTGTGCCCCAAAATAAACTTGTCTCTGCAAATGGTAAAAACACTGACCTTTGCGCTCGGTTTACTTTTTAACAAATTTTGACCAAAGCAAGTATACACTCTTTGAAAGCTTGGTCTGTTAACTTGATCTCAGAAACACATTGATGACTGGGAGAAAAGGGGCGGAGCTACCTCTCTAAGAAGGGCATGTGTTTCTAGCATAGCCCTCCAGAACACCACTGTGAGTTATGTATGCTCTGGGGGGGGGGGGGGGGGGGGGAGGGGGATGGTGCAGAGTCACTGTTCTTCAAATCCTGAGGACCCGTCTATATTCTCACTCTGTGCATAGTCGTTTTCATCAGGGTCATCTCCGTGTCAGGCATTTGGGTGCCTACATTTCGAGTTAATCCATTTTTGTGTGCTTTGGAAAGCAGACAAAGAGCCCTGTAGTGGAATATTTTTCTTAAGGCAGAATTTCTACCTCCAGAGTGTGGACACAAGCTCACTGTGTTCCAGAAACAGCACAAGCTTGTATTCCTTTGCCATTTTCCTGCTGCTTTTGCTACTTCTGCCTTGGAGAGCTGCAAAGGGTCGAGAAACACAGCTAAAGAGAAAGGAATCCCAGAGGCCACAAGGCGAGTGGTAACAAGCGAGTATGTGTTCTGTCTACAGGGCTGGGCTTGAAGGGGGTGGGGAAGTCTTGTTAAAATCACAGAAACTGTCTGTGCAGCAAATAGATTCTCCCTCCCCCTCCCCCTCCTCCCACTACTAACGCTGCGGAAAATGCCATCTATCAAAATGTGCTTAAAAGCAGCCCGTGATGATGTTGGAATAAAAAGGTTATGACACAGTTATGACAACTGGGAGGTGGGAGGAGCCTCCCTCCACCCAGCTGTCTGTCAGACTGGGTACCTGAGACCCTTCAGATTAATAGAGTCATATCGGGAACTGGCTGTCCGTTGAGATGTTCTCTTGCTGCACCCCCTTACTCCACCCACCTCCAGAAGCCCTCAGGCTTGGCCCTTGGGGTCAGAGTCATGGGTCATTTCCTATTGATTATGCCCAGCTTGTCTTTTTTCTGGTGTCAGTGTTTCGGGCCTCATCGGTCTACTCTGGCCCAACCCCAAACATCTTCTTCAATACTTAGATGGTTCCAGCTTAGAAAAGAAATGATGGGGGCACCTGGGTGGCTCAGTCGGTTAAGCCTGTGACTTCGGCTCAGTTCACGATCTCACTGGTTCTGGGTTCAAGCCCCACGTCGGGCTCTGTGCTGACCGCTCAGAGCCTGGAGCCTGTTTCAGATTCTGTGTCTCCCTCTCTCTCTGCCCCTCCCCTGCTAGCCCTCTGTCTCGCTTTCTCTGAAAAATAAATAAACTTAAAAAAATTTTTCTTAAAGAAAAGAAAAGCAATGATGAACCATCTTCAAATTTTCAACCACCTTTCCGGCACACTCTGAGGCTGGTTTCAGTTTCGAAGAACTAATGTAATGTCCACGCGATTGTTTCCAGTATATTATCTGCCTCACTGGCTCCCAGTATTAAAATGCTATTAATAGTTTTGTTTGTTTTGTTGTGTTTTTGCCAGCGTGGTAAGAAAGCCGTGAAGATTTCACTCATTTTTCAAGGGCAGGCCACATGTTCCATGATGAGGGAGAAAGGAGAAAGGAGGAGAAAAGTTGTATTTGTTATGTAATAATAAGAAGGTAGAAAAGCTCATAAGAAAACATTCTTTAATTGCTTAATTTCATAGGACAAAGAGGTTGAAGAAAGCTGATAATACTCGCGGTGTTTTTATTTAAACTTTTGATATTTTGTTCATCATGGATTTTTTTGCCTTACTTTTGATTTTTTTTAAGTTGCCTTAAAATATGACTTATTTTAATTACTGAATTTTTGGGTACCTCCTAAATTTTGTAGGCAAGTGCCGCCCTGGCCTCATTCACCTTGACCTATTTCTGGCCCTACTTTCAGAGAAAAAGAAAACAGAAATTGAAGCCATGGGCATAGGTATCTTCAATTTAGCAAGCTCAAATGAATGTAAGAATCAAGATTTTGATTTTCGCTGTTCAAGTCACCAACACTTACTGTTTTCTAAAATATGTGCCTAAGTTCTTAGCTATCTGGAACATTTTTATGTATATTAGGTGACATATTTTGAGACGCTATCTAGGAATTTTCTTTCCCATCCTTGTTGCCATTAGTAATGCTGCCTATTCGTGGGTGACAGCCGATTGCCTTACATGGAGGACAGATGCCTCAGAAAAAATAAGCGAATTCATTGGCTGGGTACAGTTTATAAATACATAGTAGAGAAAGTCTCAGATGCTCCCGTGTTCAATTACAAGGGTCAAGTGATTGAGAGGGGGAAGATTTCTCTAAGAGCTAAACGTTTGGGTTTTCATATCAAGAAACAAAACCTTAAACACTCAGTCGTAGTATTAAAACCTTAAATAAATCACACAACAGAGAGAATGCATAATGCCATGAAGAAGCTACCATTTTCCCACCAGAAATTAAATATCAATTCACTCAGTAGATGGTAAAGAGGAATGTTAGGAAATGTGATAAAAATATAGCTATCAGTAGGGGCCTGAGAAGAGTGCTGTTCCTGTTCCCTTAACAGAACAAAACCTTATAAGATTGTATAAACGCCAAGTGTGTATCAGAATACCAAAAAAGATGAGGGGCACCTGGGTGGCTCAGTCGGTTAAGCGTCCACCTTCGACTCAGGACATAATCTTGCAATTAGTGAGTTCGAGCCCCGCGCCGGCCTCTGCCCTGGCAGCTCAGAGCCTGGAGCCTGCTTCGGATTCTGTGTCTCCCTCTCTCTCTCTGCCCCTTCCCTGCTCACACTCTGTCTTTCTCCCTCTCTCTCTCTCTGAAAAATAAATAAACCTTAAAAAAAAATGTTTTAGGGGCACCTGGGTGGTTCAGTTCGTTGAGCGTCTAACTTCGGCTCAGGTCATGATCTCGCAGTTTGTGAGTTTGAGCCCCACATTGGGCTTGCTGCTGTCAGCACAGAGCCTGCTTCAGATCTTCTGTCCCCCTCTCTCTCTGTCCCACCCCCACTCCTGCTCTAGCTTTCTCTCTCAAAAATAAATAAAACATAAAAAAAATTTTTTTGAAAAAAAAAGTCTTAGAAAGAATACTGGAAAAGAAGAGGTTATTTTCTAAAAACACCACTTTCTAGCTTGCATGATAACATATACCCCCCAAAGACTTCACAATTACGATTCACAAGGCTCAGGGTGCAGAAATGAAAAAGTTCTTCTGTTACTCTGTAACTAAACTAAACCAAACTTTAAAGCCTCCATCTGTATGGCGGAAGAGTTAAACTTGTCAAGATCACCCTCAACCACATCTAACTTGGAACCTGTTTTATTGGCTTTACGTTTCTGTCAATTCCTTCCTCCTAACTGTTTTCCTGACATTCCTCTCAAAGGTAATAATATGCTAAACAGTTAATGGAGCACTTTTACCTGCCAAGTATAAATTAACATATTTCATCTTTATGTCAACCCTCTGAGGAATACGGTATTATCTCTCCAGAGGTGTAGACATCGAGAGGCAGAGAGCAAAATGCTGCAGGTTATATAGCAAGTAAGTTGTAGAACTGACTTAAACCATGTTTTTTTTTTTTAATTGATTAATTTATTGATTTTGAGAGGGAAAGAAAGAATGGGGAAGGGGCAGAGAGAGAGGGAGAAAAAGAGAACCCCAAGCAGGCTCTGCCCTGTTGCCACAGAGCCCAATGAGGGACTCGAACCCATAAACCATGAGACCATGACCTGAGCCGAAGTGGGACACTTAACCAACTGGGCCCCCCCAGGTGTCCCTAAACCATGTTTTGACATGAAACCCTGAGTAGTGGAAAAGCCATCACTGAGGGGCACTTTGGAGGCATGGATTCAAGGAAGATTTCACAGAACTACCTCTCCACACCATCAGGGAGCTCTGAGTTCCCGGAGAGAAGTTCTGAAGTAGGTAGGAGTTGACAGAAAGTCTCACAAGGAACGGGCAGTTAAGCTGACAAAGCCAGGGGCTAGGCTGTAGGACAAGATACAACAGCGGAAGCCAGAAGGAACTGGACTGAACCTGGATGAGAGGTGCAGACGGTGTGTAAGTCTCCGGGGGCACAGATTGCCCAGAGGTCTTCAAAAGCAGGGAGGTGATATGGTTCCTACAGGTCAGGAGCACCTACTCTGGAGACCTCATGGTTGGAATGCCAGCTGTGCCTCTTCCTAGTTGTGTGATTTGGGACACCGTGACTTCCCTGGGCCTTCATGTGCACACGTAAATTAGAGACTGTGAATATCGCGTACATATGGGATTAAATGACTTAACTTACAGGAGCATCTTAGAACATTATGTGGTAAGTATGAGTATAATTTTTCATGTTGGCCACGATTTTATTCCTGAGAGGCATGCAGAAAAGCGTATGAAAATCTCAAATGAACTGAAATTTATAAATGGAAATATATCTTAAGCTAGAAGTAACCGAATTTATCTTAAGAAGTTTTCCACATTAAAAAAAAAAAAAAATGGAGATTCCAAAGCTAAGTTCGGTTTAATTACAGAGACAAAAAAAGAAATTTACATTTCTGGATGCTGCATCCATTGTAAGACACTTCTCCTTGGTTCACCCCTGTTTTGACACATCTTAGAAGGAGAGCCACTGACAGCCTGTTTTCGGACTATATTTTCAAGGATGTTTGTATAGCAAAAAGCCTTGGAAGATATGGTGTTTCCCTCCAAAGAAATTAAGGCCTATTTGTTTGTTGTCCAATAAAATAAAGATGCTATCTCTCTCAACGGCAAAGTTTAGGCGTTCTCACTGCCCATTACAAATAGTTCTTGTTCCCTAAACTCAGGGTTCCTCTCCTGTAACATAACCTACTGTAAGTGCAGGCATCACCTGTCCTTCACAGTATAGCTTAGTAGGAATCAGATCCTGAGAAACTGGGGCAAATAGTCTGGCTACTGCTGTTACTGTGAATGATAATAGCTTTGTCTCTGACCCAGAAGTCTCTTGTTTTTGGTTAGAATCCATGTCCTTGGCGGGCTAACTTGTTATTACGGCAAAATCTCAGAACTTTCACATCCTATTCAGTATATTATAAATATCCTAACTAAATCAAATTATTTAATGTTATGCATTGTGATTTAATACTGTCGTAAGAATACTAACATTTTTACTTCTGTAAGTTTTTCAGTGTTTTGTTGTCAGGAGATAGATAAGTACAAGCATATATATATATATATGTATATATATGTGTGTGTGTATATATATACATATATATATGTTTGTGTGTATATATATGTATATATATGTATATGTATATATATGTATATGTATATGTATATACATATATATATGTGTGTGTGTGTATATATATATATACAAGTGTGTATATATATATATATATATATATGCTTGATTTAGTCTTTACCCACAATGTGTCCTTAAAAAAAATACTTGTCTATATTTAAGCAGTAATTAAAGGTTTACGCCAGTGACCAGAGCTGTCCACATGTAGTCTGTTCTGAACACACACGCAGTCCAGGGGTATATCATTACCAAAGCTAAGAACGCTGTAGTGTACAGATTCTCACGGAGTGCAAATTCCATTCTTCATCTGCCACATTCGGACAAAGTCATGCAATCAGAATGCATTAACATTTCAAGATCAAGTTCAGGATAGTACCTTGAGGAAAGTAGCTAGAACAAACGGTGAATTCAGGACAATTGTCCATCATTTTATTATCTCTAAATGAAAACACTTGAGTCACATCTTTTAAGATTATTCAAAGAAACAGAAAACAAATCACCTGCCGGTTCTTCTAAAATCCTACAATGAGATCACCGAAGCAAACACACGAGATATGTACTCCCAACACCACAAACATCGCAGAAGGGAGTCAGCATTTTTCTCTAGCCCTAGCTCAGCCTGGTCATTCTGGAATAACATGCTTCTGCCACCTGCCCATTGGTGAATGACTTGTAGAAACTAACATCCAAAATAACTCGATGGGCGTAATTAAACCTCACCAGTCTTGGCTACTTTCTCAAATGTCATAATAAAAGGGTGAAATTATATACTAGGCAGAGCTGTTTTCCAAAGTGGGAAACATAAAAATTTAAGGAGATGAATTATAACGTTATGAGAGCAGTATTTTTACTGAGGAGACCGATGAATGTGGCGTTGCCGAGACATTTCTCCTCTTGTCCTCCCGTTGGGAGTTGCCACTCTTCTCTGCTGTATTCCTCCTCCACTTTTTCTACTCAGTCATTATCAAATACACTCATCTTGTTTAAATAACATGGTACTTAACCTCCGTTTGATGTTGGGAATGTAGGGCTGCTGAAATTACAACCAGAAGGATATGAGTAGGTGTGAGAGAAATAGGCAGAGGGGAATATAGAAAGAAATTGCATGTTTAAGCCTCATCATGACCAGAAAATATTTTCAGTTCAAAGTGTGACATCTCTTTTTGGAAGGAGGAAGCCAAACTGACCACAGATAGTTTAAAACAGGGTAAAACTGGAGACATGGATAGGTATTTAGAGATTGACCGTTTTTTGGATTGTAGCATAGTTGTATATTAATATAGCCTCATGACTGCCCCTCAATACCTAAACAACTGTCCTACACTCTCGGACTTTGAAAGAAAATCCAGTAAAATAAATCTTTTTTTTTCTTGGGAGAGAGAGAGGTGGGGGGCGCAAGTGACAAAGGGGCAGAGAGAATCCCAGGAGGGACAAAGAGAGAGAAAGAGAGGGAGAGAGAAACAGGGTTTACCCGAAATGGGGCTTGAGCTCACCCAACGAGGGGCTCGAACTCATGAGCCCGTGAGATCATGACCTGAACCAAAGTCAGATGCTTAACCAACTGAGCCACCCAGGTGCCCCATCCAGTAAAATGAACCTTAATCAGGATCCATTTTGTACCAGCCGTGGAGTTTTCAGACCCACTTATACCAAAATTCTGTCTTTGAAAAAGGTTTATAGTGACTGAGATAGTACCTTTAAGAATTACTGATCTTGGTTGTATTTGTTGTATTTTTTTGTAGTCGCCCAGAAAATATATACATGGATTACCTTCAGGCTGGGGGATTATTAAAACGATATGTAAAGAATGTCCTGTACTTCAGTCTTTCTAAGCCATGACACTTTGAGGAGTGGGGTACACAGTGGATTTCATGGGTAAACAGAACACTAGCTTAAAATGTTTGTGCGAAGAACTTGAACTAAATTGGCCCACCTCTTCCATTTATCTGGAATGTATTTTTCCGCAGTGAAAGTGGGGCCAATATTCCGAAAGTTATGCTAAGCCACTTCACAGGCCTCCCCAGTTTTCAGCCCATGTGTGATTGACTTTGGCTTGAATTCCATTAACTGGTTTAATTGGTGCTCTTTTGGTTACAAACAAAAGTAAGTTTCATCTACTTTATGCCATTAGAGGTCTTTGTTGTTGGCCTATCCCAATCTCAGTAAAGGTGGTATAAAGCCTAAAGCCAAAGGAAGTAGGACTCCAATAAACTAGGATTCTCTGTGTTGCTCTTTCCTAAGGTTCTCTGCATGCCAAAGTTTTCTTCAAGGCTGAACTCGTAACTACTAGTACCTCACATCTTCCCAGATCTGTCATTAGAGACAAAAGTGCTCTTTCTTCCGGTTGTAAAAAAAAAAAAATCTCAAGAGAGATTCTTATTGGTTGACATGACACATATGACCATTCCCATGGCCTCTGGGAACTAGGCCTCTGGGAACTAGTCCAGGAACTAGGAGTGGCAAGTGCAGTAAGAACTTTGTGGTTGGAGTGAGGGGAAAAAGAAAAGTTCCTCAAACTCAAGGTAGGCAACAGTAGCGATCTGCCATCCTGGGGGTAAGGCTCGGTTTTACTAAATACAAAATGGGCAAAACTGTAGCTATCTATGGAAGAAAGAACCCCCTTAGGCTACTTTACTTAATATGGCAGGCAACTTAGACTTACAGAATCATGATACAGCCTTTCTAGTGCTTAGTTCAAATTTGCTTCGTTAGACAAATGGAGAGATAGACCCTGGAGACCAAAAGGCTAATCCACAAATGTGAATCTTGCAAATAATCGTGTCCCTTTGAGCTAATAGAGCAAAAATGCCACAGACTGGATGACTTAAAAAAAGACACATTCAGGGGCATCTGGTGGCTCAATCACTTAAGCCAGTGACTCTGGATTGTGGCTCAGGTGATGAGTTGGGCTCTGTACTGTCAGCTCAGAGCCTGCTTGGGATTCTCTCTTTCTCTCTCTCTTTCTCTCTCTCTGCCCTTCCCCTGCTTATGTTCTCAAATAAACAAACAAACAAACTTAAAAAAAAAATTCATTTCTCACATTTTCGGAGGCTGACAATTACAAAATCCAGCCACTAGCAAATTCAGTGACCGATGAAGGCCAGCTTCCTGGCTCATCGACAGCCTTCTACTATTAACTCAAGCAGCCTCTCTGATTCCTTTCCTTTCAAACATCAAACCACTTATGTCTGTATAGAGAGATTTAAATTTATAGTCCTCAAAGGACAGTTATCTTACCTTCTCCGTGTCTCTGGGACAAAAATCAGTTTACTAAAATGAAGCCTTATACTGGAGAGATGAAGTTTTTCTGCTAATTTGTGAGAAGCCCCAAGCTACATTTATTTCAACTGTACCAGGAAAAAAAAAACCTTAATCTCTTCTGGGTAATAGCTGGTCAAATCCAGTTCTAGGCTCTCCCTATGGCCATCTCTAGTCTAATTTCGGTGTCAGGGTCCCTGTCGGGTGTAGGTTGCCCACCTGGACGTGAGTTGGCCAGTGCACTCACCTGTTCTCTGATGTTCACAACTGACCGTGAGGCCTCCTCAAGCCCCACAGCCCAGTCCTGTCAATGCCTGCGGGTTCCAGTACCCTCCCTGCCCTTCTCTGGGGCCATAGGATTAGAAGGGGCTGCCCCTGGGAACTTCGTGCCTACGTGCCCACCCCCTTGCCAAGCCTCAACAAATGCCAGCTTCCCCAGGACCAGACTGGTGCTGAGGATTCTCTGAGGAGTTAAAACTCTTCCAGCTACCCTTTGAGAGCTGAGGCACAAAGACTGCCCTTCTCAGATTCCTCCAAATTTACCTACAGGTTTCCTATACACACACACACACACACACACACACACTGGGACCTTTGGCACCTCTTCTCAGGTTCCTATCAGTATCCAGGCTCTGCTCTGTTCTCTAATGCTCCCCCACTTTCTGTTAAATTAGGGGAAAGAAAGCTACTGTTTCATTTTCCCTGCACGATGTCTCATGGTACTATATTGAATTTACATAATATATATTTTTATATATATTATACATTATTTTTTTATTGTTACTTGTTTTATTTATATATACGTTGTTTGGGCTCTCAAGCTTAAAAGTGTAGAAATACTGAAAAAAAAATTCTGTTTTAAGCATTCAGCTTTTTTTTTAATGAATTTATTTATTTTGGGAGAGAAAGAGAGCAAGCAGGGGAAGGGCAGACAGAGAGAGAGGGAGAAAGAGAGAATCCCACACAGGCTGCACACAGTTAGCACAGAGCCTGACAGGGAGCCCAGACCCACGAACTGTGAGATCATGACTGAAAATAAGAGTCAGGCACTTAACTGACTGAGCCACCCAGGCACCCCTAAAGCATTCAGCTCTTTAACCTAAGAAACACTTGTTCTCCCAGACCTTGAACTTTAAGTTCACTGGTCAACATTAAAGAATGCTAAGAGATCAACTCACTATTTTTTAAAGTGGCAAATAAAGGTAGAAAATCAGTATTTGTCTTGCTTTCTCATGTGATGTGTGACAAAATAACCAACTAATAAGAGGGAAGTATATTTCAGCTTATAAATCGATAAGAAACGTTAGAATGACAACATCATCAGTTTGTAATCTCTGTAACAAAAGACATCAACCTCCACAAATATCACAAAAAGAGAAATAGGCAGAGAATGTGTGCCTGTTGGTGGAGAAAACACCACCACCATCTATAAAACATTCTTGCCAAAACTAATTGAATGAATGAATGAGTGAATGAATGAATGAATGAATGAATTTGATCAAGCTCTAGAGCCAGTTTACAGGAGGCGGAGGATAGAGAAACATGGAAAACCTCACCTTGAGGATGGAATCAACAAAATCCAGGTGGTGGAACTAAAAGACAAACAACCCAGTTTTCTCAACAAACAAATTGCAAAGAAAGAGAGACAGAGAAAGAGAGAGAGAGAGAGAGAGAGAGAGAGAGAGAGAGAGAGAGAGAAGGAGAAGAAGAAGAAGAAGAAGAAGAAGAAGAAGAAGAAGAAGAAGAAGGAGGAGGAGAAGGAGAAGAAGAAGAAGGAGGAGGAGGAGGAGGAGGAAGAGGAGGACGGGAAGGAGAAGGAGGAGGAGGAGGAGAAGGAGAAGGAGAAGAAGAAGAAGAAGAAGGAGGAGGAGGAGGAGGAGAAGGAGAAGGAGAAGAAGAAGAAGAAGAAGAAGAAGGAGGAGGAGGAGGAGGAGGAGGAGGAGGAAGAGGAGGAGGGGAAGGAGGAGGAGGAGGAGGAGAAGGAGGAGGAGGAGGAGGAGAAGGAGAAGGAGAAGAAGAAGAAGAAGGAGGAGGAGGAGGAGGAGGAGGAAGAGGAGGAGGAGAGGAAATCTGTAGAACAAAAGAGATTTAAAGTCATATTAGCCAATCATAATATCTGGGTCATGTTTAGATCTAGGATTTGAAAAAAAGAGCATAAAAAAAAAAGGACATGATACATACAAGAAAGTGTTTGATTAGATGCAGGTGATATTAAGGAACTGATATTTTGTGGGTGTAATGATAACATTATAGTGGCATTAAAGAGTCTTTGTCTTTTAGGGATGTGTTCTAGAGCATTTACCAGTGAAAATATTTAATATCTATGATACGCTTCAAAATAACACAGGGCTAAATGCAATATGACGTCTTGGATTGGAATCTGGAGCAGAGAAAGAAAACTGGTAGAAAAGAACTGGTGAAATCAGAATGAAGTCTAAATTTAACTAATAGTTATATATCAATATTAATTCTTCATTTTGACAAGTATACTATGGAAATGTAAGATTTTTAACAACAGGGAGAACTGAGTGAAGATATGTGGAAATTCTCTGTGCTATCTTTGCAAGTTTTCTGAAAATGTGAAATTATTCCAAAATTTACAGGTTTTTTTTTTCATTTTTTTTTACATTTATTTATTATTGAGAGAGAGACAGACAGAGCATGAGCGGGGGAGGGGCAGAGAGAGGAGGAGACACAGAATCGGAATCAGGCTCCCGGCTCTGAGCTGTCAGCCCAGAGCCCGACGCGGGGCTCAAACTCACGAACCGGGAGATCATGACCCGAGCTGAAGCCGGACACTCAACCGACTGAGCCACCCAGGTGCCCCTACAGTTTTTTTTTTCCCAAGTAATGAGAAAGGAGAAGATGGAGTGCTGGATGGAACAAGGTTACCCGAGGACTGGTGGTTTGGGGGGCTGAGTGATGAGTAGTTGGGGTTTACTATAGTACTATGGCTGCTATTGAATGAGTTGTAAATTCTCATAATAAAAAGTTGAGTAATTTTTAAATATATATTATTGTCTCTCTGTAGGCTCTTAAAAGTCTACATAAACCTTTAGAAGCTGGTAATTTGACACCTAATTCTCTGTATCATTCCTGCCGTCAGGGTCGTGGTGTTTAAACCATAGGGCAAAGGGTAACAGTAGAAAGTATTGGAAAACGGCAGAATTAAATATGGTCCAGTTACACAATTTGCTTATTCTCTTTGGTTATTAGACTTCTTCAAATTATTTCCTCCCCCTTAATTTTTTTTTCAAATCTTTTTTTCCTCTTTTTTTTTTTCTTTACTACTTTTCAGATCTGTCACCTAGTGCCCATCCATGTATCACTCAACGTAAGGTCCCACGGTAATGGGAACATTCAAGAATCGTGGCTTCAACAAGGTAGAAGCTTATGTCTCTAACACATAAAATAAGTCTGGAGGTCATCGTTCATGGCTGCCACAGCAGCTCCTCAGAGTTGAGAGTGACTCAGGCTCCTTTCTGTTCTTCACTCACCAATTCCTGGGATGTTGCCTTTGCCCTTGAGCTTCCAAGAGAGGTTCTAATTTTTTTTTAATGTTTATTTTTGAGAGAGAGAGAGAGAGGGAGAGTGGGGGGGGGGGGGGAGAGACACAGAGAGATGGACAGAGAGATTCTTCAGACACAGAATCTGAAGCAAGCTCCAGTCTCTGAGCTGACAGGGGCTCAAAGCCAAGAACCAGCAGATCGTGACCTGAGCTGACGTCGACACTTCACCGACGGAGCCCCCCAGGTGCCCCTCAAGAGACGTTCTACAGCTCCAACCATCATACCCACATTCCAAGTAGCAAGAAGGCAAGTCAAACCACTGCCTTTTAAGGAAAGACCCCTACGGCCCCGCAGAATACTTCCGCTAACCTTTTGTTGACCAAAACATACCCCTACAGCCACTCCTAGTTGCAAGGTGGAGTGTGGAAGACGGTGTGTTAATGGTGCCCAGGCTGTCCTCTATAAAACCAGGGTTCTATGACTGAAGGAGGAAGGAAGGGTAGATGTTAGCAGCCTCTGCCATAGTCAGCCATGAGGAACATCTAAGCATGCAGTGGCAGAACAGTCCAACCATGACTTATGCCCAAATTAATTACCCGGCTAGTGCAATCAGCAAAGATCTGGAAGTATCTGTCATCCCACATACAGTGCTGAGGGGTTTACGTTGATCGGGCTGACCGAAAGTTAAAACTAGAAAGCCACCTGTAGATTCACCCTTCACAGCGAGATACCGTCTATCTACATGGAAGCCGATATATGTGCATTTCTGTCGACATTGTGTAGAGTACAAGATATGCCTGCTGTGACTATAATGTCTTTTAAACCTAAAATGGAAGCATTATAGATTCCTCCTGGCAGCCTTCTTGACCCTCTGGGAGACCTTCTGGCCTCCTGGCCGGTCTCCAGAGAGATTCCTGTCCGTCTTCCTGAGAGGAGACACATTCTGGGCTCCCTGCCCATGTTGTAACCTGCTGTTCCTGTGGGTAGAGAGCCATGTCTATTTGGGTCAGTCCTGACTGATTATCCCATTGCCTTTAAGTAAGTTCGCCGGAATACTCCACACATACCAATCACGTAGGCCGCCCGTTTGCATGCCGGGTACCCAGTGAAAACAATGAGGGATGGTGGAAAGAGCATCTGCAACATGGCTGCAAGGATTAAGACTGAGCAATTCTCAGTCCTGGTGGAGAGACCTTAGGAAAGTCACTGAGGGTCGCTAAGCTTTGGTTTCTTCGTTTGCCCAGCAGGGATCTTGCTACTTTCCCTGCTTTCCTTGCAAAGCTGTTAGAGAAGCTCAGTTACAAGATAGTGCGGGTCAAAGTACTGTACTTTATCCCCACCCCCAGTATTATTATTACTATTTTCAGTTGTTATTATTGACCTACTCAAAATGTGAATTGTTTGAAAAAAGAAGAGAACAACAAAAAAATAAGGTGGTTTAAGCCCATTTGTGGCTAAAAAGAGAAACAGAACAGCTAGTACAGAATCTGCAGGGTGAAAGGATGAGATTACAAGGATGGGTGAAATTATATCTGTCTCGGGAGTGATAGGTAATAAATGACTTGTTCGATGGAGTAAACCCGGAATATTCTAACCACCATTTCCATTTATTATAAGGCTATCCCTTCCGTGGAACACCAGTCCCAAGAGTCACCCTATCATTAAAGATCCTGTTCTACCCCCACTGGAAAGTTAAAATAAGTTTAATTCCTTTTTAACTAAGTTACCTTTAAAATATAGCTATAGGCCCTTCTCAACAGCCAAAACCCAAATCACCCACTTAGCCTTTCCCTGCTCAATACGATCAACTAGGACCCACTTCTTTTCATAAAAAGAAGCCCTTGGGAACAGTATGTGAGTAGTTGTGGACACACAAATCCACTTTGGGACGGTGTGAGTAGGGGTAAGAGTACATATGAATGTGTGTGCAAATAGAACTCTATGTATCGAAGCCTGCACAAGACTTATAATTTTGCAGAGATACTAATTAGGAGAAATTTAGTTTTTGTCAAAGGAAAAATTATGCAACATAAAACTAAATTGCTTTTACTGGCTATCACTTTAATATTAACATTTTTATCTGGCATTAGATTGAAAGCTAAATTTCTGTGATTGACATAAGAAATTACTCCCCAAAGGTGAAGCAAAAATCACTTGGGCTTTATTGGCCAGTTAGGGGTTTTTGCTCTGAACTACCTTTCAAGGATAATTTCTGTTGGGAGCTAAAGAACATTCCGTGACTTGACTGCTAAAGTCATAAAAGTCAATAAGCGGATTCACTGACCATTTGTGAATGTTTCATGTGACCGTAGCTGGAGTAAAGGACCTCTTAACTGTGAGTCATTTTTCGTGAGGAGATTAAAAATTTCTCCCTCCAACTTCCCTAAATCTAGAACTTCTCTTGCATAGAAAACACACGCATCACAAAAGGAATCGATTCCAGATGCGCAAGAGACCTTGTGTGACAGTGTCTGGCTTTGATGGTCACATCACAGAAGGCCATTTTGGCAGGTGGCCACAACGGTATTTTGTTTCCCTCACACTCGATGCCATCATACCACACTGTAGCATTCATCTGGTTTATATCTGTATGATTTCTCCCCAACAAAGGAAGGAAAACAAGATAAGAGAATTGGGTAGCTATTCAGATCACAAGGCTAGAATGTGTGGTTTCTGGAACACAGGTGTAGGTGAACTTCCCAGTGAGAATCTTGTCAATGCTGACTGTATTCCAATTCAATCCATGCCATGTGGACGGGAGAAAGATAGGACACACTGTCCCAAGGCTTGAGAACTTAAAATGCCTTCTGAGCAGCAAGATTAATAAAAATGAAACTGCCAACGAGCTGCCTACCTCCCTGTATAAAGCATCGCTGTACTAACCCACACTGGGTTATAATGATCTATTTGTGTGACTGATGCCACTCACCACATCGAGGCCCTTCCAGAAGAGGAACAATGGCATATCTTCAAGGTAGAGGGCCCAGAGTACAGCCCAAAGTACCAAAGCATATTTGATAAACGTTCACTGGAGGAATGAAGGAAACAGTGTTTAAGGGGATAGAAGTGCCATAGGGATTCCAAATGCAATCAAACATGAGCCTGTTGTGTTTCTGGAAAGTAATCAAGAGTTCATATCTTTCATTCTGCTCATAAGACATTCCTGCATATTTCTAAGGACCAATGAATTTCTGCCCTCCACAGTGCTACACATTAAAAGACAAAGGCTCCCGTGTTGAGAAATAGTCCGTATTCTCAGAGCCCCTTGCTAAAAAGTAGACGTTGTACGATTGCACAAGGGGAAAGAGAGGTTTAGGGACAGCTAGCTGAGAGGAAGTTGATTTCACTTGATATGTGTTGATGACAATGTATTCCCAAGGAGCAAGGCAATATATTGTCGAAAAACTGAGCTCAAACTCAGATGAGAGTTGGAGATTTCTCTCCCTCTTCTTCTTCTTTTTTTTTTTTTAAAGCAAATTAAGACCTATTCTGTATAAAGCAGTTGAGCAAGACAAAGTATCTGCTTCCCAGATTGTAAACAGAGGAAAGATCCCTAGTCTTGCCTTCATTGAGACCCAGTTTTCCAGCGTTCCCCAAGTGTGTTCCATGGAACACTGCTAAGGGAGGAGTTTTAATAAACATCATTTTAAGAAGGGTAGGTTCCTAGTCAAACAAGTTTAGGAAACATTGATTACCATACCCCCTCCTTTAGATTTACAGTGTGCAATTACACTGTAAAGAAAATGGTTTGTGTTTATTCGTTCAAGGGTTTTCTCAAAATTATTTGACTCTGGGCTCTTCATTCACAAAATATCTTCCAGAATTGGATTGGAAAGCATCAGTTCAGGAGTCCTGCAATGATGTTTAATTTATGTTTCATAGCTAACATCCTTTATCACTTGGGGCTCATATTCTGTATCGCTTTTTTAAAGCAACAGCTAAGATGTAGGAACAAAAGACTACGAACAGAGGAACTGAGCTCTAGAGATGGAGACTTAGCAAGAAACTCGAGACTAAGGAAAAGAAACAGCAGTGAGCATTACATCCTGAAATTAAAATGTTTTTGGAAAAAAAAATTAGAATCTGATCATGCCTCTAGAGATCTTGCCAGCAATTTATAGGGATGATAACCATGAACTGTAATCAACAAAATTTCAACTTGAGAAACCCTGGAGGATGAATAACCTGCTTCCTTCAACAACAACAAAAGAAATCAAGAAAAAAATAACGAAGAAAGGGAAGTGTTATCTGTAAATTAAAAGACATTTGAGGGGCACCTGGGTGGCTCAGTCTGTTGATCATCTGACTCTTGATTTCATCTCAGGTGGGATCGAACCCCACATCGGGCTCCACACTGAGCATGAAGCCTACTTAAGATTCTCTCTCTCTCTCTCCATCTGCCCCTCTCCCCTGCTTGCACTCTCTCTGTAACATAAAAGAAAAAAAGCAATAAATTGGGGCTCCTGGGTGGCTCTGTTGGTTAAGCCTCCAACTCTTGATTTTGGCTTGGGTCATGACCTCTTGGTTCATGAGATCAAGCCCTGCATTGGGCTCTGTGCTGACAGCATGGAGTCTGCTTGGGATTCTGTCTCCCCTCTGTCTGTCTGCCCCTCCCCTACCGGCACGGACGCATACACACACATGCTCCCTCTCTCTCTCTCAAAAAAAATAAATAAAAACTGAACATAAATAAATAAATAACCCTTGAGAGGCATGTCAACTTTGCAACGCCTTGGGTTGTATTTGGGTCCTGATTTAAGCAAGCTAACTACGAAAAAAATATCCGTGAACAATCAGGAAATTCTGGATAGTTGATATTTCACAACTGCAAACATTTTTAGGTATGATAAGTATTGTGGTTGTGTTTTTATAAGTCGTCACATTTAAGAAATAAGGCGCCTGGGTGGCTCAGAGGGTTAAGCTCAGGTCATGATCTTATGATTGGTGACTTTGAGCCCCATATCAGGTGAGCACAACCCCCACTTGGGGTGAGCCCCGCTTCTCTCTCTCTGCCTCTCCCCCTCTCTCTCTCTCTCTGTCTCTGCCCCTGGTTCACTGGCACCCTCTCTCTCTCTTAAAAAAAATATTCTGAAATATTTATGTACAAAATGATATGTAATCTGATATTAGATATCAATGTAACAAGATAGGTCATAGTGTGACAAGATGGCTACATGAGGGTTTTTATGCTGTTCTCTCCAATTTTGTAGTTTTGAGATTTTCCAAACTGGAAGTTTTTTGGGGTTTTTTTTGTTTTTGTTTTTTAACGTTTATTTATTTTTGAGACAGAAAGAGACAGAGCATGGACGGGGGAGGGTCAGAGAGAGGGAGACACAGAATCTGAAACAGGCTCCAGGCTCTGAGCTGTCAGCACAGAGCCCGACGCGGGGCTCGAACTCACGGACTGTGAGATCGTGACCTGAGCTGAAGTCGGCCGCTTAACCCACTGAGCCACCCAGGCGCCCCATCAAACTGGAAGTTTTTAAAAAGCAATTGAAAGAGAAAGAAAGGGGGCAAAAGGATTATTACAAACTTGGTGTGAATTCAGAGTTCGAAAAGGGATGAGAACAAGGAATTTTGAGAAAAAACGGGGCAAAAACAGCCTGAGTGACACAGAGAAATTAAAGTATGTGAAAACTGGGGTGCCTGGCTGGCTCAGTTAGTGGATCGTGTAACTCTTGATCTCAGGATTGTGGGTTCGAGCCCCACGCTGGATGTGGAGATTCTTTCAAAATAAAGTCTTTTAAAAAAAACAGCAAACAAAAATGAAGTGTGTGAAAAACCCAGGAAAGGAGAAAAATTCCACTGGACTTTTGAGAGAGGAAAACAGATTGCAGAGTGTCTGAGGCATGGTGCCTGGTAAACAAATGCTGCTCATAGTTAGAACCTCTCCTGTGAGAAAGATGGCGGCTCTGAAGAAAGATGGCAGCTGGAGGTCAAGTAAAGGTTTGTCAGGAAGGATGATGCTATAGACTGAACTGTGCCCGAACCAAATTCATACATTGGAGCCCTAACACCCCCTCAGGTGACCAGATTAGAGATCAGACCTTTGTGGTGGTAATTAAGGTTAGACAAGGTCAGAAGGTAGAACCTTGATCTAATAGAAGTGTTGCCCATAGAAGAAGAGGAAGAGAGATTGCATTCTTTCCGCCATGCAAAGACATCATGAGAAGGCAGCTAACGGCAAGCCTGGAAGGGGATCAGACCTGAACCTGCCCAGCACCTAATCAGGGACTTGCAGCCTCCAAAACTGTGAAAAAAATACATTTTTACTGTTTCACCACCCAAACCATGGTATTTTGTTATGGTAGCCTGAGCTAAGACAGATAAAGCAGACACGTTCACTTCAGTAGCCTTTTTATTTTGTTCAGAACATATCACATTCTTCTTTTCTTATGTTGGAAGGGTACACAGAAAAATAAATGTCTCTGGGTGATACTGCTCTGTGATCTTTTCTGTGATGGTCATTGAGGTGTGGCCACAAGAAAGGACACAAGAAAGGCACAGGAAAACAAAGCTTATTATTCTCACGGGTCCTGGAGAGAGAGTCGCTGTGCACCTAAAGGGGGCCGTATGTGAGAAGCACCAAGGAACAGCGTTAGCGCAATGGGTGGAAGCCAAGAGAGAGCCAGTACCTATGAACAAGAGCCTTTATTGGGTGTCGGGGTGGATTTGGAGTACCAAAGGCTCAGGGGGATTGCTTTGGGGCATTTGAATCTTCCTAGGCCAGGCCACTAGTCAGCAGAGTGCAAAGAGGAGAGGCACGGCAGGGGCCAGCCTTATCACACTGGGGCACCTTGGTCACTGGGGCTGCACGCTCATAGCCTGTGGAGGGGGTGCTGAGGCGGCCGGAAACAAAACATCAAGTTTTAACATTTCAGAAGACAGGTACAAAGACTCAGTAATTGCTTCTTTCAAATTTTATTTTTGTGATGTGTTCTTTTCACTGTGCTCACCTTATATTTTTTTAAAGGAAGTAGAAAACAACAGCTTTCAGGTTCCATTATAATCAGAAGGCTTGCATAAACCATTTCAATTCAAAGCTTTCTCCCTTATGACTTACAAAGGCATAGGGACCCACTTCAGCCATTAAAAACAGACTAGTGCAGAATCCTGGATTTTCTGAGTAGACTGGTCCTAAAATTTTCTTCATTCTTATTATGTTAGGGGCCCCCCAAATCACTGCCTGATCTGATGATTCGTCAGGACCCAGTATGTAGTCACAGAAATGATTTATTCTGGCAAAAGTCTACAGAGCAACATCAACACATGTGAAACACTGTCTACCAGGGAAGTTCATTAGAATTGGTGCCCAAGGTTTTTTACCGTAGGCTGGTCATGTAGGCACCCTCTGCCAGCACAGAGCAAAATTCCAGACTCCCAGAAGAAAAGCACGTATTCAGCATAAACCACATGACACAGTTTATGCACAGTGAGGCACTCTTACCAGGTAGGGAATGCCGAGAACCTTCCTAAAATGTACAAACCCTGATGCCAGCCTAGGCCAACCTTGCAAGCGACACGAGCAAAGCTGGGTTCTTCACTTTGCCAGCACGTGGGAACCCCCAGGGGGTGCTACTAAGCCGACTGATGCCTCGGTCCCACCTCTTGAATTTCTGATTCAGTTGGTCTCTAAGGTGGCCTCTTGCCTAGGGTCATCCAAGAGCTCCCAGGGCTTGTGATACACAGGCAGGATCGAGAAACACTGGCAGAGCGGTCTGCCTCTGCCTGTGTTTTATCTCCAAAAGCACATTTACAAAATACAGCCCAGGCACCCTTCTTGTTTCTCTATTATTCCTCATCTGGAATCACTCTCCTCCCTGAGTCGCCATGCCGCATCTTTGAAGTCTAACTCACATGCCATTTTCTGAAGAAACCTTCCCTCATCACCAACCAAAGGCATCTTCACTATCCTGTGACGAAAGCCATTGTGATCCCACCCCTTGTCCTTCTCAGCCTCGGACGTTACTTGTGCACCCCTGCCTCTCTTCTCCCTTCCACTGCCTTTCCAAGCACCCTTCTCACAGTTGATGCGTCCTGAAATCATGTGTTTTACATGAGAATTTGAAAACTCCAAATATGGCTATGTTTTACAAGCGTTGTGTAATGCTTTTAATCAGAAACTCACCCCGTATGTCAAGTAGAAGTAATCTCGTACTTTCTGAGTCGTGATGTGCTCTAAAGGCACATGCCCCCCTAATTATTTTAGGATCTGAATCAACGATGTGAATGTATTTGCTTTACTTCTCACTGGCAACTGCTTGCGTGACCACATTCAGAACTGTGTATATGGGACTCCTGGACAAAAGAAGACAAAAAAAGAGTCCCCTTGGCATACCGTCCCCTCCTACGTATTAGGTGGAGTTTGCTTCCCAATTTAAGGACAGAAAAAGGAAATAAGCGTTAGCAGGCATCATAGGTTGGCAATTGCTTGGCTTCCTATTCCCAATTGCTTCAGGGCTGACAGGTCACCTGCATTTCAAAGCAGACACCTGCTAATTCACCTTTCCACCCTTTCATCTCACCCTTCCACTTAGAGCATCCTCCTTACTCTGCAATTAATACACTGCTGGCTTTACCCAGTTGGACGGATGGCAGGGAAGGAGGGAGAGGAGAGAAACCGGCCTGATAGTGATTCTCAGTTCAGACACCCCATCCCTTGTTGAGTGAGGGTCTCTGATCCTGATTCATTTTGTCCAATAACAGGCCTCAGAACACTCTCCCCAGTAGGCCTGATATGTGTGCCTGTGTGCACATACGTGTACACAGGCACACATGTTCACCAATGCACACACGAGCACATGCACACATACATATGTGCATGCACATGCACAAGTATGCGCGCACACATACACATGCACAAACACAAGTTCACAAATGCACATATGCATACGTACATGCATGTACACATACATATATGCATACGTACATGCATGTACACATACATATATGCATGTGCGTGCACTCATATGCCTACGTATGCACATGCACACGTGATCACAAATGCACGCGCACACGTGCACATACATGCATGCGTGCACATGTACATATATGTGGTCACACATCCACACGTGCACATGCATAAGCACACAATGCACCTACACACAGAGAGACAAACATGAACATACACACCTAAGAAAGTGACCAGGAGAGCAAGAGTTTCCAAAGATGTTGGGAAAAGGAAAAAGGGGGGAAATGAATACACGGAGACTTTTTTCTTTGCCCTTTGGATGTTGTCCACCAGCCTTGGATTAATTTTCCATTTTCAGTGGTGGAAGACCGAGCTTTGTTGGTATTGCTCATTAAGTATGGTCAATGTGTCTAACCAGACTTCTTTCCGAACTCAAACTCGTCAGGGGCAGGAGTGAAGCTCCTCTGCAGGACTTCCTTCCCAACCCCCCCCCCCACCTCCCTGGGAGCCTCCATTGGCTGTGGGGGGTGCTGCTTCTGTTTGTAAGCGGTCCTTCGGGCCAGCATTTGCCCAGCAGACTCAGTGGGAACTGGACTCTGGCCAGGTAGCCCAGGGTGCCTGCTGGGCCCGGGCCCTCCCTCAGTCCTGCACGTACAGGGACAGGGCTTCCAGGAGATTTCATCTGCATTGGCAGCATTTTCTTTCTGTCCATCCTGGGCACTGGTGATCTCTTTGAGGAGCCATTTTAGCATCCTGCAGGATGTCTCTGTCCCCTCTACTCCCCTAACGCAGACTTGTCCTAATCCTGGCTTTGAACTGCAGAAAATTGAAATGCCAAGTTTGGGTGCTGACACTTTATTGACATGATTGCCCACTGGCCTTGTGCTCAGAACGTGACATCTTGTTTCAGCAGACATTTACAGCGAGTTTCCGGGATCGGTTCTCTTGGCCCCAACTTACAGAGGAGGACACGGAGGCACAACATCCCACCCAATGTCAGGTGCACATTCCCCCAGCCTTCTATCCTGATTTGCGGCTTCTCGCTCTGTCCTCAGTATGCTCCAGGTTGGAAGTGGCCTGTGATCTGATAAACCATCCAGATTAGAAAATAAGGAGGCAGGACATTGACCCAGAGGCGCAACCCCGATTTGAAACAAACTGGCAAAATGAGAACGGTCTGTGTTCGTGCCTTCCTAGGAATGAAAGGGACAACGGCATTCTAAACCACAACCCCCGCGCCCAAGTGACGAGGGTACACCCTTGGCTCTGGCCATTTGCGATTACATAGACAAGGCACCACAGCCAGAACCTTGGTCTACAGAAGCAGGACATCACTGCTACTTCAGAGGCCCACAGATGTAGTTTAGGGACTGCTTCTTTCTCAAGTCCAGACTGCTTGCTAACCTGAGAACATACACATCACATTTTAATTGATTTACTTGATTTCCTCTTACGTTGCGCACTTTAAATTTTCCAGGGCTCTTCCCTTTCGAAATTTCCTCACGCGTCTCCTCATTATCATCTCCCTTATTCTTAGCCCCACAAGTCACCCAATCTGCCTCAAGCTTCAAGTCCGGTGTTCCTTCCACTGTTCCATACAACCTGGGCCCTTCACACACACGAATGAAGTAGATGCTCGTGTGGGAGTGTCCCAACGCTCAATCTCAGTGACAATGACCTGATTTGGAAATAGGATCTTTACAGATGTGACGAGGCTGTGAGTTAGATGATGTCATACTGGAACAGAACAAGCCCTTAACACAGTATGACCAGTGTCCTTCTAAAAAGAAAAGGCAGGGGGTGTGCCTGGGTGGCTCAGTTGGTTAAGCGCCCGGCTTCGCTTTGGAACAGGACACGATCTTACGGTTTGTGAGTTCGAGCCCCGCATGGGGTTCTCTGCTGTCGGCCCAGAGCCTGCTTCGGATGTTCTGCCCCCCTTCCTCTCTGCCTCTCCCTCACTGGTGCACGCACACACATACACGCGCTCTCTTTATCTCTCAAAAATGAACATTTAAAAATGAATGAATTAATTAATTAAAAAAAGAGACAAGGCCCCAAAACAGATTCACAGAGAGGAGAATGCTAATGTGATTCGGGGGCAGAGACTTCCATTCCCCTGGCCTTACACACTGCCTGTAGCACCAGCTCCCAGGCACTGTCCCACCGTGATGCTTTTCAAACTGTGTTGATCTCTGAAAATACCCAGCGCCCAGATCCTGCCCCTGGACCCATTCCATCTCAATCCCGGGACCTGGGCGAGGCACTTAGCATCATTATCTTTACAATTTTTTCCGGGTGTTTCCAGTGATTATGTTACAATGTCCTACAAATTCCTCTTGGGGGTTTATTTCATCAGAGGATGCGTGTAAGTGAGGCCTCTGCCCTATGATAAGCGTTTAGAGCAACATCAGCCTCCAGCTTACAGCCTGTTTTAATAAAGTTTGGGGGGACACAGACACAGATTCCCATGTTGCCTTCCAGCTGCAATGGCAGAGTTGAGTATTATGAGTTTGTAGTCCACAAAGCCAAAACTCTGTCTGATCAGGTATTCAGATGAATTACCTGCTTCATCCTTCCTGGCACAGTGAAGATTTAGCACAGGGCTTTGCACTTAGTAGGGGCTCAAGTGAATCAAACTGAAGGCAAGTGAACTGAAAGGAACGGAATTAAATTGAATCTTCTTCAGCATATTATCTGAAAAGAATCCAAGGTGTTATACCTCCCAGGGGTATTCGCATGTTAATAAGCAAGGAGCAAAGCCCCAAAGCTTTTATTCAAAGACAGAAGGCAATACCTGATGGCTGAAATTGCAAGCACCTGTAATTATGAATGTGCCGTTCTGTTCCGTGAGATTGAGAAATCTCAGCTGGAACCCCTCAAATTGCACCAGGAAGGTTACCCCCCAGCTTACCTAAGCACAGAATCTAGTGCTTCTAGAATAGGCTCACCAGAGGGCTCGATAGCCTTTACGGTGAAACAATATATATCTCCAAGGTTTATTTGTTTTCTTTATAGTCCTATTTGTTAGCCCAGCAAGTTCCCCCCATGGGAGAAAACTGGTAGGTTTTCTTAAAAGGTGTCACCACTTCCCATTTTCTAATTGCTAGAACGTTCTTCCCCTGGGGACTTTTTTTTTTCCTCACTGTGAACATGTATGTCAGCGTAAATAGGTTGGTGAATTTCATTATTTAATTTTACACTAGTCCATGAATGCTGGGAATTTACTGAGTTAAATTTGCCTCAATGCCAAGTCACCTTGGGAATCTGTCAGCCAGCTAGAATGATGCAAAGTCTTCGAAGATCCTCATCAAGTAAGAAGTTCTTAAATTTTAATTAATTGACATCGATGCTCCGAAAGAACAAGTGTCACTCTTGTGTCCCAGGTAACCCAAACTCTCCCAGGGGAAGGGCTTTAGGAGGGTAACTCCCGAAAGAGTCAGGGAATGGGAGACTTCAACCAAGGAGTTCAAACAGATCCAGTTTTGAATTCTGACTGTTTCCATTCAGTGGCGAGTAAAAGGCAAGTTCTTGAACTCTCTCAGTATTAGTTGAGAAGAGTTCAAGTGAAAAGGGGAGATAATAAAAGGGTTGTAATGACTAGTGACATGTGGGGACCTTGGCACAGTGCCTACAACATAGTAAATATTAAATAAATGCTATCTTTCCTTATGATCTTAGCTGAAACTAAATTACTGTTATGGGAGCTTGCAGCCCTGGGACAGATGGCTCTGGAGAATTCTAACCCCTATTTGCATGAGATGAGAACCCATGACAGACCATTCGGTAATTGCATCTGCGTGTGCTTGCCTGTGTGTTTAATTTATAAACGTGGAGTTCTGGGGTGTCTGGGCAGCTCCATTGGTTGAGCATCCGACTCTTGGTTTCGGCTCAGGTCATGATCTCATGGGATCAAGGCTCCCATCAGGCTCCATGCTGACAGTGCAGAGCATGCTTGGGATTCTCTGACTCTCTCTCTCCCTTCCTCCCCTCCTTCCCTCCCTCCTCTCTCTCTCTCTCTCCGAATAAATAAACTTTTAAAAAAGTAAAGTTCTGACATCTACCAAGCAACATACTAGAACATTTCGTGACTCTGAACACAATAGCCACACCTCCTTACCTTTACGTTCTTCCTTCCTACCAAATCATTCTGTCCACTGCATGATCACACCTTCCTCCTTTTCAGAAGGATTGAGTGGCTCCTTCCTCCCACATGAAAAGCATAGACTGTTCTGCTTGCTTTCAGGAGCCACAACAATCTGCCTCCTGAGAAAACTGAGTTTACTAAATCCCACCCCAGGACATTGTTCTTTTATTCTGGATTTCCCTCTATTCTACACACGTGTCATGCTCATCGTCTCCTCTGTTGGCTCAGCCTTGAGTTCCTTAATCCTCTCTTCCCTCCATCTTCTCGGGTCATACTCATCCGTTAAGATTCAGCTTTGGTCCAACATCCTCCCAGTCTCTTGAATTTCTCCTTTATTCCTGAATTTGATAGCAATTCCAGTCTGTGTCACACGATTCAACCTTTTACTAAACACCATCTCTCATTCTTCACCGATACTTTGCATGTCCTAGTTGTAGCTCCTTAGCCTGGGTATAACCCTTGAGGTAGGAGACATCTCTTAAGATTCTTCTGTAACACACGTTTTTAGATTATATATACCGTGTGGTGTGAAGGGCATCGGATTTGGTGTTAGACATACCTAACTTCCGGTGTTCAGTTCTAGGACTTTGGGCAGGCATCTTAACCTTTGTGGACCAAAGTTTCTTTAATTATAAATGCTGTTATGGGGTCCAGTGACATAACGTCTAGTGCCTAGCACATAGAAACCAGTCAGTAACCACCAGCTATTATTAAGTCTGATTCAATACATGGCACTAAGTGCCTTTGAAATCCAGTGTTTCTTCGTCTATGCGGTCTCACAGAATGTGTCTCAGCTTGCTGTTGCCCAGAAAACAGAGCCTGAGGAAAAGCTTGGGTGCTGCCACTTTGTTAGGGAGTGCAATGCAGAGAAATGGAAGTGAGGGAAAGGGGAAATGTGCCAGAGAAGAAGGGATGAGCCTAGTTGAAGGGGGCCTAATGGAAGTGGCCAGCTCTGTGTATGGAGTGCTGCTGATCGCTCTTTCTGGCATGTGAGTCTTGAGGGAGCCATATAAGCTACAGCATCTGAGTGCAGTACGTTCAGGGGAAGAAGGAAGAAGACTGTATCCACTGGCCCCTGTCTTCCCTTGGTCAAAGGTTCTGCCCACAGGGCCCTGACTCCCCCGTACTGCTAGCTTGTGTTTCCCGTGGCATAGAATAAATCCCCAGCATCTGAAGCCTCAGCTTGATACTAGGCCAATAGGGGACACCCTGTGGCTGAAGGCTTTGGAGAAAATTGAGGCCAAGAAGAAGCCAATAAACTCTGAGATAAATGAAGCTTTCCTATCATTCATGTAATGCTTTTATATTTATTTCAGATCTTTTCCCAAGGTTTATACCAGTCTTGTTATCATATTATTTTGTATGTTTCCTTCCCCATGGATGTTGACATTCATACTTCTCTCTGTACGATTGTTTTGAATTTGAAAGTAATAAATGCTTAGTGAAGAGAAATTAGGAAGCAGGAATAAGTAGATAAGAAAATAAAAATACTTCAAAATTCTTCATCATGATATATATTATACTTACAGCTGGCTTTTCTTAATATATTTCTTAACTTAATGTGCTAACTTAGTATGTTTTCTTGTTAACAAATCACAGTCTAGAATCTCATTTTAAGGGCTTTGTAACATTTCGTTTTATATTTGACCCATTATTTGCTTCATCAGCCCCCTATTACCGGACATTTACATTGTTTAAATTTTTGCAGTTATTAATAACACCAAAGTAAGCAGGTAAATATTGTTACAGATAAATTCCTAGGAGGGAAATTGATGGCTTAAGGGTATGAATCCTTTTAATGCTTTAGATAATTATTATCAACTTCTCCTCCAGAAAGGCTATACCAATTCAAACTCTTCCAGCAGTGTTCAGGATTAAGATACGCATTTGCCGACTTGCAGATTCTGTTTAATGGCTCTGACCTCAGTGGAAAACTGTCGGGCAGATGGAGCTCGACCAAGCATGATTCCAATCAATCAGCACTCCCTCTTATCCTCACGTAGGGTTCTGAGGACTCTGCAGGAAGTAGCATTAGCCTCTCGGGGCTCTGGAGCTGCCTTTCTCCTTTCTTTCATCTCTGCCTGAGAAAACCATCATTCTCATTGTTACCCTCAGTATCACAAAGTAGCGTCCACCTTGGCTGGGAAGTCAACGCTAGTCGCAAATAACAGTCTTCCAGGCCTTGGTGGACCATCAGGGTCCGATGAGGGTAATTCCCACATACGCAATCCTGAATAACCTGTTTGCCAACCTCACAGGACTAAACCACAATTTTCTATGTTGTTCAATCCTTTCATCTCTGGGAAACACATTCGCCTGCCCCGCTAGGTCCTTGGTGTGCATAAAACAATAATAAGCATTTACGCTGGGCTTTTAATCTTCAAAGTACTTTGTGAACATTAACTAATTACTTTTCACAACACTCTTGTAAGATTAGTAAGTATTACTCCTCCCCTGGAATAAAAACAGCATAAACCACTGAAACATTTGACATCACAAAAAACCCGGAACCTAATAGTCTGGGAAGAGAAGAGTGTTGATTACCAGCTCAGTTATGAGAGCAGAAGGAAGCTGGGCAGGCTAGTGATTTATCCAGTATCACAAAGGGAATCAGCAACGAGGCAGCAATTAGATTTCACTTCCCTACTACCCGTGGCTTGGCTTACACCAGAAAGCAGTTAGACTGTGTAATTCAGTCAAAACCCTGGACAAGAGTTGAGAATATCTGACAGAGTCAAGGTCACCTACATACAAGCAAATGATGTGAAGGAAAGGTACCAAAAAAAGTTATAAGTATTCAAATTAATGATTTAAGAGGACGAAAGTGTATCTCCGTAAACAGGCACAGCGGGCGTTGAATTGAAAGGTTAGGCATCGACGAAGACATTCAAAATATAAACACAATGACAAGGGACTTTACAATGAATCCTAAGAGGACTGTCCTATGAATTCTTTCTTGGATGTACACCTCTACCATCACCTAATTGACAATTAGAAATGCCGAAATTCCAGAACATAGGCAAACACGCAGCTCTCAACGCCCGTGAAAAAATTAATTTGTGTTCTACACCTGGGAACTAGTGATTACTTTTGACCTTTGTGCCCTGAACAGATGACAAAGTAAAGAATTCTAAGGTTTGAAACTTTTCATCATGTGCTAAACCATTAGCTTCTTCGTGCTCCCGAATCCAGTCTAGGAAGACAGGTGTCACTTGGTATATTATTTTTTTATTCTGTGTGAATGGCACATGTCATGGGCACCACGGTATAAGTATACTGGACTCCTGGAAGTGAGAATAACACTAACAGCAGCAACAATATAATGCAAATATTGCATGTATTGCAAATATTTACCGGAATATTGCCTATTAGTGGTGGATACTATACAGAGTGTGAAAGGCAAAGCCTACCTTATGGTGTGAAAGAGTGTGGACTTCAGCAGAAAAGCCCCAACTAAACTATAATTCTGCTACGTATTAACCATGTGTCATTGAGCAGGTTACGTACACTCACTAAGCCCCAATTTCCTCATCTGGATAATGAGGATAATGACACAGTATTGGCCAGGACTCTCGGCTGCAAGTGACCTTTCCTTGACTCCAGATTCCCTCTGGCAACTGCGTTATTGTTCTGCTTTTCCGAAAGAATGGCCCATACTCTGTGTCCAGGTTCCAATTTCCCCACCTCTCTTCAGCCAACCACAAATAAGCTCCTGTCCCTACTGCCATGCCACTGGAATTCCTCTCTCTCTCTGTCTCTCTCTCTCCCTCTGTCTCTCGCTCTCTCTTTTTAAATTTATTTATTTATTTTGAAAGAGAGAGAGAGAGTGAGCACAAGCAGGGGAGGGGCAGAGAGAGAAGATCCCAAGCGGGGTGCTCTCTACTGACGCAGGGCTCGAACTCCCAAACCGTTAGATCATGACGTGAGCAGAAATCCAGAGTCAGACGCTTGAGCAATTGAGCCACCCGGGTGCCCCTTAAGTTTTTAAGGTCAACTTAGAAAACCAGTATTCAATTCTTAATCCTCATCTTACTGGACTCCCAGTAGCTGGTCCTCAGTGCACAAGTCTGAGCACATGCTTTTCTCTTGAACCTCTTCCTTCTCTTGACTTCGTTAATATCACAATCACCTGGACTTTCTTAAACCTCAGCAGCCATGACTTTTCAATCTCCCCTGCCGACACCTCTTTTTCTGCCTGAATTCTAAATGTTGGAGTGTCTGAGGGCTCCGTCCTTGTCCCTCATCTATAGATATCCCCACCCCCTCAAGAGCTCACCATATCTCATGGCTTCCAATAGAATAGATATTTATGTGTCCAGCCCAGATGCTTTTCCTAAGCTCCCTATTGGCCAATTCAACAACAGTCTCCTCGACATCCGCTCTGTTATAGATAAGAAACATTTCAAACTTTACACATCCAATATTGAAACTGTGACATCCATCCACCCCCTCATCCTCAGTCCTGCCAAACTTTTCTTCTCCACATCTTCTCTGCCTACTTTATTCATCCAGTTGCTTAGACTAAGAACCTAGGACACATCCGTATGGCTTCCTTGGTTTTCATCTCTCGCTCTGCCCCTCACACCCTCCCCTCATATATTCAACCATCAGGAGGCCCTACTTGCTCTGTCGAAGGATACCTCCTGATTCCTGCCACTTCCCTGTGTTCACCACAACCACCCTAGTTCAAGTCAGCAACATCTCTCACATGGATTAATGGACGTTTCCCTCCTTTCCCTACTGCTTTTCCTCATGTATTGCTGTCGTTCGTTCTTCACGTGACAAAGTAATTATTTTGGAACAGGACGCAGCTAAGTCTATGCTTCTACTATAAAGCCACCAATGGACTCATAATGCAATTATAATAAAACTCAAACTCCTTAGCAGGTTCTAAGAGGCTCTGCATGAATTAATCATGCCTCACCCACCACCCTCGTTCATTGTGACCTTCTTTCTGATACTTGAATACAACAATCACATGTGGATTTCAGAGACGTTGTACTTGTATTTTCCCATTGTACTTGTACTGGGAAACTCATGCCCCAGGTTTTCACATGGCTGGCTCCCTGACAACCCAGATCCCAGCTCAAATGTCAATTCCTTAGAGAGACTTTCTTTGACATTTTAAAATAAAGTTATCTCCACACACTTCCACATGCACACATATATTTTCTACTCCATTAAACTTCTTCAATTTTTTCAAGCCCATATTACTATCTGAAATTTTATTAATCATTTATTTATTATCGGCCTTCCCCCCATCATAAGATTCTATAAAGCCAAGATCTTATGTCTTTTCTTCTCTATATCCTCCACACCTAATAGAGTTTTAGTCTATTCAGAGGCACTCACAAAGTATTTTTTAGAGTGTAGACGAAAATCCAACTTAAACTATCTTAAGGAGAAATAGAAAAAATAAATGTAACTTATAGGTTGAAGAATAGATTTAACATAAGGTATGACGTAAACCAAGTACCCAAGATTGACACCCTAGTGCTGTTATATTTCTCAGTCTCTTGGCTCAGTTTCCCTGTGTGTGTGTGTGGGGGGGGGGGGGAGGGGGGTTGTTTTGTGTTGTTTTGTATTGTTTCCTGCTCAGGCAGATGAGACAGGAGAAAACACAACAAGCAGAATCTCCTGAATATAGTTCCTTTTTTTTAAGTTCATTTATTTTTTGAGGGAGAGAGAACACAAACGAGGGAGGGGCAGAGAGAGAGGGAGACACAGAATCGGAAACAGGCTCCAGGCTCCGAGCCATCAGCCCAGAGCCTGACGCGGGGCTCCAACTCACGGACCGCGAGATCGTGACCTGGCTGAAGTCGGACGCTTAACCGACTGCGCCACCCAGGCGCCCCGATTTGCCCACTGTTTTATACCCCAAACCTAGAAGAGTGGCTGGAACATAGTAGGCACTCATTAATATTCACTGAATGAGTTCATTACAGAATAAATACACACATTTTCTCTCCCAGTCCCTACATATCAACTCCTCCAGAAGACTCTCTTGGCCCACTTGAAGAAGGAAAGTAATG